>NC_052058.2:45752991-46055491 GCF_903992535.2 Arvicola amphibius
TGGAGGTCAGAGGAAAACCTGTAGAAGTCACGTCCCTCCTCCTACCATTTGTGTCCTAGGATCCCCAGTCATCACGCTGGGTGTGAAGCACCTTTACCTACTGAATCTCAGTGGCCCCATCTTATTTTTTGACGCAGGGTCTCTCATAGGACTGGAGTTGAGCAAGCAGGCTAGCCTGGCTGGACATGAGCTCCAGTGGTTCGTCTTTCTCCACGTTACCAATGTTGGGACTGCAATCATTTGCCACGGTACCTGCATTTTTATCTGATTCTCTTTGAACTGACACATCCCCTCCAGAAATGAGTGTGGAGGCTCATGAGTAAACAACGGGGGAGTAAATTACTCCCATAGCAAGAAGTTCCTGAAGCTACAAGATTCTCAGGGGGCTTCCCGAGATGCCAGGAGCAGTGAAAAATGACTATGCTATGGGGCAGGGGAAAGAGGAAACTTTCCCACCACCTGCAAGTCACACAAAGAACTCTGAGGGAGCAGCTGTCATGAGTTGTCACCCGTGTTGAGGTGGACCCTTTGAGGATACAGGGGCGTGTGAATCAGGCCTGCATTTCTGAGTACTCCCTCGTCTATATTCCTGTCAGCCTCTGGTGGAATGGTTGCTCTGCTATGCTCTGCTGTGCTCTGCTCAGCTCTGCTCTGCTCTGCTCTGCTCACCCTACCTGGAGTGCACACACTGCTGACTTCTCCCCAGGAAGTCACTCAGCAGTATCGAGACTGACCTGGGATCCTCCAGCTGACCAGGTAAGCACCTATTGACTTATCACTTATTGATGTTTCTCTAGTCTTGTTACCCCTTGTAAAGATTTTCTGAACATTTTAATTATTTACTTATTATTTTTGTGGGTCTGGTGGGGGTGTTGCTTGCCTATATGTTTGTGTACCACATGAAGACCCTACTCACAGAGACCAGAGCGGTGCCTTGGTCTGGAATTACAGATGGCTGTGAGCCACTGTGTAGGTGCTGGGAATTGAACCGTGGCCCTCTGAGAGAGCAGCCAGGTGCTCTTGACTACTGAGCCATTGCCCCAGCGCTCTCTCTCCTTTGTTAGCTATAAGTCCTGGGTATTTTGTCTTTCCAACAGAAAACGTGCTTCAGGAATGCTGTGTGAAAGAAAGTACTACCTACAGCAGGTCACAGGGTGGGCCATTTTAGAGAACGCTTACATCACAGATCTACAGTCCCCTCAAGACGAAATTCCTCAAAATAACATTGTTCTTACAGTTAACTGAAAGAATTACTATCATACCAATACTTAAGTAAAACCAATATTTCAAACAACTGTACTCTGACTTTTGAAGTTGTGTTGTAGATTTGACCACATTAAATTTTAATCCCAATAGTCCCTGAAGCTGGTAAATACTTCTTCAAACCCCCTTTTTTTGACTTCACCGATCACCCTGCTTTATGTGGCCTTGGAGTCTGCACCCAATCTACGCACACATAAGAGTCAAATTATGCAATGCAGGGCACTTGCTGAGGTGGTCTGAGAAAGGCAAGGCGTGGGAAGTAGATGGGACAGAACAACACAGATCAGCTCTGAGCGTTGCAGCTGGAGGCTGCGTGTTTGCTGATGTGCTGGAGATTTCCACAGATACAGTTTTATAGCTTAGAGATGATCATAAATATAGAACATGATCCTTCTCAAGGTGTTTCTCTGAAGATAAGAGGATTTCTCTTGTTCGACTTTAAACGAACCCCTCCCACCACCACATGAGCCGAAGAAAAATGACCCTTTCCTACCCACCTGGGGACAGGCTGAGAGCTTTGCAGGGCAGAAATTAATACCAGGCTCCAAGCTCTCACTACGATAGACAGAAACAGCTAAATCTCCTGCATCTTAAACTACTAAAACATATAATGTGCGTGGAAGGGTGTGCTCATAGTGCTGCCTGATTTTATGAAGTCAGGTGGCAAATAACAAGCCAGGTGAGCCCCGCTCCCAGCGTGGGGCTCAGTGAGAGCCAGGGCTCCAGCTTACACCCTCCTAACCTCAGAAAGCCATTGTAGATCAGACTTGAAGTCACGGCTAGGCTCAGCAGTTAAAGGAATGAGGACGAGTCTCCCCCCAAAACAAAAACACGGACTACTCAACTTTAAGATTCGCGAGCACCTTGAGACAAACTCACTCTACAGCAGTGTTTGTCTTCCCCAGAACAGGGGTCTTGGAAACCCTGTTACTCCAGGAGTCAGAGGGGTCTCTCTGCCTCATCTCCTCACAGAGAGCGAGTCTTTGGGATGGTGGGAAGGAATCAATGACCAGACAGATGACCAAGAATGAGCGTTATGGTCCTGTCGCCTAGCGCCCCACCCTCAGGACAGGGGCAGCATTTCCAAGTGCCTGCTGAAGGGTGTCTGAGGCAGTCAGCGCCCTGCCAAGGTCTGGGAAAGGGAAGTGGGACAGAGCAAAAGCATCGCCGGCCACCACGAGCCAAAGGAAAAGTTCCGGAATCCTCCACATTAATGCTCTGAGAAACACTTAGATACCAAGACTTTTTTTCTGGGAAGGAATCCTCAAAAGTCTTCAGATTTAAGCTTCCAACGAGATCATGACACAGGCTACACAGATCAGTAAGAAAATCGGAAAGGCAAACGTTATTTTCTTCTCTGAGCAAATGTGCACATTTATCCGAAAGTGCAGCAAGATGACAAAGGGAAAGAAATATTCCTAAGCACTAGGTGTCACACACAGAGACCATTTGCTTTTCATGGGGGCTTCCTGAGACTGTTTCCTGACGCTCTCTGTTCACAGTAGACAGTACCTCATGGGTAGGTTCTTTGGAAGGGCAGTAATTCTGAATTATTGGGATTTATTTGTGCTATCTAATAATGGATACAAATATGTAACTATATGATGGTGAAATGTTTTGCACTTTTATTATTTTCCTTACTTTGGGCATTTTTTCCTTAAGACAAACATGAAGATCTTCACACGGACTATTAGGAGGCCTCATGTGGGACCAAAAGTTTTCTAGTTACCTGGGACAGCAGGGCCAGTTCATGGTGACATGTGACGGCATTCCTGTTGGCTTCCATAAAGTATCTCTGTGTGCGCCTCCGCTCCCTTTCCAGTTTCTTCTCCAGGGCCAGCTGGGATGTGGATAAGTTGTCCAAATACTTCATCATAACATCTGAGATAATGGAGCTAACTTCTACGATGTCTGGACGGGCTTCTGCGTCAGGAGTGAGGCAGCTGAGGGAAGACAAGGTGAGTGTAACAAAGGTCATTGCTGGGATGGCATGGGGGAGGGGAGGTCAGCACAACCAAGTAGTCATAGTATCTGCACCCAAGAGCAGGGACAGGACAAGCATGAGACACAGCTCAGAGTCCAGCACTTCTCAAAAGGTATCTGAGGCCCGGTGGGAGGGGGCAGATACAGGGTTTTGCACTTAGGTTCACAGCTCAGGGCTGCAGGCTGGCCATGAATCTCCCAGGGCTCAAGGAGGACAAAGGAAGTGGTCCTCTGCTCCTGCATGTTTGATTGACTTTTGCAATTACAGTCAGACAAACAGGGCCTCTCTGAGGCAAGCAAAAGAAGAAAAACTTCTGGAAGGTCACAACTTTTTGACCATGTTCTGTCAATATTAACACAGTAAGATTAGTCTGCATCTTACAAAACACAGGCAAACACAAAATACAGGCCAATGATTTAGAAGTGTGAGGTAGATTTTTACAGTGTCAAAAGTAGAATTCTACCATTCAGGAGCCTGAATCAGGAAGACCACAAGTTTGAGGCTAACCTGGGTTATAGTATCATAAAAAGAAAAAAAATGTAATTTTTTATGTATTTTTTTGAGATTATCACTTATTTGGGCATACAAAAGCACTGCTCACAGACTGAGAGGCTGAGCTAAAATGAAAAGAAGATGTGTAGAAGCTCATGAACTATAAAGCTGGGCGCGTTTTGGTCTTTTCTTGCGAATGACTATTAGTATTGCTTTTAAGGCCAACAGAGCTGTTTACACTCATTGTATTTGATTACTTTCATTTACTGGGTCTTGTTGACATGGGTCTTATACTAATATTCTGGGTTTTGCTTCTGATAACAGAATTTTAGGGACACGGGGATGGTGATGTAAGTTGGGATAGGCTGTTACAGGCAGTCTTTATTGGAATATGTCTAAACAGCCCTCTCAAATTTTCTTAAGAAATTTTGCCTAAGTAACTTGACACGTTTGGTGCTTAATGTTTCTGCAGTTTCAAGGCAGGGACCATCATCAGGCACACTGCTGGGAGCATGGTTTCCATTTCATCTACAGACTGCCAGAAGGCCATTCACACAGCGTGGAGTCAACACCGAGATCAATGCACGGTAGGCATTTCTGTTTATCAACTATCGCATGATGGGATTTTAACACTAATTCATTGCTACACTGGAAACTTCTTGAGAGGAAAAAGGTGTGTCCCCTTCACGAGGATCTCAGCATTTAAGATGGAATCTGGCTCCCGAGGAGCGCTCCGTAAATGAGTCAATGTATCAGTAAGTGAGCGAACATGGTTTAACACCTAAAGAGTTAACCCGTCCTTAACCAAGATGTCTGGACACAGGTTTGTGGACCTTCAGAAACACACTAGCAGAGGTTCCCAGGCAGCTCCATTGCTTGCATGGGTATTTAAGATATATTTTTCAGAGACACATGTATGATTCCCTAATCAAAGAAGCATAAAATCACATTCTGTGGAATAGGAATATTTGGAATATTGCTCTTGTTCACCAACTCTGTGCTCCAGTCAGAGACAAGATGTCTGGCTACCTTCAGTTCATGTTTTATGAAACAGAACTGAGGCGGGGTGAGCGCGTGGTGATCCCTTTGTCCTCGCAGCTCACGGCTGACTTAGCTCTCTAAGCATCGTGTCTGCTTGGACAAAAAGCAGCAGGCAGCTTATGCAGTTAGGCAGGGAGCAAAACTCCCACCCTTGGAATAGTTAGTTCATAAAAGGAAATATCCCTCCTCGGAAAAGAAAAAGAAAAGGAAGAGTGACAGGAAAAGAAGCCACCGGCACCGCCGCCTCCACAGCTCTGCCGCGGGCTGGCAGGTAAAAAATAGCCGTGCTGCTACCAGGCAAGGCAACAAGAGAGAGTCGGTCGTTGCTCCAGACTTCGGGGTTGCTAAATTATTCTCCCAATTTAAAAGACTGCTAGGAAGGGAACATTTGATAACAAAATGTGCGAATACACCATGTAAACAGGAGAGGGAAAGACTCTGCATGTTAGAAATGCAGACACCGTGGGCTGTGCCTGACGAGAATGTGTCAAAGGAAAACCGGAGCGCTAGGAAACCCAGAGATGAGGTCAACGTGACTGTGTATAACACAGAGTAAGAGTGGGGTGCAGGGAAACTCAGAAATAAGGCAAACGTGACCAGGAATAACACGGAGTTTGCCTGTAACAGCAGCAGCCAGGGGACTGACGCAGGAGGATAAGGAGCCCCAGGCCAGCCTATAGAGCCTACCTCAGAAAAAATAAATAAATGACTAAATTACTATCAAGTACGGTGGTTATTTTGTATACTGAGGGTCTGTCTAGTTGCCGACCGACAGCTGCCTCTGAACATAATCATTTGCTGAGTCACTGATGGATCTTACAAACCCTGCTTTTATCTGACCTTGTACCAATATTTTGAAGAAAATAAGAGGCTAAGAAAATGGGGAATCTGAAATTGTTCTCTAGTTCTACTGGAACTTAGTTTTTCAACACTAAAAGTTCAAAGCAAACTTAATATACAATTGCATGTTAAATATAAATGGCATTTAACTCACAATAGATTATGGCCTCAAGTGTAGTAGAGACAAATCTTTCTTAACGTAAGTTCAAACAATTAGGACTCTTGAATAATTTTAAACAAAAATAGTGTCTCTTACAGCATATACCCTGCAATCTTAATTTATAGTTAGCAACAAAGTTAAATTACCAGGCTTAACTTATTGTCATTGCTTAGTGTTTTAAGTTATAAACACTTGCAAAAACATTTCATCTGGTGTCTGTCGAAACAGATCCGTGGATAAAGCACTTGCCAACGAAAGAATTTGCATCCCAAGAATCCATATAAAAGCCACACAGGTATGGTAGCCAGCTCTTAGGAGCCAGAGAAAAGGGAATCTCCAGAACAAGTTGGCCAGATAGACTATCTAATTTGTGAGCTCAGGCTCAATTGAGAGACTTAGCCTCACAGTAGAGAATGATCAAAAAAGATATCCAGCATCAACACTGTCCTCCAGACACATGTGCGTGCGCACACATGCATCCAGATACATATGAACATATATACAAACACACACATATATGTGTATATACATATATATATATATACATATACATATGTATGCAGGCACACCACAATACCACACACACATACACATGCAAAACTATAGCAACAAAGCCCTTCTGGAGTCCCTAATAAGAACCATCCATCCCTTCAAACATTATGACGGCAGTAAACTCAGCACCTACCATGAACCTTGTTCCTGTAGCCCCCTCTGAAGCCTCCTCCAGGCAGACATTGCTCATCTCAGGGTGTACTTCCTGATGGTGACCTGTCCTTACCTTGCCACTGACATTTACCCTTACCCTGGTCTTGCTTCCATGTCTCAAGATTATAACTAAATCAATCCAACTCTTCAAATCTCCAAAATGTGTCCACTTCCCCAGCTAATGGGGACCTTAGCATTAGCCCCGAATGTGCACCCCACAGTGCCAACAACACTTACCCCACATTCTCTCCCTCTCCATCCAACATCACCCTGTATATAATGGAATCTCATTTCTCTCCCTCTTCCCTTTGTCTGTTCCTCAGGAGCCCACAGCGTGAGCTTTCCTAGAAGATAAGCTGTCTGCCACTCTGCGTGTTACCCTTAGTGACAATCCCTGTTGCACCAAATGATGAACCAGACATAGAAATTGCTTGACCAGCTTCTTCGGTACCCAGGGCTCTGCCTGAACAGGAGAGTCTATAGAAGTTGATGCTCATAAGATTAGGTCAGTGCTTGGTAAACATGGAGAAAGTCAAGAAATAATTCTACAAAGAGATGAGGCATTAACTGGCATAAAGCAACAGGCTTGTAAGTGTAACCAGAGGGCCAGGGAGATGGGCACTGGAGCATGCCTACTGAAATTCACAGAAGATGGTCATATATGCGGGACAGACATGAAGCCAGAGTATCAGAGTCTTAGAAAAAGACTGAAACTTGTCCACCTAGGGGAACGCTAAGACTTTTAATATCCAAAATGAAAGGGATTTGGTTCATATTGATAGAGCAGAGAACAAATGTTGGCCCCATGGAAGTACCAAGATGGCCTTGACATTGACATCAGTTGTCAGCCATAACTTTCCAGAGCCGTGTTGAGTGAGGGTTTGGTCTGTGCCAGGCACTGCTCTGCATGCTAAACACGCTGGAACCAAGGTTAGAAAGTGTCTGCTCTCCAGTTTCCTTAGTGAAAGCGAGACAATAAACAAATAAATACGTGTACTTATTGTGATATTTTAGGGGCATAAGTTACTTTTTAGGCTGTTGCTGTCACCAAATATTAGTACCCAAAGCAACTTAAGGAATGAATGGAGGGATTATTTTGGCTCCTGCTTTAGGGCAGGGTATTGTCCTCTGCTTCAAAAGCTCAAAGTGGACAAGAGTGGCTTCCAGTCCAGTGAGTGTTTGTTTTCCTTCCCAAAACCTCAAAACCTGAGCACTTGGGCACGGCCCTTCCCTCTCTGGTGTCCCTAAGAGTGGCCCACTGGCTCCACTTACAGCACCCGGCAGCTTCTTTAGCCCACAGCTCCAAACTCTTCCATAGAATTCCACAAACCAGTTGCGAAGATCTCCCAAATGAAGTGCTCAGATTTCTCCCAGCACCAGTACCATTCTCAGTCCTGACTCTGGGCATCAGTTCTTCGCCTGGGTGCAACAATCAAACTGCCCGACAAAGGCAACTCGAGGAAATAGGGTTCATTTTGGCTCATCACTCGGGAGAAGAAATAGTCCGTCATGATGGGAAAGCGTGATGGCCCGAGTGCGATGCCACCATCTACACACGGTATGCAAGGAGAGGATCTGTTGTACTCGGTTCACTTTCTCTCCTTTTCTTCAGTCTGGGACCGCATCTCATACGGTGATACTGCCCACATTTGGGCGGAGCCCCTCATCATTTCAACTCTTCCTCAGATATACCCAACAGTACGTCCCTTAGGTGATCCCAAATCCATTCAAATGGACAACAAAGGTTAACAGTCGCAGAATTACCCAGGCTGTGGTTTTGAAAGTGAGCTGGAGAGCGCCGAGGTAGCGGGGTGCTCAGAGTAGGTTTCTTGATCTGAGATGTCTCTGTGTCAGTGCATGGGAAGTGAGGGCAAGAGTCATGCATGTGTCTGAGAAGAGAGGGTTTTGGAAATCAGGATCAGTAGGGGATAGGTCATGAAGGGAGTAACGAACCTGGAGAGCAGTAGGCAGGATCCGTTTGACTGTGAGGTGATCAAGGACAGTCCTTACAGTCAGAAGGACTAGACACAACTCTTGGGGAAAGCTTAAAGATCTCGTTTTTTGAGATCTTAGTATAAAATACAGCGTTACTAACTTTCAAAAGTACCTAGAGTTTGGGCTGGAGAAATGGCTCAGAGGTTAAGAGCATTGCCTGCTCTTCCAAAGGTCCTGAGTTCAATTCCCAACAACCACATGGTGGCTCACAACCCTCTGAATGAGGTCTGGAACCCTCTTCTGGCCTGCAGGCATACAAGCAGACATACTAATTAAATAAATAATAAATAAAAAAGTACCTAGAGTTTTATCATTGACAGCCCTTACACATTACTCATTTTTTTAATATTTGTGCATATTTTATATTTCAGAAAAATAGATTTTCATACTACTTGTTTTACTTAATTTCACATTATACATATTTTTCATATCAAAAAGGTCTTATAGATAGGCCTTATCTATAGACCTAATAGTTGTAGATCTCATTCAAGGTCCTCTTGGATGTTCCAATGGTTTCCAAAGAGTTACTATTTCTAGTAATGCTCAAACCTCTCAGTCGGTTCAGATTACCTGGGGCCCTTTTCTAAGTATTTATCCATAGGTAGTGAATATATAAAGGCATAAGGATTTTCTGGTGGCAGCTATATGTTGTAAGTCGTGAGAGACTATTTACCTGCTAATGGTATCTGTCACTTTTTCTGAGTAGATGCCTTCTGGCACTGGCTCATACACTGCCTCCACTATCTGCAAGACAAACAGAAAACAGCAACAGCATCAATGAACCGTGCTATCTGTGAGCAGTCATTCATGGCTACAACGTGGATCGCTAATACATTAAAATAACTTGACACATCAATTTTAACCAGGAATGCAAACATCCCAACAAATGAAAATCAATGCCAATTAGACAGTTCTAGAATACAGAATCTTATTCTCAAAGCTGACTAAACCTTAGACTAGTGACAAAGCAATACACGGGATAATACAATATGGTGGCTTGTGGGCCTATGGTAGGGCCTGGGGATGTAGCTCAACGGTAGAGCACTTGCTTAGAATGTGGTAGGCCCTGGGTTTCCTCTCTACCTCCACAAAGAAACAGTAATCACAAATTTATTTTCATAATTTTAGATGACAAATAGGAGTATATGTGTAGTGTGATAGCTATTTAGATGAGAGAGAAGAGACTGGCTTGTGTAGGAAACCAAATAATGCTTGCTGCTGCCTGACAGCTGCATAAGTCACAAGGGTTTTGTGAAGAACAGGGTGTGGCTGTTGGCTTTAGGGAGCCCTTCTGTTCCCCGGGGCCTACTTTAGTAGCCAAGGAGAGCATGTTGGTGCTGCAGAAGGGAGGACTCAGAGTCGCCATCTGATAAAGGATGCAGCCTGCAGCCCAGACATCAGCCTTCTCTCCGTAGGGCTCACTCTTCAGGACCTCTGGGCTGAAATACATAAAGAATGTTAATGCACACAGGAAGGGAAATAAAGTAGCGCTGGAAGAAATCCAATTTTCACCAATTTTGGTAGTGTGGATATTAAAAAAAAACCACAAATTAACAGACATTAAAATGACTCCTAATGACTTGGCTCTATACCCATACTTCTCTCAACCCTTCTCAGAGAAGCATCTCCTTGCAGTAGATAGCAATCAACACAAAGACTCTCAACTAGTCAATTTACAGATAGTAAGAGACTGTGGGGTACTTGTCCCGAAATGAGAAATACCTATTATATCCCCCCTCCCCAAACACAAGGATCTTCACAGAAGACAGGACAGAAAGACTGTAGGAACCAGAGGCAGCATATCCACTGAAATTCCACAGAAAGAGTTGTTTCCAGACTCAACAGGGCAGAGAAGGCAGATGCACTTACACTTATGCCGACGGTGACAACACACACAAGACCTAAGCAAACGACAGCCCGACAAAATCCCAGCACAGAAGGGGGAAGTGGATGCAAAAATCCCACCACTGTCTGGGGAGGTCCTGGCATGTGACAGATGCTGGGAGAGACGGCGTCAGTTTCCTAACGATACTACACCTGTTAGGGCTAGCCCACCCCACAGCAGGCCCAGGCTCTACTGTCAAGACTAGCTGGGTAGCACAAACTGGACTGTGTGGGGAAAGAAAAATAAATAACAACTCACAGTTGGATGTGAAGGTATAGAAGGTGGAAGGAGGTGGTTATGAAAGGAGGTATGGGAAAGAGTATTGTACGACATTCTCAAAGAATCAATAAAAATTGTTTTAAGACATACTAGTACTTGAGGGCTGACAAGAGAGCCCAGTCAATAAAGGTGCCTGCCACCAAGAATGATGGTATGAGCTCGCTTCCCAAGACCCACAGGGTGGAAGGAGAGACACTGACTAAAATAAGTTGTACTCTGACTTCCACACATCTGTCCACCCCCCACATGACTTCCACAAATCTTTTCACGCCCCCTGGCTTCCACACATCTGCCCACCCCCACCTGACTTCACACATCTGCCCACCCCCACCTGACTTCACACATCTGCCCACCCCCACCTGACTTCCACACATCTGTCCACCCCCACCTGACTTCACACATCTGCCCACCCCCACCTGACTTCACACATCTGCCCACCCCCACCTGACTTCCACACATCTGTCCACCCCCACCTGACTTCACACATCTGCCCACCCCCACCTGACTTCCACACATCTGTCCACCTCCACCTGACTTCCACACATCTGTCCACCCCCACCTGACTTCCACACATCTGTCCACCCCTCACCTGACTTGCACACATCTGTCCACCCCCACCTGACTTCCACACATCTTCCACCCCCACCTGACTTCCACATATGTGTCCACCCCCCACATGACTTCACACATCTGTGCACCCGCCACACACAGTCAAGGTAAAAGTAAAATTTTAAAAATTAAAAAATAAGTACCTGACATTCTTAATCACTATTTTAAGTAAACATATTAGAGAACCGCTTTGAGACTTGGGACATAACTCAGTAGTAAAATGCAGGCTTAGCATGTGGGAGATCCTACACTCAATCACCAGTACCGCAGAACACAAATAATTAAATACACAACATCCTTGAACTGTGTTAGCCTTGGATGAATCCTGAAACACAATCGAGCATTTCAGTCTGTGCTGCCTAGTTTTATGTCAACTTGACACAAGCTAAAGTCATCAAGAAGAGAGAGCTTCAATTGAGAAAATATCTCCAGTCGGACAGTGGTGGAGTACATTTTTAATCTCAGCACCCTGGAGGCAGAGGAAGGTGGATCTGTGAGTTCGAGGCCAGCCCGGCTTATAGAGCAAGTTCCATGACAGGCTCCAAAGCTATACAGAGAAACCCTGTCTCAATAAAAGAAGAAAAAATGAAAAAAAAAAAGAAAATGTTTTCCTCATAAGATCAGACTGTACATAAGCCTGTAGGGCATTTTCTTAATTAGTGATTAGTGGAGGTGAGCCCAGCCCACTGTGGATGATGCCTTGATGATGTGATGATGCCTGGTGGTCCTTGGTTTTATAAGAAAGCAGGTTGAGTAAGCCAGTAAGTAGAATTCCTCATGCCTCTGCATCAGTTCCTGTTTCCAGGTTCCTGCCATGTTTCAGTCCCTTCAGTGACTTCACTGGCCTCCTTCAGTGATGAACAGTAGGTATAAACCAAGCAAACCCTCTTCCTCTCAAGTGGCTTTGACCATGGAGTCTCATCACAGCAATAGGATCCCGAACTAGGACACAGGTTAAGTACTAACACCCACAAACCCTTCTGGTTCCCCTCGCATGCCCTGGAATCATATTCTTCTGGCAGAGGTACTTACACCTTCACAATGGAACTCTGTGTCCCAGCATCCCCTTCTGTGCTGTAGCTTCCTGGGTGGCTGTGTTCAACACCCAGAATTGCCTTCTGTTTCAACTGTGTTTCTAGCTTTGAACAATGGGGTGTGGAAGTGGCACTGAGGCAGGTCCAGGCCTTAGCTCAAGAGTCACAGAGTCCTTCGAGGAGTTTATGTCCATTACCATAAGATGTCCCAAGTCACTTCTCCCCTCACAGCCTGCCTGATACAATATACACAGTACAGACCTTTTCCAAAGAGCCCATAAACAAGAGCCAGAGTCTGAAGACTCACAGGCCTATGTGTCTAACAATAAATGCCTATTGCTTAAGGTCATGGAGATTTTGCGATGAGGGAAGATGCAGAATAATAATGGAGCAATGTATGGATGTGACCTCTTCCCTTTCTAGGCTGCTGGTTATAAAGCAGGTGCGAGAGGGACCACATTTAAAGATGCTGTGAGAAGTGATCGTGTCCACCTGGTTTCTTCTGAACGTGCCATGAAACCCCAGCAGCCTAGAAGTGGAGCTTATCTGAGTGGGTCTGTAGAGTTGGCATTTTCATTTAATTTGGTGTGATGGGATGTAGCTCTATTAATAACATCTTGCACCTTGTAGAATAGCTTGGCTAGGAACTCAAAGTATGAGGCGTGTTGGTGCCCATGTGTGAGGGCTTCACTCAGCTTTATTATCCTCATTGCTGTCCCTCCTCTTCCTTGATGGCACCATGTGGCTCCCAGCTCACGGTCCTACTCTCTGCAGTCGCCTGGGAGATTGTCCAGCTCTGGAGCCTGAGCTTGGCCACAGGATTGGCTTTGGCAAAAGTAAAGCAGGGAAAGCCTTGCCAGGTACCTGCTCTGTCTTCCAGCTCTTAAACCCCCTGCAAACACGGCCATGCAGTCACCATTAGGACTGCAGGCTGGATGGCAAGCAGCTACCTCCACTGCCCGCCCCCAACACCAGCCCTGAGGCTACAATGCCTTGGTGAGTCTGGACATCACTGGGAGCCACAGCCTCAGCAGGTACCAACTGCCAGCATTAAGTACACGGGTGGGGTGAGTCAACTGATTAGAGCCAATAGTTTAGAGAGAATCTGTCAAAGTGAACTTTCATTGGCATTGGCTTTCTTTGGCCTATAAAGGGATGAGTAAGGCGAAGTGATGCTGTCTGATTAAGCTCATAAAAAGAAGAAAGGTAGGGTGTGATGACTCCAACCTCCAACCTGGATACTCACGAAAATGAGATGAGAAGGTTATGATTTTAGGAACAGCTTGGCTACATTGAGAGCTCGGGGCCAGCCTGGGCTACCTTGTGAGACCCTATTTCCATACAAAACAATAATAAGAGAAACCACAAAGAATGTGATGAGGAGTGGCCCAGATGAACACACAGCAAGTGAAGGACAGAGGCCTCTGGGAAAACCAGGTTGGCAGCCATGACATTCTGTTCCAGGAGACAGTGACCTTTGATTGCTAAGCCACTCAGCTCTCTGTATTCTGTTATGGCAGTTCTAGCAAACAAATATGAGTTCTGAAAAAAAAAAAAAGCTACTCAAGTATTTTTCATCTCCAGCAAGAAACCAGTCTTGGGAAATATGGCTGAAGTCATACTCAATCACGACTTGCAAATATGTCAGGTGGCAAATAAGTGTGTGGTTATTGTTTAGAAAATAACTATAAAATAATTGTCTTGCGAATTGAATAACTATAAATCAATTTTATTTATTGCAGAACTGAATAACCTTTGATTTCCTCACATGGAATGAGCTCATCCCCACTAGGGAAATAAAAGAATTGAAGCCAGCAATGCTTTTGTAGAAATTAAACATCACATACACATGCATGCACATGCATATACACACATGCATTCACACACATACACACACCCCTCCCATACACAATCACTCGCTCCTAATTTGAGATGGACTTTTCTTTTCCGAGATGAAGAAATGGGTGCAGAGCTGCAATGACACACCTTTGTGAAACCATGTCTTACTTCGAGTCTGCACTCCCCTGTGGAGTGCATAATGCAGCCCGAGATCCCCTAAGACTGCTATTCCACTGTGTACCAGTCTGCTTGACTCCAGCCTTTAAGAGACCAGCATAAGAACCGACCTCACTTCCCACTCATCCCCCACATAATCAGCTTTAACAGCCTAAATAAATGCAAATGTTAATCTCAAATTCTACTTCCATCCCTGCCGCTGACTCCAAGTGATGCATGTGTGTTACAGTAATAATGGGGTGAAGTCAGGGGGCAGAGGGAAGCACCCTGCAAATGTAGCTTGGGTTGGCAACCCTGGGTGCTTTGGGTCAGCTGGGGTCAGCTGGAGCCAGTGACAATCTCTGTAAAACTCTGCTAAAGATTTTTGTCAATTATCCTTTCTTCCTTCTCTATGTGATGTTTCCTATACTGTCTAATAGAAAAGAAAACAAAGCCCTTTGTCAGGGACAGATGGAAGACACAGGGAGAGAAGTGGAGACTTCTAATTTGGGCTCACTCTTGGCCAAACTAATCCAAGAGGAAGTCTGTGCTGTTGTTCCCTAGAGACTTAACCAATGCACAGAGCATATTATATATGACATTTAACAAAAATAAGAGATCTTTGGACGAACCAAAAACATCTTCAATTAAGTGTGCAAAAACTGTATTCATTGTACTTTATACACAATAAAAATGTTCAAGTAAACCCAAGGGTAGTGTAGAGTTGGGCACATGTGGAGGAGTTACATGTATCTCTATGAAATATTCTAGTAAACAAATAGGCATAATTCATATCCAGCTACCTCTGAAGGAGGCTGGGATAACATTCTCAGAACCACAGATACATCATACACACACACACACACACACACACAACATGCATCACTCCACACACATACTAACACATACACACACACACCATATCACATACAAAACATACACCACAAGCACACCCCATCCCATTCCATACACACACACACCATATCACATACAAAACATACACCACAAGCACACCCCATCCCATTCCATACACACCACACCAAACCACACCACATATACACACCACACACACCCAATCCCACCCCATACACACCATACACAGACTATACCACATCCACACACACACACACAAAAAGTCTGCCTTTAAAGTGTGATTTCACAGACAACTGAAGGCAAAGGGAGAGAGAAATGAGAAGCAGCTTGATCTAATTGAGAAATAAAGACAAACTGTTTCAATTTTAATTTTTCATGAGTGTTCCCTTGCTGATAAACAAACAACTAAGCTGCTAATTGCAAGTAATTCTTATTTACTCGCTAAACAAGGAAAATAAATGTTGGACCTCGGTGAATTTCAGAGCATACTAGAACAGAACATTATACTAGTTTTTAAATAATTCACTTCCTTCTCAATGGAACTAAGCGGACGAAACCTCGGGTGTAGGAGGTGGACTCTTCCACAGCCGTGACACTCAGCAGCGAAAGTTTCACTGTGCTCACTACAAACACACACACACACACACACACACACACACACACACACACACATCTTGATGGATGGCACAGAGAAGAGGAAAGATGATGTGCAGATGCTTGACACATCCAAGGTTTTAGAAGCACTAAGATGAAAACCAGGCAGAACTATACGTAAAAACAACACTTGAGTTACTTAAGCTGTTTTCCACGGACGTGCGAAGTAACCATTCTGCCACAGCTGTACAACTGCCCTGGAACAGAACAGCTCAATCACTCATTCCTAAAGCCTGCTTAGCTGCAGTGGGGGAGCTTATGGAGTAGAGGTAGTCTGCCCTGCAATGGGTTATAATCCGAGGCGACAGCGGAAATTCTGTTTAGCTTCACGGAGGTGCAGGTGGCCATAGGCACAGGAACATCAAGCCAGTTGAGGCCCAGAAACGCAAGGCCCAGCAGCAGTGGTCACACAGCATCGACCTGCTTCTTGTTTCTGTCCTCAATAGAAAGAATCAGAGCTCACTCAGGACTGGCTGGCTCTAGGGCTAAGGGTGAAAACCTATCAGGTTATTCAAACTAAAAGAAGCAAACAAAACTATCTCATAATGAAAGGAGTATGTCACAGGGATACAGAGGCAGAATGTGGGGCAATATGAGAAAGACAATAAATGCAGTAGCTTGCTAGTCAGGTTGGCTGCTATTAGTAACATGCCACAGACTACAGGAAATGACAGCTATTTCTTCTTCAAAGCTCTGAAGGCTTGGAAATCCATGAGGATTGTGCCAGCCAGTTCAAGTTCCCAATAAAGGCTCTATTCCTTCCTTGAAGACAGCCCTTCCTCGCTGTGTCCTCTTATGGTGCTGAGGAATGGAAGCAATCTCTCTGGAGTCTGTATGAATAAAGGTGCTAATCTCACTATGAGGCTCACCCTCTGTGGCAGTTTTGAATGTAACTGATCCCCATAATCTCATAGGGAGTGGCACTATTAGGAGGTGTGGCTTTGTTCAAGTGGGTACAGCCTTGTTGGAGGAAGTGGGGCGGTTCCCACCTAAGTATCCAGCTATTCCCTACCACCTGGCACTCTGCATATGGCCTATGGGGACAGGGGCTGGAGGCGAGGGCAGACTAGAGCAGGTGCTCCATCTCTTCAGCTTGCTGGGTCAAGCCTTTCGGTTTGGGGAAGGAGTGTCCACACCCCTGTAGTTACCCTGCACTTATTCTCTGTAAGGAAGCCCAATACACTGCTTTCTGAAAATGAACTTGGGCAGAATCGTGCCTCGATTTGTCATTGTCACCTAGGGAGAAGGGTTAGACATTGTCTTCATCTAATCCCTGGAAAAGAATATTGGCCACAGGCCTTATATGGGATTCTGGGCCACTGAAGTGTGCCTTTGATGGGAACTGCGAGAACAAGGTCGCCTCCCTGGTCGTTCTCCTGTCCCAGACATGAGGTAAATGGCCTTTCGCCCACATGTTCTGACCAGATGCCTGCCTTGCCACAGGCCCCCAGTAGGACCCACCAATACTGAAGCCCTAACGTGACTATATGTCACAGAAAAGCTTTTCTCCGTCAGCTTCCATCCACAGGCATTTCTCACAGTACAAGAAAGCTGATGAACACATCCCCCCGAGAAACTGGAATAGCTGGGCGGTGGTGGAGCACGCCTTTAATCCCAGAAGATGGGAGGCAGAGGCAGGTGGATCTCTGTGAGTTTGAGGCCAGCTAGGTCTATAGAGTGAGTTTCAGAACAACCAGGGCCAGAAAGGGAAATTTTGTTGGGGGGGGGGGCGGGGTAGGAGAAAGAACAGAAAAATACCCTTTCCAAACTTTAGAGCTAAGTTTCTCTCCTTTGGTCGCATTTCTGAACTTGGCCCGGCCTTAGTCTAAGCTGCCACACAACTTTCTCTGACCCACCCTGAAAACAGGCTGACCTTGGTCTGTTGTCGGGTCACAGCACCCTTCTGCATCCTACATTCAGGAAGATTTCTCCAGCCATGCTGGTCCTGTCTGTGGGGGAAAGAGAAGCCCTCTCCCTGACTTTGCATGCCTGTGGTCTCAGGGTGGAGCGACAGATGCCCTATCTGGGCTACAGCAGCCTCCTCTCGTCCTTGGAAGAATCATTCCAGATAAGGTCTCTCCTTACCTCGGCATTGATTTGGTTCTTCTTGAGCTTAGATAACTTTACTTGAGGACTTGTTTCTGAGAAGGGCAGGGATGGAGCGGGAGCCGATGGGGTGGGAGAGGATGCAAAAGAGGAACTGAGCTTGCTTTCATGACAATGATGCTGGCTGGTACTTGACTCTCTGAATAGAGTCCCCAGAGGCAAAACTGAAGATGTGGAGGAAGGAAGCCAGCACTCCCTCTGGGCTTTGAGTGAGCATCAGCAAGAGGAACATGTGGCCCTGGCTTGGAAGAATAGCGTAAGAAAGAGCTCCTTGTCCTTCTAGTTAGTGGAATGCACAGCGGAAGTGGAAGTCATGTGGAAGAAAAGAAATAAGGGGCCACTTGTACCCGAGCAGGGTCAGGGCTCATATTCTAGAATCAGAGAGGTCCTTCTGCTCTAGGCTACGTTCTCCAGAAACAGCAATGGGACCGTTCCCAAATGCAAAGCGGATCCCTTTGCCACCTCCAGGGACAGAGCATGCTTTCTCCCCTAAGTCACCTTTGTCAGGACATCTTACTATAGCAACAGGAAGCAAAACTAAGACGGGGATCACGAGATGGGCAAGGGGTGTTGAGGAAGGTGAGGGTCGAGACAAAACGTAAGAGGTCACTCAGTCGAAGGATACATCTAACAGGGGCATGGCGGTGAAGAAGGAGAAAAGAAACCAATAAAAACAAATTATGACTGAATGCCATAATGAAACCTAATACTTAGTATGTAATTAATTAGTTAATTACTTTCTGATAACTCTTGGGGCTAAGTTTTACTGCTCATGCCACCACAGAGAAGGAAGTTCAAGCAGTCCCAGGCTCTGTCACAAACCAGCAACTCTGAGGCACAGTGACAAGCTGGACTCTGCCACTGAGTTCAATGAGTTGGCTCTATTACAACCTAGAGCCTAGGACACTGATGTCTTCTGTAATCTGTTTCGTGAATCTATAGAGATGACTAAGGTACTCACAGGGTTGTCCCTCTCTGAGGATGCTGAGCAATTGCTGCAGCCAGGAGAGAGTTCCCAGCAGGCACCTGTACTGGGTTGACCTCCCTCTCCCCTGACTGTCTTCCCATTCTTTCTCCACCCCCACTGTCGTTTCTCACCTTACCACCTGTGTGTCCCAATAGCTTGTTCCTAAACTGGAGCACTAGAGGATGCTCACCCTGCCTCCCACAGGACTTCTCGGATGCCACATCTCCTCTCTACCTGATATTTTATATGAATTCCTAACTCCTGGTGTGTCCCCATCTCACACTAATGGCTCACACTTACACCTAACCATCCGGGCATCTGTTTGTCCATCAGAAGACAAGATGATAGGTGATGGATTAAAAATTTCTAAGGACCAGACTATTGACGATGAATAATCAGAGAGAAATAACAGGGCTGAGACAGGTCATTAGTTGAAGAGTCTGTGGAATTAATGAAATTAGTGCTTTGAGAGAAGTGGAGGAGGGTCAACGAGAAAGTGTCTCATCGACAATGTAAAGATGTGGGTGGCACTGTGGAAGTGACGCCTGGGGACATTGTAAAAGAAAATGTTTCCCTAGCAAATGCTGGCAGTACTGATGCAGGACCCCGAGGCACTTGGGTCGTGATGGGGGGGTGGGGAGGGTGATAAGTGTTTGGAAACTCAGTCCATGATCGGAGTGATTTACCTGGTAATGTTTGCATCAGGAAAAGATGGAGAAGGGAATTTCACATCTCACCGAGTGTATTAATCTTAACAGTAAGAAGCACATTTGCTTCCCAGGTATTGGTTCACACTCCCATCTCACCTGACTGCCTTGAAGAAAGAAAGTGTGGAGTGGTGGGGTACGGAGAGAGGGCTCAGCAGTTGACAGTGCCTGCTGCTTTTGCAGATGACCCAAGTTTGGTTCCCAGCACCCAAGTTGGGTGACTCACAGTTGCCTGTAAATCCAGCTCTGAAGGATCTAATGCTCTCTTCTCGCCTCTGTGGGCACCTGCACTCATATAAACATACGTTTATATACACACACATAATTAAAAATAAAATAAATCTTATTTTAAAGAAAAGGAAACTAATGCTTCGCTGTGAACCAAACAGGAAACAAAAATGTACAATTGAAAAGAACACTAGGGTTGAGGAATTTGTACTGTGCAACCACGGAGCCCAAGGTCTCTCTACTCTCTGAGTACAATAAATGGCATAATAAATGGTATATGTTGGCATATATGCTTAATTTAAACTGTGAAGTAGCTGGTGCAGAATGCAAGATAACTCAGCTGAAGATTTAGCAGCACAGAGCAAATACAATGTGTTTATCTGTGTATACATGTGCACACTCAGGTCTACATAAATATTTATGTGTGCTTCTGTGGTTGCTTGTGTTTGCACAAGATGAATAACATGCTACTGAGAACTGGATCAAAGATAATCACCACAGTGGGATATGAGTCAATAAGAATTAATGAGGAGGAAGGAATTTGGGGCACTGAGAAGGAATGAAGGTCTAGGTGCATTTTCTGGAAGGAAAGCATTACCCTTCAGTATCTGGTGAATATACAGGAGCATCATGCAAGCGTCTTCATCCTGTCTTCAAGACCCACTTATTACAAGTCCCACCAGAGGAGAAGGCAAAAGGCACCCACGCTGCTGTGTGTCAACAGCACGGCCTTATCCTGGAGGCTTCACTGTCTGTGTCTGCCATCACACTGCTCTCGGCTCACAGGCACAAGCCGCCACCAAACAGATCAGCAAGATGTGCTCGGAGACCCTCCTGGAAGTTTCTGGAACACAAACTCCCGATCAGGAGAAAGACAAATGATGTCACACATCTCTCCCTGCTGCTGTGTACGGAAACTGCTCCAGGGGCAGTGACGGTCCGTCAGGGCAGCTAAGGCACAGGAGTGTGGTCTGGGAGCTGGTCACTTTTAATCAACAGTCAAGAAACACAAAGCAAAGCAAGCAGGCATGGGTTCAGTTCCTCTTCTCTATTTCATACAGTTCAGGGTCCCAGCCGTGGACTTCCACTGTCCTGTGTTAAAGATGCTATTGGTGATAGTGTCATCAAGCTGTCCTTTGCAGGAGACTAGTTTGGGATCAGTATGTGACCTTTCCCAGCTGTGCCATCCAGGCCAAGCTCCCTTCTGATGTCTGCATTTCTTAATGATTTTTCCACTTCTGGGTGTCTCCCAGAAAGATGCTCATCCTTGGTGTGGGAGGTCCTTCTGTCTATGTGCTACTTTTATTGGTTAACGAATAAAGAAAACTGGCTTGGTCTATAGCAAGGGAGGAAAAAGGTGGAGTTAGGAGAAGCCATGGATCCGCTGTCTGAGACAGACGCTGGGAACTTTAGCTGGTAAGCCACAGCCACAAGGCAATATACAAAATAATAGAGATGGGTTAGTTTAGGATATGAGTATAGCCAGAAATACGCTTAAGCTATTGGTCAAACAGTATTGCAAATAATATGGTTTCCTGAGTGGTTATTTCATGGCTGGGTGGCCAGGACAAACAAGCGACCCTTTCCCCAACACATCCTCAGAACCAACACCCTCTAACTCAGGTCACACCCATGGGCAAATCATGTTCTCACCCTGCAAGTTTGCAGGGATGTTCTGCAGCAAATGCTACCAGCAAAGACAGTCCTCACCATCCCCAGACAGTCATTGCTTCATTCTGCCAACAAATAAGTTTACTGAGCAAGTGCTGTGTAACTCATGCCGCTACAGGACTTGTCTACACAGGGGCACGCAAGGACCACACAGCCCTGGCCTCGGAGGATGTATGTTCTTGTTAAGGAGACTAACACAAAAGTATTAATAAAAGTATATGAAATGCTGCAAAGGAAATAGACTACTTACAACAGACAAAGTTTATCTCGTGAACTGGTACATCCCTGTTCTGTGGCCTCATAAAAGTTATTTAAGGGGGGATATGAATAAATATGAAAAAAATCTAAAAATGTAAAGAGCTTTTTAAAAACTGCATGGCCCGATTAGCCTTGAACTCGGAGGATGTTCCTGCCTCAGTCTCCTGGGTGCTGGTATTTCAGAGGTGTGGCACTATGGCCAGTTGGTACACTGCTAATGAATAAATTTTATTATTTTTAAACAAATAAGGAATTTCTTATTCTACAAGATAGGTAATTGATGCCTTAAACTGAATGGCTACTGTGTTTGCTCAGTAAATGCTAGGTGAATAGATCTAAACTCCACAGTCCGATATGACTGAAGAAGGCAAGAAATACATGCCACTTTCATCAATGGAGAATGAAGAAGACACTGGCTGTGAGTCTGGGCAGCTTCTCACACTGAGGTCTCTCTAACCTCCCATCACCTGCTGGGAACCCATTCACTAAACGGATAAGCTGATATGCAGGGAGTTATCAACAAAAACACAGATGCCATGTGGTCTGAGAAGGATGAAGAAAATTCCATCCCCAAACATCTTTCCTGAGGCAAACATCTGAGTTCTCACAGGCAAAGATCTTTCCTTTTATGTCACACACAAGATATTTCTGGGAGGTTGGTAATGAAGGAAGGGATTTAAGCCTGGGAAATCCAGGGCCAGCATATGTATGTTTGATCGGGATTATCAGATAGGATAAACCCAGTGGCAGTAGTCCAACATGGCATGACATCCAAGGTCCAAGGTCACACAGTAAGGCATCATTATAGCGACTTTCCTAAGATTAGACTGGGGTTAAAACAGAAATGGGGAGGCAAGGGTGGAAGAGTCTTTTCTTACACTGTTTCTTGGAATCTAAAACTCCAAACTCTGACACAGTAGGAGGCCATTTCTTCTGAGGCAACAGCCCTGGGGAGGACAGAGTACGTAGGAAGATTGCAAGTTCAAGGCCAGTCTGGGAGAGAGAGAGAGAGAGAGAGAGAGAGAGAGAGAGAGAGAGAGAGAGAGAGAGAGAGAGAGAGAGAAAGGGAGAGAGAGAGAGAGAATCACAACATCAACAACAAATGCAGCTGCTCTGCTTTGCGGCATTCTGCTTTGCCCCAGATACCATCTCTACCAATCTGACTAGAAACTGCGGTGTAAAACATAAGCAGCTGTGGTTCTCAACCTACGAGTTGTGACCCATTTAGGGCCACATATCAGACATCCTGCTTATCAGATATTTACATTATGATTCCTAATGGTAGCAAAATTATAGTTATGGGGTAACAACAAAAATTATTTTGTGGTTGGGGGTCACCACAACATGAGGAATTGTATTATATTAAAGAGTCATAGCATTGGGAAGATTGAGGACCACTGGTCTAAGGACACCTGCCTACAGGATGGATTTCTGTAAGCCCCACTCCCTACAGCACTGTGACCATTACTCAGCATCTGTGAAAATAACTCCTGGTCTGTCTTTCAGCAGGCACTGGAGAGTTTCAGAACAGGAGGGAGCAAAGCATTTTCCTTGGCTCTAGATTTGATGGGCTTCCTTCAGAGATGATGGCTCTCTACATGGATAGAATGGATAGAGGGAACACTACAGTGACAGCCAAGGTTCTGTGTGGCTGGAGGGAACACTACAGTGATGGCCGAGGTACTAGAGAGAACACTACAGTGATGGCCGAGGTACTAGAGGGAAGGATACAGTGATACCCAGGTCCAAGGCAGTTTCATGCTCAGTTTCCTTTCAGCATTTTGGGGGCTGCAAAACACACTCCTTTTTTTTCCAATATACATTTAAAATAATTTAAATATAACAAATTTCAATGCATTCAAGTGGTTTTTACTTCCTTTTTCCTTAGCTATTTAAAATGGTGGGAAGAGGGAGAGATAAAAGATGGACTGAGGACTGCAAGCTATGCATTGTGCAGGGAACTTGAGAGATAATTGCCTCGTGGTTAAGAAAAGAAGCAAAAAAGGAGCGCTCCTGCCCAGGAGAGATGGCCATAATCAATGAGAGACAGGGGCTCTCATTCCAAATTCAACACACACCAAACATTAAAGTGACTGAGGATGGCAATGAAAACGATAATCAACTACACCAACATAATACAGCACTCAGGACAAGGGGATAAAGTCCCTAGCGTGGCAGCCATTTGCTGCTGGTGAGAGGGACAATTACAGATTTAGGAAGCCTACATAAAACCCCACGGAAACAAAGCAGAAAGGATAATGCGGACTAAATTCAATATTTTTCAGTATACGATACATTTTTAATAGCATACACTAATAAAAATGCAATGTTTCACTTACATAAATGAGGCTCGAGCAGATTTGAATAGTTTGTCAATATGTACATCTGAATATATACATATTAAGCACGCTGGTCTGAAAACAAACCACGGACCTTTGGAGGGATTTATAGCCTTCTTGCATACCAGGGATGACAGACTAGCACCTAGTGTTCTGCAAAGAGCCCGGATTGACTGGTCTGTGTATCATTAGGAGCCCCTTTTACAGTCCTACTAGGCTTGATCTTGAGGCTGGCTTTAGGCAATAAGGCAAGTTGACAGACACAGAGGCCTGGGAAGTGCTCTCTTTTCAGACTTCTTGGTCCATTCGCTCCCAGACCCCAGTTCCAGAACTTTCAAACACAGTGCCAGCGTAGCCATGAACAGGTCATATGGAAGTCAGTGGAGCCAGGGGAGAGTACAGGCAGCAGGCAGTGTCTGTCTCCTTCTCACCACGCCAACCACACAGCACGGCAAGCTGTTCTCATCAGACTCATTCCAGAGCACAGACCTCGAGCAAATAAATGACCAATTCTCTCATAAAACCAGCACACGTTTTGGTAAATGCTGTACAATGAAATTTTTAAAAGATGTGAATTAAAGAAATTACCCCTACATAATCAATGAAGCAAAGAAAAAATTAAAAGGGACAACGAAAATAAAACATGACAGTAAAATTTGGGATTGTGAAAAAGAATATGTTGTAAACATTAAAACTATCCAATATCATTTTTAAAGTTTTTTTAATAAGGCCTAAAGAAGTGGAAAAGCATCTTGTGCTCAATTGCCATTGCATAAACAGCCATGTTGGCTTGCTCTAGGTCCTGTGACAATCAGAGCTTTAGAGGCGTAAGGCACATTTGTAGTTAAATGGCTCTATCATAGTTCTTGTTGGATTAAAATGGCGGTTTGGGATGACTGCGTTCCTTTCTGAAGGCTCCAGGGAGTTTCATTTCCCTGCTCTGTAAGGTTTCCAGAGAGTGGCCAAGCTCCTCAGCCGAGACTCCAGTGGGAGTCTATGCTAGCTAGCAACTGCAATTGAGCCTTCACGGCATTCACCCTCATGATTGTCTGCCTCTTTTCTCATGATGAGAGGCACCTACCACTCCACTGTGCACCCCCCTATTCCACCTTCTACCTTAATTCCTGCTCATTGTTGGACAACATATTTAAAGGTATGGACCTTTGGGAGCTAGGTCACGTCTCTGAGATTTAAGGCAGCTGAATTTTGTAGAAATTGACAAGCTAATCCTAAAACTCATATGAAAATAACAGAATGCAGAATAGATAAAAATATTAAAAAATAAAAGCAAAGTTGGAGAGCTTATTGATGCGGGATGTCCTTTTGTATATGTGTTGCTTTCATTGGATAATGAATAAAGCTGTTTTGGCCAATGGCTTAGCAGAGTAAAGCCAGGCAGGAAATCCGAACAGCAATATACAGAGAGTAGGCAGAGTCAAAGAGATGCCATGTAGCTTCTGAAGGAGAAGGATGCCAGAACCTTACCAGTAGGCCACAGGCTCGTGGTGATACAGAGATAATTTAAGATGTAACAGCTAGTTAGGAATATGACGAAGCTATTGGCCAAACAGTGTTGTAATTAATATAGTGTCCGTGTGATTATTTGGGTTAGGGTGGCTGGGAAATGAACTAGCAGTCTCCATTTACACTTATGCACACAGATATTAAAACACACTGCAAAGCTACAGTTATAACTGGTGTAGGAAGTCCTTCTATATATGTGTTGCTTTTATTGATTAATAAGGAATCTGCTTTCAGCCAATGGCTTAACAGAATATAGCCAGGCTGGAAGAGATATATAGAGAGTAGGCAGAGTCAGGAGAGAGCCATGTAGCCACCACCGGAAACATACATGTCAGAACCTTGCTGGTAAGCCACTGCCACATGGCAATTACAGATTAATAGAAATGGGTTAAATGAATATGTAAGAGCTTGCTAGGAATATGCTAGAGTCATTGGCCAAGCAGTGTTGTAATTAATACAGTTTCTGTGTGAATATTTCAGGTCTGAGCAGCAGGAATACAGAAAGAGCCTCTGATAACAATTAACACTATAAGATACACATAAGAGCCCCCATATGGACAGATGAGATAAAACTAAGAGTCCAACCTCAAATCTCAGTAATAAAAAACAACAGAAAATTTGCATGGCAAAGATAGTTATCCAGCTTCACTAGCCACAGGTGAAAGCCCATCAAAGTACAGTGAGATCATTTGCCACACCCACTCCTGTGGCTACACATGTAAACAGTATGAAGAAAGTAAGAAAATCCATAATATAGGAGAACACATGTAGATAGTATAAAGAAAGTAAGAGAATCCACAACATGGGAGAACACGTGTAAATAGTATGAAGAAAGTAAGAGAATTCACAGCACGGAAGAACCCACATAAACAGTATGAAGAAAGTAAGAGAATCCACAACACGGGAGAACACATGTACCATCATGTAAGACAATGTGGCTGCTCCTCAAAAGAATCAATCCAGTTCCCAGATGGAGGCGCTCAGGTCAGATCAGGTTCCCACCTATGACCTTTCAGGCAGGGACTCCTGACAGCTATAAGGCTTTACCTGGCAGAGCGGCTAGGAAGCTACCATTCCTATACCAGACACGGGAAGGGAGGACCAACTTCCAGAGAGTGTCTCTCTCTGGGAGGGAAGAGAAATGTAGAAGGCAGTGAGGATCCAATCACGTTCTTTCATTTGGGAAAGTTTCAGTGAGTATTGATTATACAAAATCCTGGGTCCCGTTGCAAATCTTCATACATGCATATAATGTATATTGGCTATATTGACTCTCCTTGGTTACCCTGACCTGCCAAACCCCATTTCTCCTCTTTCCTGGAAATGCCCTTTCCTGACTTTCATGTTGTCTTTTCTTTTTCCTCAAAACAATTAAATAAATAGAATAGAATAGAATGTATTTGAAACCTAGTATATATAAATGTACATTTGTTATACTTACAAAATGTTTCACAATATAAAAGAATGAAAAATATTGAATGGTTAATGGTAAGTGGTAAAAATATATGTGATCTGCATTTTTCTCAATGTGTTTATGCATTTTTCAAATTCTTTCAACCAACGCTAACTTCTTTTATAATGATAATAAACAATCCAATACACGTTGTTTTCCAAAAGCTATTATTGCCAGAAACTATAAAACATACTTTTATTAACATGTAATTAATATACGCTTTTAGATGAGCCTGTATAAAATCTCCTTTTTGCATCAAAAGCTCCACAGATATTTTGAATAGTTCGATGCTGAGAAATATCTTTTCCTCAAATGCAAACCAACATTTAAAAGCTACCACTTGCACCTTTCCAAGTTGTAAGAGCTAGTCAGGATCTAAAATATAGATAATTACAGCATCCGCAGCCATTCCAGTCAAGTAAGAGCTTTCTAAAAACATGACCTCACACAACCCAGGGCTGTCTGAACGCTTTCACCCAAGCTATTACTGCAAATTACCCTGTTCGGAGCTATATTTAATAGATAAAAGGGGTTTTTTAAGGGCCAGAATGTCTAACTCAACAGTGTCCAGAGATTTTTTTAGAAGTCTCTTTTAACAGTAAAATACAGAAGCACAATTTTTGAGAGAATTGGCAATACAGGTGGGTAGCACCTTGGGGCTCACTTTGAGCCCTCTCCTTTCCTCTTGGCTCCCCTGTATTAAAGCAAGTACCCTCAGACTCCGGGTTCCAACTTCTCTGAGTGACTCTTCTAGCTGCGACCCTAGCTCCTCCTGCATCCCCTACATTACCTCTCTTTGCCTCCCATCTCCATCTCAGCCCTTAACTCCTCCTTTGAGACCTCAGTGGGTAATCAATCAATCCATCCCTACTCATCTAAAGACCCATGGGTGTTCTTTGGTCTTTGGCACGAGACCCATAACATCACCCCAGAAAGGACAGCTCTTAGTGCTCGGTGTCTGTACCGCCAGCTGCCACTGACCGCAGCAAAGATCTCTGCCTTGATAGGAACTGTCTCATCTGATGCTGCTCTCTCCTAGCTTTCCTTCTTCCTGCCTCCCATCTCTTCCCGCCTGTCTGTCTGTCTGTCTGTCTGTCTGTCTGTCTATGTGTCTCCTACCATCCAGTCTTCGGCATGAATCATTTCATAGAAAGTTGCACAGAGTTCCTATGGATGCTCCTGATATCCCACAATGTGGTAAGGGCTTGGTCTGCAGGGATGCAGTGCTGGGAGATGAGGCCCTTGGAGATAATCGGATCATGAGGATCTTACCTCGTCAGTGGATACACTCACTCATTATTCATAGTTCGATGAGTTATTAGGAGATAGTGGACACCTGACGGGAACTACTTTAACGGCAGGTCATGATGGATGTCCTTGAAGTGTGAATTTTGTCCCTGGATGCTTCCTGGCCACCATGAGGTAAGCAGCTTCGGACTGGCTCGCCGTCATGATGCTTCACCTCATTACTGGCCCGGAAACAGTGAAGTCAAATGGCCACAGATCAAAACCTCTGTAACCACAAGTCAAAGATGCACTTTCTTTAAGTTGACTTTCCCAGGACTTGCATTGCAGCAACAGCTGCCACATCACGTTCCCTTTTGAGACATGCTGCGTCATTATTTTTAAAACAATCCAAAGTCAGCATATTCCAAATTAAATGCCTTATTTCTCTTCCCCAGCAAATTATAGTTTTCCAAGCCTCCTAAGGGCCATGGGTTAACCTGTGTCTAACGAGAGGATTCAGTGGAGTCCCAAAGCCCAGCCCTACAAACATGACTTTGCTTTCAAGATACGATCACATTAAGATGAGGTCACAGTTGATGAGGTGCATCTACTCCTATATACACTGTGTCATATCAGACAACACTGAGAGACCAGGAGACACAGGCAATGCTGGGTAATGATGGGCAGAGGCTACAACAAGGACCACACAAGGGTGTTCTTTCCCCTATCTGCCCTGCCCTTTGGCAGCTCGTTCCATGGAGACTCCCATTTCCTCACACATTCATCTGTCTAGCTCATCAGAACTGATTCCTCATTCAGTGCTGAGGAGACCACATGGCTTCTACACTAGGGCCTCTGCCAAGCACTGTCCAGAGGGTCCCTGCCTTCTTGGGACTCCCTACAGGGTCAATTAACATGACCAGGAAGTCAAGCAAGGCCACTGTATAAACTTTGACCACTATATGATGATTCTTATCATAGACTACCAGAACTACTATCTACAACCACGAAAAGCACAGGATTTAGAAACAGTGCTCAGAACATGTCATCTCTGGTTGCTAATCAAAAAGAGGTGTGGGGGATCCATACCCACATCTGCATCCCTTCCCTGCTCTGGTGAGGATGATGGAGTTAGAGAAAGCACATCCACAGTGTCCCCTCTCTTGATTCCTATATGTTGCATTAAAAATCCTTCCTGCCCCCCCAAAGCTCTACAGCTCTAGTGTTCACCTATACAGAGATGATGTTTGTTAAAGGCTGGTAGGGGTTACAAGGTCTCTGGTGGGGGGGGACTGCTGAGCCATGCCTGGATGCTGTGCATGAAGCAGAAAGCAGCAGTCAAGATTATGCTGCCCTAGGAACAGCACATGCCCCCATGGAAGGACAGTGAATACAAGACCCCATCTGCCACCTTCTACAGCTAACCTTCCCCTACTCCGCCATGGACTCTGTCCAGCTCTGCTATCTCCCATCTTCTACGTGCAAGCTCGACCCTGCTGAGATTAAGGTGCAAAGAGCCCCCTTTTGATGATGTTAGGGGGTATTCATAAGGTATTAACTCTTCCCCCAAATTGTATTCCATCTGAACAGCTGGGAAACATGGCATATTGCTATATCTTTGGAAATGCAATTCTGAAAAGACTAGAAAAGGGAAGAAGAAGAAGAAGAAGAACCTTCCTCAGGGATTTCTTGCAAGATGCACCACTGAGGTCTCCACACTGCTCGGGGCCTGGCTGAGGAGCCGCTGTTAGCAAGTGACTCACACAGCTGCTACTAAAGTGGATGCTTGGGCCACCGCGGGGCAGAGAAGGCTACACACGTTTAGCGCAGGGTCTCACCCTTGTATCTTTTCTCAGCCAAACTCTGAAGAGTGATCAGAACTCTAAGTGAACAGAAGGAGATTGTATGGGATCCACTGTTAATCATCTGTCATTCTGATTATTCCTGCTCAAGTCTCTGGTCACACCGATGGCTAGGCTAACTGTAACTTCGTCAGCTAGTCAACAGCAGACAATCAGCTCCTTCCCCCAAGGCCTCGTTAGCTCATTAGTTAGTGAAACTCCTAGGTTTCTTGTTTTAAAAAAAAAAGACAGACAGGTTGGCTTTGTTCACAGGTTTCATACTGAACAGGTTCCAGAGGTGACTTTCCACTAAAAAAAGAACCCTTTGCAATGACTGTCCCCAGTAATACTTTGTGTCTCTGGTAAATGAGTGAAGTCCATACAAGGTCTAAGTTCTGGTGGTCTAAGAAAATGTTCTATATAAGGGTCTGGGGATGTAAAAACATAAATAAGGTCTTAGGGTCTTGAAAAATGATTTAAGATATATAAATACCAACTATAAAGACTTATTATTACACTGAGATTTCAAGGGTTCAAAATTTTATCATTGACAACTAGACTTCTGATAACTGGAATAGCACTGACTACTTACTGTTAAGTCACAAGCTTGGGGTTTTAAGTTCCCTTTGATTGTCTTCTAAGCATAGAATTAAAGGTGCCTTTTATTGAGCTAAAATGTATATCAGACTCTCTATACATAGGAAAAAGATGTTCATGCTTTTTAACCCAAAGCCATAGCCTTTGCTCTGACTAAAAGGTGTAAATCGGATCCAGCTGCTCTACAGACACCCAATAGTGCTTTTCTACAATGTGGATTTCAATAGAATGGTAAGGTTAATAGATCTAAAACTTTCATATCCTTTAGTAGACTAAAATTCAGATAAGCTTCAAAAAATCCAAAACAGGTTATAAGGCTTGGCTCCACCTGTCATAGGTGAATCAAGAAAGTTCCAAATGCAAGGTTCTTCTTTTAAGTTCCTGCATTTTAACTTCTGTTCCTAGTCTCTAATTATCTCAGCAGACTGCCATCTGACTAACAGACACACTAACCAGTGAGCACCTGCAAACTGCAAGCTGTTGAGCTCTGGATTGGCTGAAAGCTGACATGAACCAGTCCAGCCAATGTGATTGCTCCCTGCCTCTTCACCTGGATCAGCTAATCAGAAGCTTCTGATAAAGGCCCCATTGCCCAGCCTCTGACTAGCCATTCAGCCTTCCTGGGCCCTGACAAACTATGCCCCAGTTCAGCCGGAAGCAGCTACAGAAGAGAGTACATCATCCCTGCCCCATAAAAGCTGAAAACATTAAGTCAAAAGGAAACTCTCTGACATAGGGGACAAAATGGCTACCTATAATGCCAACTGATATACCAGGAAAAAATGAGCTCAGATTTACAAACAGGGAGATACATCAACAAAAATTGTTCTACAGTATGATAGGACACTTGGCTTGCTTTATTCAGAACAAAGAAATATCCATCACAGGACCTCTGGCCCTTCCTTGTGCTTCTGCTAATTACTGTTGGCTCTTATATCATTGATACAATAATTAAATGATTATTCCTATGTGGGTACCATTAAACTAATGGTTATTAGATCCAAATGTAAACCATTACCCATCATAGAGCCAAGGATTTGACCCAGGACACAACTTGAGGGGAAATCTTATACCTGAGGTTAACCTGTAAGTCCCACCTTCCCAAGGACCAGGTACTTCCTAGGATTCTGGGAGTTGTAGTCCTTGAAAATAACAACAAAGCCTCCTAGGAAAATATAGTGGCCTGTGAGTTTTGTCCATATAATACCCAATAACACATGCCTTGGGGCCGCTCACCTGGACAATTTCCAGGTGATGATCCTGACCAAATTCTATCTTTGTCAGTATTTAACATTTTAATAAAAGCATCCTTTAATCTGGCCAAAATGGTGGAATTGGTTTTTTCTGGCAAATTTCAGGATTAACAAAAGTCTCCTGGAAACACCATACTCCCTTACCCCATCCCTATTCCCCATTCGCAGGCCCTACACTCCTACCCCATCCTCATCCCTCACCCCTAGTCCCCATCACTAAAGTCAGACTAGCCAAATTCATAACTTGACTCCCTAAAGTGTGGATGTTGGACAAGTGCACTCAGGTAAAAACATTAGGATTTTGTTTTAGGAACCATGCTATTGTTTCCGGGTAGATCTCCTGCAATTCATCCTTCTGCATAAGACAAGATGAAAGTTCCCAGCATGGGGGCAAAGACATAAAGCCACAAGAGTTTTCAGCCATCCTCTGTACATAAGAAATTCCTGATCTGCAGGGCTACCCAGTAAGATCTTGTCTCAAAAATAAAACAAAAAACAAAAAACAAAATTGGGAAATGAAGAGATGGCTCCACAGTTAAGAGCACTGACTGCTCTTCTAAGAGTCCTGGGTTCCATACCCAGCACCCACATTATGGCTCACAGTGGTCTGTAATTCCAGTTCCTGGTTGTCCCATGCCCTCTTCTGGCCTCCATGGCTACTATATGCGCATGCTATACAGACATGAATGCAGTCAAACCACACACACACACACACACACACACACACACACACACACACTAAAAATAAAATTTTTTAACTTTAAAATCATGGAATATGATTCTCGAAAAGAAAACCATCATAAAAGAAATAACTAAAAACTAGGCCAGCCGAACCTAGCCAAGCAAGGTAACTCAGCCATCCTTCCTCTCCTCCTCTGAGTGGCAGTTTGGTTTGTGTGCTCCCCTGCAGTTTCAGCTCACCGAGGACCCCGCCATTTCTTGTTTTAACCCCTTCCTTTCTTCTCCTCTGACCTTCTGTTGCCATTTCACTCACCACACTCAGGTCAAAGTACAAACATGCCGAAGTCTCAATGTGAAGAAATGATGTCACTTTGCATAACCCAGCCCCCGCCTGGGCCACCTGTCTTGAGTTCTAGCAGGAGCAGGTGCCTGTTCTATCCAGGACTTGCTGCAGCACTGCCTGGGGCTTTCTGCCTGAGCCTGACGGGGTTCCTTCCCAATCTCATAGGGCACGCTAACTGTGCATCCTGCCACACCCAACTGGCATGCAGCTTTGCAGGTCTGTGTTGTGTGATAACAGGTTAAATGGAGTCTCACTGCAAGGAAAGCCTGAGCCATCTGCTCCTGAAAGCAGGCGCTGAGGTGTCTACTGTAGTGGCGGTACACACGTGGCTTTTCTGTTCTTTCTCCAGGTTCACCTTGTAGACCCTCTGAAATACAGCATTTCAGACAGCCCAGAGGAAAGGTTTAAGTCTCTCTGCATCCCAATATAAATCTCAGCCTAGCCGGGGCAATCTCAACCTAGCCAGGTCAATCTCAGTCTAGCCAGGTCAATCTCAACCTAGCCAGGTCAATCTCAACCTAGCCAGGTCATTCTCAGTCTAGCCGGGTCAATCTCAGTCTAGCTGGGTTAATCTCAGCCTAGCCGGGTCAAGTCCTTTTCATCCCTAACTATTCTGTATATACTCAGAAGTGAACTAGAAAAGGATTTAATTTTCATAATTATGGGGCATTCCCTAGAGGAACCAATGTTGGAGGCACAACGAAATAAAACTTCCAATGTTCAGAGGGAATAAAGGCATGTGACATTCTGGAGTCTGGTTCTGCCAGCTGTCCAGTTCACCAGTTCTCCAGGCTGTACTGGTTTCTTATCACGTCTCCCTTCCACAAACAATGAAGTCCTTCTACGCATTTCTTATTTAACAGGAGAGCATGGTGAAGCAGTACACCCTGTATGTAGAGGAGTTTTCTGCAATTCCTAGTATGGACTAGGGGGCAGACAGCATGGGTGTGGGACTGGCCCAGAGCACACTGTCCCGGTACCCTGAGGCCACAGCCTTCTCAACGGCTGGTTCAACCCTCTGTACATCCACATGTATTCCCTTCACCTGGAATGCCATCGTGTTGTGCAGTAATTTCCTCCAAACTCAAACATTTCTTCTCAGTAGCCCGAAGGAGGCTGATGAGACTAGGGAAGTAAACAAACCTGGGCAAGGCTGAATCGCATAAGAGCCTCAGTCCTGCCCTGCCCCCGCCTGTCCAATAAAGTTATAGAAGCCAGGAAGAGAGACCTTGACCAGTGAGGGGAATTCTTTCTAAGCAGAAGAGTGCTCCGGAAGAGCCTCTAACTGGCTAGCTCAGTTGCCTCCAGCTGACTCTGGACCTAACTCATGGCACCGGGCAAGTCTGCGGGGCTCTCCAGGGCTCAGCTCCTGTGAGGGTTTGACTGACATTTTCAATGATGCAGCTGCCTTTGAGTAATCCCCACACTGTAAACACACACACACACACACACACACACACACTGATGTAGGTGTATCTTCTATCTATCTGATGATTTCATTGGTTAATTAATAAAGAAACTGCTTGGCCTGATAGGTCAGAACATAGGTAGGCGGGGAAGACAGAACAGGACGCTGGCAGTGAGGCAGATGCCTCAGGCAATTGCCCTGCCTCTCCTCTCTGGGACAGACGCAATGGAGCCAGCCACCAGGTCAGACAAGCTGAATCTTTCCCAGTAAGATACCACCCCGTGGTGCTACACACATTATTAAATATGGGTTAAAGCAAGATGTGAGAATTAGCTAATAAGAGGCTGAAACTAATGGGCCAGGCAGTGTTTAAATGAATACAGTTTGTGTGTTGTTATTTCAGGTGTAAAGCTAGCCGTGTGGGATCCGGGCGGGATGAAAAGCAGACCTGCCCGCCTCATCACTACAACCCACTCTATGTGTAACCTCAGTAAACTCACTGACTCACCAAGCTGGACTTCGGTGGACTTTGGTCTACCATTGGCTTCCACCTGAGGTGAGATTTGCTCACACTTCCCCAGGAAAAGTCACGTGATTCGGGAGAATTTCCTTCTGTCTTCTTTTGCTCCTGTACAAGTTACCTATTCCTTATATAAAAATTTCTCCACGTAACTACTATGTCATTTCTGCCTCCTTATTGGATTCCTGCCATAACTGGGCTGACTTGCATTGCTGTGGCAGGAGGGGGATCCAGTGGTATTCAAGGGCAACTCTGACAGGGTCTTGTATGTCCACTTGACCCTCCTGGAACTCTGTCCTATGCCATCATAGAACACAAACAATGGCTGCTTGGAAGAGATGCCCCAGGCCAAGCTGTCGCACCAGCTGCCAGGGACCTACAGAGCTGCCTAGCAAGTCACACCAATATGTTATCTAAAGCAAATGAATGTCGGGAGGGGATAATACTCAGCAACTGATAACTAAAGTGTATATCCCACAAGTAAATAATTCTACTAACATATATATTTGTACATTATATAATATATATACAAATATATATTTATATATATGAGAGCAGAAGAGATAGGATTTAAGGAATGAATGAGACTAACAAGGGATGGATAAGATGGGGCAAGTCTGAGCAAGGTAAAATGATACATAAAACATATACACACATGTATATGCATATATGCATGTACACGTGTGTGTCATAAAGAAATCCAGTATTTCATACACTAAAATCCTGGTTTGAATTAAAGTATTAGCATTCTGAATTTAGTTTACATATCCTGGCAATAAAAATTTAATATTCAAAATGACTAACTGAAATTTAACTTTGTATCTCAGTCTCATGTAATCTTGGTAGTGAGATCTGTTGAGACAGAATGTGTGAAGGGTTCATGTTTTGTGAGTGAATCATCCCCAGAATGAGTACTGAGCAGGTCAGACTTGTGCTTAAGAAGTTAAGCAAGAAGATCAACTCGGGTGTTTAAGAAATGCTAGTAAGGTCAGCAGCATCTCTCCATCTTCCCACGGCCCAGTTTCCAAAATAAAAGAAGCAGTTCTAGCAAGACAGACAGAAGGCTGCCCTCAGCGGGCATTTCTCCAAATGCTCCACGAAGGGACTTTGCAAAGTAGCGTCGCTGTTCCCAGACAAGCTCCCAGCCTGCCTCAGGATCATTTTAACTCTCTCCCTAGGATGCAGTGTATGACAAATGGCTAGATGGGGAGAACTGAAGACTTCTTGGTTGTTTGTTAAATGAGAGCTCAGAATATTTCTCTGAGATACATTATTTTACTCCACATATGTTTACCTGGGTAGGGGCCATGTGACAAGCCTCATAACAGTCTGGCAAAGGAACCTTCGCGGTGTGCACAGTGTGTCGCAGGTGTCTCTAATCATCTCAACAGAGCGCTCACTTATCCAGCCTCTGGGACAGGGGTCAAAGCACCTGACTTGTCATCTACTCGAGATGCGACAGTGTTGACTCAGCCCCTGTCACTGTCCAGCTCCAGGACAGGGAAGAGGACACAGAAATCCTTCCCCAGGTACGAAGACACCAGGTCACTGCGTGCAAGTCATGGGATGCTCGTGGTGTCCTGCGGGCAGCTCATGCCCTCATTCATCTGCATATTCATGTGTCAGGAGTATTTCAATGGGAATTTAGAGAATGTAGTCCCCCAAAGGAATATAAATAGGCTAACCCTGGGGTTGTAGCTCTAAACACACAGACACAATACACAATTCTTTTCCCGTGAACTACCTAGGGACACAAGACTTACTCAATAAGCTTCCTTTTCAAATTCTATTCTCTTTGCAAGCAAGAACAGTAACAGTAGTTCAAAATAGTTAAGTGTGCCACTTGAGAACCATAAAACAATTATCCTTACCAAGAATAGAGGATCGTTCCCACCATAGACGTGAGCTTACTGCTTTCCTGTTTTTGCTTTGCCAGTCCAAAGTCAGCTACAATTCACAAAACAGAGCAACGTGTTACTGTCTTTCCCCAGGATTCGCATTCCCTAGTGTCTGACACTCTGCAAGGTCACTAGTGCCCTCTCTATGCATTCACAGAGTGTCTCCCACATCTTCTTTCCACCCCCAACCTTAGTTCACATATATTCTACCATACTGTGCTCTGTAAACTGACAGACACAATGGGATTCATCTTTGTAAAATAATCCAAAGTCAGTCTTGCTCACTGAAGCAGATGGAACCTTGTTGATCTTGTGAGTTTTACTTTAATGGTCTCAAATACATAGTAAGACTATAGCAGTTATGCATATAGCTATGTCAAAGCTGCATCAGAGGAGGGAAAAGTGGATGTGGTGGCTTAGCCTTGTGATCCCAGCTCAAGAAACAAGGCAGGGCAGCATGTGTTAACCAGTGAGACCCTATCTCAAAGAACAACCAAAAAGAGAAGATAAAAGAAGAATCAGTCATAACAACTAAAAATGGACAGCTGTAAATTGTAAAATAATAATCTTATTAATAGTACCATGATTTCGTCTCTAATTAATGACAGGTATGAAAATTCTATGACTTTTTTAAAAAATATAGCTGAGTCTCTGTGACTAGATTCTTGAAGTCCCAGCACTTAGGAGCTAAGGCAGTAAAATCAAGAGTTCAAGGCCAGTCTGGCTACAGTGAGATTCCCATCTCAAGGAAGGAAAAGAGGAAAGAGAGGGAAGTGGAGGTGAGGGATGAGAGGGTGATGAAGGGAAAGAATGGAAGAGGAGGTGGGGGAAAGGGAAGAGAGAAAACAGTAAAATACAGTAATTCTGAAAAATCATCATGAAGCTCTGAGAACCCACAATTAAATAGCAATTATTGGCACTAACTCGCCATATCTGCAAAAATTAAGGATTAAAATAGCATAGCATAGTGGAAACTAGTACAACAGTAAATTTAAATAATTCAATACTGAAATTTTACATATTACATAAAACTATGTGAATACATATATGTGAGTGGACAGCCAAAGGAGCCTTACATGAATATGTAAGGAGAATATGAAATCCTGAATGAATGCATATTGTTGACACAGGCAACGACCAATGCCCCGACCCATGGGAAATTGTCAAAGCTTCCCTCCGGCCTGAGTGCAAATGTTAGCAATGTGTACAAGTGTTTACCAACCATTAACCCATGTATGCAAAGAAGCCCACTGCGGCTTCTTCCTCCCTGATGTTTACAGCCCGAGACTGCTGCCCACGGAGACCCACTCCTACATCTAAGTCATTCTCTTGACTCTGAACAACACACAGTCCAAGGTCAGACCAGTTGCTGCCTGTCCATCAGAGTGCATGCAGACCGTCTGACCCAAGCTTTTCTTCATCTGTGTGGCTGGTTTTCCTTTAGTGTCTGTTCTTTATTCTCCAGTCTTCCCCATCAGATGTCCAGGACCAAGCCACGCTAGACATGAAGACTGGTGGTAATTTGTTTTTTCACTTAAAATTGTACATTCTGAGCCAAGGTCTTATGTACTTCAGAGATGGCCCTCACATCTGGTGCAGAATGCACTACGTGGCTAAGGATGACCTTAAACTTCTGATCCTCCTCAATGTCCCTAGTGCTGTAATTATAGACATGAGCCACCTGCCCATTTATGCTGAGCTTTGAGTTCAGGGCTTTGACGTGGAAGTCTCTATGAGCTGAGTCACATAACAGTCCTAACTAATGTAGAATTGCACATGTTTACAGGGTACAGTATGATAATTCAATAGATGTATTGATATCTACATATAATACCCATTAAGATCAAGATAATTTGTATTTTTCTTACTTTTGATTTAAATTAACTTTTAGTTTATAGACAAAAACAAAAAGTATAAATCTCAATGGCCTAATGCTATACTTTGATCTGTGTACAGTCATCACAATAAATGCACAGAGACCCTGGCAGTGTTCACACCTCTCAACAGGGTAGAAATACATTGGAATCTCCTTAATCTCATAAAGGGAATGGCTAAAAACCTACAGCTAACACACTAGTTAATGCTGAAAGGCTGAATGCTTTGTTTCTACTTTCAAAACAAGTCAAGAATGTTGAGGCCGCAGCACAGGCCCACAGTCTCAGGACTGGGGAAACTGAAGCAGGAGAATTGCGAATTCAAGATGAGCCTAGCTCCACGGTGACTTTTAGGATTGTAGTTTCAGGCACACATAGCAGGACCTCGTCTCAAAAAATAAAAGTCGAAATTTAAAAAGTCAGGGCTGACCACTCCCATTTCTACCCAACATTCAACAAGGACTGCAGGCACATTTTCATGTCAACCGAACCTTCCATGTCTCTTGCAGTAGAACAGTTAGATCATGTTATAAGGGTACGCTTACTATGACGTTTTATAAAAATAGTTAAGTTGGAGCCGGGCAGTGGTGGCACACGCCTTTAATCCCAGCACAGTTTGCGTTTTTGGTTTGGTTTGGTTTTGATTTTTTCATTTTCTTTTGAGACTGTCTCACACCATAGCTCAGACTCACCTCAGAATCAGCAATTTTCCTGGTTCAACCTCTATAATGCTTGAATTACACATGACTTACATAAGTATTTCAAATTGATCTCTCTCTCTCTCTTTCTCTCTCTCTGAGTCCAAGTTATTTTTTAAATTTTTACCTAAGTTATCCAGATGGTTAATTTTTGGTATCAATTTGACTGTACTAAAAGAACACCATCAAAACTGCTTTGTGATACAGGAGTGGGCCCCAAGAACATTTCTCCTTTCCAGCTGCCCTACTAAAGAACTTTGTAGAAGACACTAGAGGAGATGCAAGAGGAGGAGCACGGTGAGCACGAGTGCCCGGGGGCGGCTCACTTCCCCCGAGTGCCGCCATTGAGTTCCCTGTTGGCACCCACCCAGCTTCACACCGGTCTCAGCACTCAGAAGACAGCACAGCAGCAACAAAGCCAGCTCCTCAGCTGGATCCCCAGCGCCTCCAGGGAGGTTCCCAGGATGGTCCATAGCATCCTCCCTGAAAGCTACAGGCACGGGCATCCCAGCCAGCAGCCCCTCAGTACACTCCACTGATGCTGGTCAAAGAGGTATGCCAGCATCTCAGCGGGCTTTCTGCTCTGCTCGACCATCTCACCACGAAGCCTGGATAACATTCCTGGAGCCAAGCATCCCCTCCACTATAGCAACAGTTTTGAAACCATTCTTAACTTCAATTGGTAGATGTTAAAATTTTTTTAGTGGTGGTGGGGGTTATGGCTGAAGCTGAGCAGCTGGGATGAGAAGCTGGACTACAGTGACTCTCGCCTCTGTTTTTGGTGTGCTCACTCTTGTTCATTAATTCTGTCAGAATCTACCGAAGATGTCCCAGCAAGAAGAGAAGCTGTTCCGCATGATGGGCCCTTACTTCTCTTGTAAGTCACTCACTCCACACCAGAGCCAGGTGGTGTCAGCTGTGTGGTGCATGTTATCCTGAAAGCCCACCCTCTGACAATGTTCGGAGTTTCCCACAATGCAACCAGCTGACCACTTCCTTCAGATCTGTGGCAGACCCCGAATCAGTCACCCAGTCAGGCTTCCCCTGGGTTCTTCCCCGCAGAAACTGAAAAACTGTTTATTATTCTAAGTCTTTAAATTCTGTAGGATTAGATTACCCATCAGTGGACTCAATAGGCCACGTCACCAGCAGCAGGAACATAGAACTCAGCTCCTATACTCTTGACCTCTGTCCCTCCCCTGAAACAATAATTCTCCACACTAGAGACAAGACTGAAATGCTGCAAAACCTCCTGATAAATAAGAAGAATAAACACCAAACTCCACCAGGCTAACCAAGCAGACATGCTCTGAATTTTCAGAGATGTACTTCAAGCACGCGCTATCATAAACTTGACCCTCCTTCTAGAGGCCCCTATCCATTCATCTAACTGAGCATCTGTCACTATAGGACGTTACTTTACTTATCCTCATCAAGGTTTAGGGTCTGGTGTTCTCCACGAGAGTCGAGGTCTGCCACTGCTGGATGACGTCAGTACACACCTGTATGCACAGGTCATGTGTGCATCCACAATTCTGCAGTGTGGTCCGCTATCCACAAGCTGGATAGCTTGCTGATCTAGCATATACTGGAGAAAATAGGTAAGATGAAGTCAGCACTCTGAAAAATAGAAAACATACTCCAACAAACTTTTAGGGAGCTCACTATAATTTGAGCACAGGTAAGCCTCGTCTAACTTGAAAACTAAGAAGACATGCAAAAATCACCTTATGAAAAGTGATCTCAAAAAGTAAAAGCTTAAAAAAAGTAAAAGCTAAAGAATATAATGGTTTTTATTCATCCAATTAATCTAGCTAATGCATGAGCCTGGACATATGTTCACAAAGCCACAGAGAGTTGAGAAATGCTTGAATAGCAAAAAAAATGAATGCCGTTTGGCCACTGGGAGGGTTCTGGAAGCAGCAGGAGATGTTTCTGCTTCTCTTTCCTCATTTGGGGTAACATATGGGGAAGAAATGTTTTATCTCTGAAATCACGAGGGCATCAGTGTGCTTGACTAGAAATTCACCATTAACAACTGAAAACAGGTTAATACAGGATGGGAGCGCTTTGAAAAGACAAGTGTCGGGGAACTGGTCATGCGCAGCCTGCAGCCCCTGCATTCAAGCAAGCAATCCAGCTCTGGGCTGAGTTCGAGGCCCTTACTGTGTCTCCTACTACTTACTAATTCATGGCGTTGCACCCCTCGCTCAGCTACTCTGGATGATCTAGACCAGCTCGCTCACTCACAGGCAGGCTTTGCAGACGTGACCACAGATAGAAAGTCCTCTGACACACCGTAGATAGACAGAGCCCTTGCCTGGAGACCCATCAGGGCACAAACTGTATCAGTTTCTCCCAAACTACAGTCCAGCCACCAAGCCCTAACCTTTCTGTGGGCTTTCTCCTCTAGTCCTACAAAGCACCCGCATTTTCCAATCTACACTCAGCCCATCAGTCACTGTTGTCTAGGAAACGCCAAGTGGCTGACATAGCAGATGGCATCTCCTCTTCCCCAGTCATGGCCCTTTCCTCTCCAGCGCCAATACTCATAGATGAATATCTCTTTCATTGCCACAGTTTGAAGGTACTGAAACCCTCCCGGTTCATGTGTACCCCATCAGAAAGCCTCTGCACAGTCCCAGGGAGCCTTCAGCAACAAGGGTCCCAACAAGGTCTCTCAGCAGAGTCTCCACAGAAGTACCAGAAAGTCTCCGGATGGCTACACTTAGGAAGTTTCCGTCTTTTACAATCAGCTTTCAAGATGGTCATCAAGTGTTCATTCACAACATAAAGAAAGGAAGGGAGGGAGGGAGGGAGGGAGGGAGGGAGGGAGGAAATAAGGACGGACTTAATAAAGCTTGAGGGTCTGAGTGTGCAATCCCCAGATAAGAAAAATGGGTGCAGAGAAACACACTTGCCATTTCAGTGCTGCAAGGACAAATCCAGATACAGCCATGGGCTTGCTAACCAGTGAACATGTCCTATTTGGCAAGCTCCAGCCTCTGAGAGGCTCTGTCTCTAAAACCAAGGTGAACCACCCCTGGAGAATGATGTTTGAGGTTGTCCTATGGCCTCTATGCACACACAGTCTATGGCACATCCCCACCCAAACACACACACACACACACACACGCACACACACATACACATAGGCACAAACGCGCACACACACATGCACATGTGCACACATGCACACACACGTGCACACACACATACACACATGCACATATGCACACACATGCACACACACATACAGAGAGAGAAGCTCTTAAAACATGGTGGCTAAGTAACTGTCAAACGGAGAAGTTAACAGGGATAATAAGGCCAAGAGGAGGTGACACTTGCAGGCAGAGGAATCGATATATGCAGAGGTCCTGTGGTAATATGATAGGATCCATTGAGGAAACGAGAGGCCTGTAAGGCTGTCATGCAGGGAGTGAGAGATGTCGTGAGGCCATAAGGCCACACTCAGAGTACAGGTTAAACTGTGCACACTTCAGCCATTCGTCCTGTCCCAGCCCGTGACTACAAGCTCCATGGTGCCCTCGAGATGCCTTCTCTTCTACAAGTGGCCCTCTCATGGAGGAGTGTAAAGACTAGTGGAGAGGAGAGTGGATCTGGGGTGTCTGTGTCCTGTGTCTGTCTGCCTATATCTCAGAGCAGTGGCTGACATGGGAGACATGCTCTTTTTGGTCCCGTAACAAATGCTCCTGAGAGACTGGGTGTTCCCTATGGAGCAGGAAAATAAGGACCCACCTTGACAGATTCAGGAAAGCATTTAGTCAGAAGCATACGATGCTCGGGAGGGAGGCTGTTGGAGCCCCACAGTTGTGTGGCACCACGGCAAGGGAGCCCACCTCATGGCTCGGCTCTGTACAGCCAGTTTTTTTTACTGCTGCCATTCTGGATACCCACAGTCTCGGAATCACCCATGCAAGACCCTGAAGAGAACATGGATTTCTAAGAGGAGGCCCGGGATCTTCCTTCAGCAGAGTCCCGCCACGCTGCACTTCCTTTTCCGAAGGTCACAGATTCTATATCTCCACCTCCAGACCCCTTGCTGGCCTTCCCAGGAGTGATGCTCAGCTGTCACCAACAACTTCCTGTTTCAATTCAACAAAGGGCATGCTGGGTCTAACATGGAGTGTCCTAAACTGGGAAGGAGGCTCAGAAGCCTGGGCTGGGAGCCTGACCTTCCCACTGTGCCCCTCTGTGCCCCTTCCCCGGGCAGCCCCTGGTGAGCAGCCAAATCTCTCCTCTCGTTGGTTAACATCACGTCTTCAGGTTCCCCCGTGTGCTCACGGCTGTCAGCCTCCCTGGTTCTAAGGCTTCTGCTGAGGACTTCTCTGCCACTTCTCCAGCCTGAGATCCTGTCCACCGGAGACCTCACAGCTTCCATAACCATCAGAACTAGGTCCTCTGCAGCCTCCTTTCCCGGCTCTTAGCACCCTCATCATCCTAGAAACGGATCTGGCTGAACTTCCTTTGATATCCCTCTGTTTTCCCAGCGTGCGGCAACTGTGAAGGCCTCGGCAGAAAGTATTGCTTGCATAGCAACATGAGAGCAGCAGACGGAGAAGGTGGCCACCCTCCCCATAGCTGAAGGCTCTCCTGGGCCAGGCCCATGGCAAAGAAAGCTGTCTATCACCTTGAATTCAAGTAGACCCCAGAGAAGGTTCAAAGTCAGGTAGATCCAATAACCTATGGAGGCCACAGGAAGAGTCACTGCATGGCCAGATTTTCCAGGGATGAACAGCACGTCCCTGCGGGGGTTGTGATCCCTGTCAGTGTTCTAAACTGACATATCTTAGCACACGTCAGTGGACAATGACGACTAAAATCGCCAAACCCTCTAAAGAACACCCAGGATTGCAGTAGTATTTGAGGTCCCTGTTCTTTTGAGTTCTACGGCATTCAGGGGGTGAAATGTTTCCTTCAGGTCACTGCCGGTGATGGTACTGAGGACTACCATGCTCAACAACAACTTCCCTGGCATCAAACACACTGTTCAGGCAACTGTTCCACCCTTGTCTCTTGTTGGTATTTCTACTCGCATGTATTGTACTCATTGTTAACCTCATGCATTGTTTCCTCCTCTTTTTTAACAATGACTTATTTGGAGGCGGGAGGCATATGTGTGTGCATGGCGCTTGTATGTGGGGTTCAGAGAATAACTTCCAAGAGTCAGCTCTCCTTCTATCATGAGGTTCCCAGGGATCAAACACCGGTAGTAGGGCTTGGGGACAAGTGCCTTTACCCACTAAGGCACCTCGAAGGCCCTCATTCATGTCTGTATTTGTTTGTCTACCATCTTAATAATATTTGTTAAGTTCTGGCAGAGAATCCGAGTCAAAGGAATGTGGTTTGCTCTTCAAGGAAGCATTAGCAGCACCTGATGTTTAAATACCACACTCTGGATGCTGGGAGGCAGTCTACCAGACATGGGCCGCTGAGATAAAGCTGGAGGAGCAGAACTGGACTTGGGAGCACTGCAGCAGTGGGGTGGCATGCTGGGAGTCCCAGTGACAGGAGCACAGCCTGGCCTGCTTTGGATATGAGGCTGGACCAAGAGTCAAATGGGTCATCATGAAGACAGAGCTTTGGGGAACCTACTGAAAGCCAAGCTGTCTTACGTCTTTCTGAGAGCTGCATGGCTGACTTAGACAAGAACGCCTTAATTGGGTCTTAATGAGTCCTTCAGCTCCCTCCCCTTGTTCTCTGTCTCTGCAAACTGGTACTCCAGTGTTTCTCACACTTCGCTAACTGAATACCGGAACATCTACCTCTGGGTCCCCAAACTGCTGTGTCTCTGACACTACAGCGTGCAGCACTTACATGCTGCCTGTCCTGGACAGGCACCAGAGCCTCCAGTGACGCATGCTGAGGGCAGGAAACCTAATCACCATTGGCCAGTCCCTTCTCCCCCTGTCGTTGTCTTCCTTGGAGCCAGATATGATCACCAGACTGAGTTTAGGCTGGATGTGGTGGTGCCCACCTTTAATCCCAGCATTCAGGAGGCAGAGGCAAATGGATCTTATGAGGTTGGGATCAGCCTGGTCTACAGAGTGAATATCAGGATAGCCAGGAAGACCCTGTCTCAAGAAAAAAAAAATTGATTGATTTTGACCAATACTACATGAGAAGTCTAGAGGAGATATTTTACTTTCTGTAATGAGAAGAAGCAGAAAATATTTGAAGGGCATTTTTACTGTTATATTTATCATAACAACTTCCTTCCTTCTGGACTATGAGTACAGAAACAATGCCTGGAGTTCCAGCAAGCATCTTTGTAATAACAAGAGCACAAGCATATGGACTCGAAGCCAGCCTGCTGCAGGCCCAGCCGAGAAAGGCTTAGGTGATGGCCAGTCTCCGTGAGCTGCCGACCCGACCAGGCCCACTCCTCTCCACATCTTATTAAGGGATAGCCGGACACTCCGACAGCGTGATCCATTGTTAGCCCAATTATCTGGTTCTGGTCCTTCCCGACTTGCACAGCCTCAACACTGTAATCATCCTCCTGCCTCCCAAATCTAATCGCCTAATATGGAGTGTGAACACTGAGGCTCCCTGTCTCGCCACACCAAGCCTCTCTGTAGCACCCAAAAGCACCGTGCTCTTAGCATCTCTAATCTTCGGCACTTGCTATATCCATGCCTTTGCTTTCATCCTTCCTTCTGGCTACTTTGCCCAAAGGTTCACCCAGCAGACCAAGTGGCCTTATGGTGACAATCACCATGGACCACATACTCTTTCTCGGGAGGAATCCATCCAAACACCGCTAACGCTGACTGACTTTGATCAGCCGTGTCTGAACATGGTATTGGCCAGATGGCTCAGAGGGTAGAGTTGTTTGTCACCCCACCTGAAGATCAAATCTAATCCCAGAGCCCACGTGGTAGACGGGGAGAAACAACTTTACAAGCTGTCCACTGAGCACACACACATACACACATACATACATACACATACACACACACGCATACATACACACCCACACACACACCTACACACACCTACACACACATACACACACAAACACACACAAACACACACACCCCTACCTCTGTCCCCATAGATAAATAAATGCAAGTCAACCGAGCACAAAAAGCATCCAGACATCTGGTGCCTTTAGCTTAGGACTGGAAAGGCATTCTTGTGTAGGACTAGTCACTGGACATTTTAATCTTGTGGAACACACAGTTTTGCAATAGGTTATCTCTTAAAAACAAACAGATAAACAAACAAAATCAACCCTTTAAAAACATGAGAGCCAGTAATAGTTCGTCAGACACACAAAAGCAGACATGCCCGGATTCGTCCACTTTCTGCATCTGCCACTGTTCTAAGCTGCTGGGACCTTCCGGAACTTTGTTATCACAGCATAACCTGCCTCATCCTGACTGACACAGGGCTCCTTCACACGTCCTAACCCCTCCCCCCGTACTGTCTGCCACTCCACCCTCACTGGTTCCTGAATGATGCAGGCACTCTAGCTTTCTCCACCGTGTCCTGTGACCACAGATTCACAAAGCAGGTCCTGTCCGTCCTGCTTGCCTTGCTAGGTGCAGCGCGTGTCAGTGCGTGACATACTTGTTGAAAGGATACCTAGATTTTCTCCACATAATTGTGAAGCCGGAGAGCAGAAGCCATGGCCTTTTGCTGTATAGCCATCCTGTTCTACAGCAGCATTTGGTGAGCACCGAACTTTTGATAAATGCCAGACGGAATCAGATATGGCCTTATTACTCCTGCCAACAGCGACCAGATACCACTTGACAAAGACATGTACAATGTACACCCTTGTAACAGGAATATGTGACCTCCTGAGCCATACAAAAAAAAAAAAAAAGTCCATGTCTGAAACTATTACCTATTACAGCATATGAATTTTGTGTTTCATTTTTCTCTTTTTTGTTTGGGTGCAAAGGAAGCAAGAAATGTGAACTTTTCCATTAAAATATGGGCATTTTAAAAAGCCAAGAAACATGAAACGGTATTTGGGCAGGGGTGCCCATTCGATGCACCAGCAAAGCACGGATGCCGCAGGGGAGGCAGCAGCACTAGGGCGGACCGTGCTTTGCCTAGCAAGTCGCTGAGGGCCTGCTTCCACCTGTGCCTTAAAGGCCACCAAAGGCAAGACCCTCATGGGGCAGGCCTGGGCAGGTGTCGTCACACCCGTCCAGATGCTAGCTTTCACGTAGGAACCGATTCACACACTGAAAGCAGACAGATGGGGGTTGGCTCGAAACAGGCAGCACAGTCTGCCCAGAGCCCTAAGCTGGATGCCCAGAGCTGGGAAACCAAAGAGAAAGTGTTTGTAATTCCACACACAGGCACGCTGGTTCTCCAAGCTCTGTTGGCGAATGACAGCAAACTCCAGTCGGCAAGCTTACTAGAAACAACCGCAAGCCAGCTTCTACACAGAAGATTATCTGCGTTTTCCTAAAGGTTTCTTGGTTTGTTGTTTTCTTGATTACATATTTTTTCAATACACTTTACACCATTCATCTGACATCATTTGATAAATCTGTGCTTCTTTTCTGAAGGCAAATAAACATCCTACATCACCAAAGAAAACCCCACTACAAGCAATCACAAGGGGAAGGCTGCCCCTTTGTGGACACACGATGAATCCACCTAGACAGCTGCGGCAAATTCTGTGGCAGCGCCCCCTAGTGGCGACTGCCCCTCTGTGGAGATATTCGTCATGGGCTAAGGTGCCTGAGTCAGCAGTGCCGCCAAGGGTGGCCACACTTTGTCCAACTTCCTAAAGTATTGGGATTTGACATGCTTAGTTCAAAAGCAATGCGATAATATTTTAACCAAATCATAGTCGCTTTTAAAACTCTGCCTAACGGTCACATTTCAATCAACGGTTATAGATATGATAGGATAGTGGAGAATTACTGCATATAAGATATGGTAAGAGAGTTATAGAGAGGCTCTGGATTCTTGTGCTAGTCAGAAAACCCTCCTCACTCACTGTGGTAAAGGCGGCAAGGGATGTTAGTTTTCTATGCTGCCTCCCTCTCTCCAGCTCAAGAGGGAAACACTTAGCTTCATAACTGCTACATGGAATTCTAATAAATATTAAATCAATAGATTGATCAGAACAGCGATAAGAGGCAGGAGAAGAAAAATAAAGTGAACAATTGCTCGTTCTGCTAAATCCTCCTTTTCTAGGTGTGCTGCTATTGTTTATACCTGATTAACATAGCCATCCTGCCGACTTCCAGCTTAAAGGGGGACTGATCATGCATGTTGTCTCTTTCAATTCTGAAAACCTTGCTGGAATATGGGCAGGGGCTGTCCCTGAGAACGAGTGTGGTGAAAGCAGAGGAAGAGGTGCCACAAAGATACCGGGGAAGATGATGAGGAAAAACATCGTGGTGGCCCGGCAGAGCATGCTTTCCATGTGTCTGAGGAGAAGAAGGTCAAAGATGAGCCATTCACCCTACAGAGTCAAAGATGAAGTCCCGGATCCCCTCCTACCCATACGGTGCACTGGACGCCAACCAGAAACAGATTCATTGCCCAAGGTACCACAGCCAACGAGGCAGCAAGAAGCAGATGGTTGAGCTCAAGGGAACTCAGTGAAAATCCAAAGACGACAAAAGGAGATCAAAGGGATACAAATTAGAAAGGAAGAAGTCAAACTTTCGCTATTCGCAGATGATATGATAGTATACAAAAGTGACCCCAAGAATTCTACCAGGGAACTCCTATGGCTGATAAACACCTTCAGTAATGTGGCAGGATACAAGATCAACTCAAAAAAAAAATCAGTAGCTCTGCTATATACAAATGATAAAGAAGCTGAGAAAGAACTCAGAGAAACATCACCCTTCACAATAGCCACAAATAACATAAAATATCTTGGGGTAACACTAATCAAACCAGTGAAAGACCTGTTGAACAAGAATTTTTAGTATTTGAAGAAAATATCAGAAAATGGAAATATCTCCCATGCTCTTGGATAGGCAGGATCAATATGATAAAAATGACAATCATAGCAAAAGCAGTATACAGATTCAATGCAATCCCCATCAAAAAAAAAAAAATCCCAACACAGTTCTTCACAGACCTCAAAAGAGCAACACTCAACTTCATATGGAAAAACAAAAAACCTAGGATAGCCAAAATAATCCTGTACAATAAAGGAGCTTCCGGAGTCATCACCATCCCTGACATTAAGCTCTATTATAGAGCTACAGTACTGAAAACAGGGTGGGTATTGGTATAAAAACAGACAGGTGGACAAACAGAATCAAATCAAAGACCTGGGTTCTGAATTTTTTTTTCCAAGACAGGGTTTCTCTGCAGCTTTTTTAGAGCCTGTCCTGGAACTAGCTCTTGTAGACCAGGCTGGCCTCGAACTCACAAAGATCCGTCTGCTTCGGCCTCCCGAGTGCTGGTATTAAAGGCGTGTGCCACCACCACCTAGCCAAAGACCTGGATATTAATTCACACATCTACAAACACTTGGTTTCTGACAAAGAAGCTAAAATTATACATTTGAAAAAGAAAGCATCTTTAACAAATGGTGCTAGCATAACTGGATATGAACATGTAGAAGAATGAAAATAAATCCATATCTAACTATATGCACAAAACTCAAGTCCAAATTGATTAAAGACCTCAAGAGAAATCTGGCCACTCTGAACCTGATAGAAACAGTGGGAAGTAGCCTTCAATGCATGGGCACAGGAGACCACTTCCTAAATATAAGGCCAGTAGCTCAGACACTGGGAGCAACAATACATAAATGAGACCTCCTGAAACTAAGAAGCTTCTGTAAATCAAAGAACACAGTCAATAAGACAACAAGGCAGCCTACTGAATGGTAAAAAAATCTTTAACAATCCCACACGAGACAGAGGACTGATCTCCAAAATATACAAAGAACTCAAGAAATTAGATATCAAAATATTAAATAATTCAATTAAAAGGGGGGGTGCAGATCTAAACTGGGAGTTCTCCAGAGAAGAATTTCAAATGGCTGAAAGACACTTAAGGAAATGTTCAACAGTCTTAGCCATCAGGGAAATGCAAATCAAAACGACTCTGAGATACCATCTTACACCTGTCAGAATGGCTAAGATCAAAAACACCAATGACAGCTTATGCTGGAGAGGATGTGCAGTAAAGGGAACACTCCTTCATTGCTGGTGGGAAAGCAAACTTGTACAACTCACTCTGGAAATCAGTATGGCGGTTTCTCAGAAAACTGGGAATCAACCTACCTCAGGACCCAGCAATACCACTCTTGGGCATATACCCAAAGGATGCTCAGCCATACTACAAAGACATTTGTTCAACTATGTTCGTAGCAGTATTATTTGTAATAGCCAGAACCTGGAAACAACCTAGATGCTTCTCAACTGAAGATCGGTTGAAGAAAATGTAGCACATTTACCACAATGGAATATTATTCATGGGCAGAAGGTGGAAGGAGGAGGAGGGAAGGGAGTATGAAATGGATTTGGCTTGCAAAATGAGAAAACATAGTTTTTAAAAAAAATAAATTAAAAAAGAAAAAAGAAAGTGAAGCCAAGAAAATAGCAGCAAGAAGGGCAGAGAGGAACAATGCAGAACGTGTCCCAGAAAGCGGGTTTTAGACTCCATGCTGCAGCGCACACTTTGTGTCAAATGCGCTAAATAAAAAGGCCTACTCAGCACCAAGGACTAAAGGAACACCCTAGAAATTTCTAGTGAGATAACGTAACTCGTGAGTTGGGCAACAAAAGTAACATTGGTACTGGAACTCCTGACAGCCAGGCAGGACTCTAGAACCAGGTAAACGCCTTCAACATCAGGAAGGTGCGTACCTGGAGCCTCAGTATCCAGGAGGCTGATGCAGGAGGGAAGAACAGGAGCAAAGGGAAAGATCCAGGATAATAAGCTATGTACCAGACCAAGGTGACGTTCAATTTACATTGTTTGCAGCAACTACAGGAGTGGAAGGTCCAGGACAGGGAAATTGGAAGTTTTTTCATCAACCCCTGTGGACACCGTGCACATGAAGCTTCAAATCCTGACAACAGAAAAGACTGGGCACACAGAAAATGAGAAACACATACAGAAAGGATGGCAACTATTAACTCGAAGGAAAATAAAAAGGTCTATGAGAAAGGAAAGGTAATTAGCACTGGGCAATAACCGCACGGTGACAATTCTGCAAACACTGAGTATTGGTTTAACCCCGAGCTGTATCGGCAGATAGGCTGGTATGGACTAGGAAACTAAACCACCATAATGAAAAATCAAATACCACAGGAAATAAATGTATAAAGGAATTAAAAGTACCCCTTTCTGGAGACACAGAGCTAGAACTTGGAGACAGGTGGATCAAGTAACTTCATAAACATCACGACACTATGTTACTTTCCAAACTCTTTCTATGCTTGCCATGAAATAAAATATAAATATAAAAACTAAGCTAAAAATGAAGCAAACTATTACAGTAGAAATTAAGTTCAGTATATTTAAATATAGCCAAAGATGATTATAGCTACTCTAGTAAGAAAATAATATGTAAAGATGATTATTAGCAAAAATAACTCCTGAATGAGCATGTAAGAGGAATATAATAAGTTTTTCTGGTACACACATAATTTGCTCTGCAATTCAAGCTCACAATTATTAATAATACCCATTAACCAATAAATTGAGATAATCATGTAGAAATAAATTATAAAAAACCTTAAGTAAGTCAGATTTATAAAAAGTTTATGCAAAAAAAATATGATTGATTTCAAGTGAGTAAGCAAATATTTTTCCAAAGTGAAGATTCACAATTGTTCGATCTCTTGGCTTCTTATTTCATAATTCATTGGCTTGAAAATGTTTCCAAGTGACTTTGCACAAAACGTTTATCTAAAGAGTTTCTGCGTTAAGTTGTTTTTTAAATTTTTAAACTAAAACAGTATGTTTTATTAAAAAAAAAACTGATGGAGACATTTCAGTCCTGGTTTAAGAGTACAGGTGGGCCTGGGTCTGGGACGAGCCCGTTTGGAATGGCTCCCGAGTAATTATTATCTTCTGACCACAAGGAAACACCGACTGCCCCCTCCCCTCAGGAACACTTAGGCTGGGCCTGCAAACACTGGAGGTGGTGCCCACCAGGAAAATCACCAACAGCACTCCTTTTATTTCTGTTTATCTTTTGAGATTATAGTTGCATCATTTCCCTCTTCCCTCCATAGACCCCTCCTGTTCTCTTTCAAATTCATGGTCTCTTTTTTATTAAATGTTATTATACACACGCACACTATACACACACATTTTATACACACACACATGCACACTATACACACACATTTCATACACACACACGCACACTATACACACACGCACACACTATACACACATGCACACTATACTATACACATACATTTTATACACACACACACTACACACACATTTTGTGCACACTATAAACACACACTATGCACATGTTTTATACACACACATTTTATACACATGCACCCTATACACACACACATTTTATACACACACTACACACACATTTTATACACACACATTTTATAAACACACACTATACACACGCATTTTATACACACACACACTTTATACACACACACACTACCTACTACACACACATTTATACATACACACACAACCTGCTTAGACTGGATAACATCACTTGTATCTTCTAACATTACAGAAAAACACAACCATCAAAACGCTGAGTTATGAAGCCCAATCCCAACAGATACATCTACAATACAACTAAGTCAGGGGGTCATTGTAGAAGACGGGGCAGAAAAGATTTGTGAAAGCCAGAGGATCGGGGACTTTGCTGTGAGACTGCGTTCCCTAAGAATGCAGAAGCTACCCACACAAAGTCTCTCCAGCATGACTGAGACAGCAACAGACACCGAAAGACAGGGAGAGCCCAAGGGAGGCCTCAACCCAGGCAGAACCGCAGGCATTGAAGGAATTCTCAGGGAGGGAGAAAGGGTCTTCCCAGGGAACAGCATCTAATTGGCTATCCCATACCAAGTGGCTAACCTGCTTTTGTTTTTAAATGCATCCCTTTACCATTCATTTCTGCAGAGCCTGCTGTGTCCCACCACATCCTCATGCAGGGATACATAGATAAACCCACAGGTTCTAACAGTGTATTCTCCAACATTCTTTTGCTGTAGGGATCGCAGAAAAACTGTGGAGACTACAAAGCTACAGTAACAGCGCCTCCCCCTGGTGGCTAGTGAAGCGCGAACACTCGAAATGAGAAGCAAAAAGAGCTGAGAGAAAAACAGAAGAAAGGTAACACGTCACCCTACACTAAAAAGTAGCTGACCATGGACAGTTAGGACATGTAGTGGTAAAAGTAGACCTACTAATTTAGGGGGAAATTTTTAAATTGTAATTTAATTTTGTTTTACTTATTCATTTATTTTTTTTGAAGACAGGATCTCACTATATAGGCCTGGTTGACCTCGGATTCAAAGACATCCACCTGCGTCTACCTCCCCAGTGCTGGGATTAAAGGTGTGCACCACCCCAAGACCTGTCCTAATCAATGAAATTTGATCTACTATTATGACTTGTCTGCTACAGATGAAAACACCCAAAACAAAACAAAGCAAAATAAAAGACAACGACATGCAAATAGGCAAACGGATGAATTTTGTAGCCCTGTAAGTCTGTCGTCTGCAAGACAGACCGTGAAAGGAATGATCCAGTGTAATGTGCTTGATGTGTTAATTATCAAAGCTTCTCTTTGTGGACTAGAAAGGAAAACCTCGGGAGGCATTAGCTGAGGAATTAAACAGGGAGCATCCTCAGAGTACTGCCTTCTCTCTTCGGCGCCAACCAGCCGTTTAGAACCACATCGCCGCTATCCAATATTGTGTGAAGACTATTCTCTCTTGGATGTGGAAAGTAATTACAATCTAACAAAAGCATTTTGTCTCTGTTTTGTTCTTGCTTTTGTGATAGCCTATGTGGCATAGGCCAGCCTCAAACTTCATATGCAACTTAAGCTGGCCTTGAGCCCTAGTTCCATCTGCCTCCAACTTCCAACAGCTGGCTTGCTGGTGTGGACCCCTACACGCAGGTCAAAATTTAACAAGATCTAAAAGGCCATTCTCAGTCACACGGGCCACATTCCACTTGCCCCCAAAGTTGCCAAGTGGCCAGTGTCTACTCCACGGGACGATTCTGCGAGACCTTTTCCATCTATGCCAAAGTTCCACGGACCATACGGCACCGCTCTGAAATGAGTCTGCTCTGAACTAGTACTCAGAAATCTCTCGGGTAAATGTTTAAGAAGTTTATACTTACTAACTGTCACCTTGTCCTTATCGCCCAACATAATGTTGTTTGGAGTCAGATCCCGGTGGACAATCCTCTTCTCCTTGTGTAGGTAGCGCAGAGCTAAGCACAGCTTGAAATAAGAATAAAGGCAAATTTGATTCCCCACTGTACACATAGACCACGGTGCATCTCTAAGGCAGCTCGGGACTTGGCTGCGTGATGAGAATTTCCATGGGGGAGGGGGGTAATACCTGTATAAATATTCTCCACAGTCTTTCTTCGGTGAAGTGCTGCCGTTTTTCCTTCAGAGAGCTAAAGTGCTCTCCCAGTGGGGCTCCTTCTATAAGCTCCATGACGATATACAATCTGTCATCTGTGCAAAAGCACCAAAGGGCCACAGTGACTTAAAGGGAATGCGGAAGCCTGGGCAGGCTTCACAAATTAGGACCCGTGGTTTCCCAAGAGCGTGCAGAGTGTTAGTGGTAGGATCCACTCTGGCAGAGCACAGAGCAGGTCTTGGGGTCATCACAGCCCAGCGGCAACTTCTTCTGGCTCTAGACTTTCCCAACATAAGTTTACAATGGCAAGTGTGGTCATGAGGAATGGCTGGGAGGTGCCAAAGGCAACAAAGCCAACTGTCCCAAGTCACAGGCCACGCCTCTTAGCACCTCAGATCAAATAAGACATTCAGAAAACTGCATAGGAAATTGTATTTCTTACAGCCACATAGAAACTTACCTAGGGTCACACTATGACGTTGCAACAACACAACCGCCCATAGCAGAAACCATTATTAGGCCACTTTTGAGCAGAGAAACCCGGACTCTGATTCCGTTTCACGGTTCACAAAGATTTTGTTAGCGAATGCTGCTCAGCTTGCTGCTGCTGCTGCTGCTGCTGCTTTGCTTACCTTCATCTAAAACCAGTTTGAACTACTAACACGACATGAGACATGTGTCTTTCTGGATGTTGGAGGTGCACACAATACACACATTTAGAGTTTGTCTGCAAAGGACAGACACCTGCTGTACCACCACACGGCTGACTTCTTTCTCTACTCCTCGTGCCGTAGCACGGAAGCACGCACAACCACTCTTCCTGCTGGTCTGCACCACAGGAAGGCACAACGTGGCTAACTCCTGCTATTTGATGTCTCTCTTGCAGACATTTCTAGTTCCGAAGTTTCACAAGGCCAAGAAATATGTAAAACCATAACAAACGCCCCAGCATGTGCAAGATTTTTTTTGTCACTTTTTTTTTGGGGGGGAGGGAGGGAGGGGCAGAAGGTCTCTATGTAGCCCAGGCTGGCCTCAGACTCACACAGATCTGCCTGCTCTGCCTCAGGAGTCCTGGGGTTTAAGACGTGCAGCACCACAGCCCACCTTAGAACTGCGGCTATCAGCAGGGAGTGAGCCCCAGCAGCTACTGCCCGTGTGGCCGGCAGTCGTCCCTGACGTGTAAATACTTCGGGATTTCATGCTACACATGTTTGAAGACTGACTTCACTTGTAAACAAGTGACTGGGTTTGTCTTTTTTTCTAAAAGTGTTGACTGTGTTCTCCATCCCACTGGCAGCAGGAAACAGGCCTCCCAGCTTGTGGGCGCAGCCGGGACTCTGTCGCCACCTGGTGGCACCTACTGAAACAAATGCGGAAGGAGAAGCTCACTCTTTTTATTTGGGGGTGGAAAATGTCACTAGCTACAGGGGCTACCGTGAGATTGCCAAAACCATCATCGTTTGAGTCCTTTTCTTTTTCTTGATCATATCCACCTTATTTCTTGTACAATCGTTTAATTATTTGGGTTTGTTTACACCGTGCTTCTCTGTGGTGGGGAGCAAAATATTTTAACTATTTTCAGATCAGCACTTGTGAGATCATTTCACTGCCTGGCAAAGGGATGTTTGTTAGGAATGAAAGTACAAAGGTCACCAGGACCAGGTAGTGGTGATGCACGCTTTTAATCCCAGCACTCAGGAAGCAGAGGCAGGCAGATCTCTGAGAATTCAAGGCCAGCCTGGTCTACAGAGTGAGTTCCAGGACAGCCAGGGCTATACAGAGAAGCCCTGTCTCGAAAAACTGAAAAAAAGAAAGAAGCTGAATGAGCTTACTTTCGGACAATATAATATGAATAACAAAGATATGTTTTGTTGCCGGGCGGCGGTGGCGCACGCCTTTAATCCCAGCACTCGGGAGGCAGAGGCAGGCGGATCTCTGTGAGTTCGAGACCAGCCTGGTCTACAAGAGCTAGTTCCAGGACAGGCTCCAAAGCTACAGAGAAACCCTGTCTCGAAAAACCAAAAAAAAAAAAAAAAAAAAAGATATGTTTTGTTAATTGGAAACGCAATTCATACTTACTTTCCAAAAATGTTTTATAGTAACGTACAATGTTGGGGTGATAAAGCTGCAAGAAAATAGAAATAGATAGCAAACATTATTAGACTGCTTCCAACCCAAGCTTTCTCCATGACCACTTAGAGTCTGTAGACTGCAGTGACATCTCCGACTGTCAGCTGCCATTTCATATTGTAAGGACTTGAAACTGTGCTGCTTTTAAATTAATGAACATTTTAGTGTCCTTTATGCCTTTGTCAATGGGGGCTAGAAACTAATCCACTTTCTAACTTAGAGTAGAGAAGTTTAGAACTAAACAGTCCACTTAGCATGTTCTGCCCCAATGACAGGCCTCAGCTACATACACATGAAGAGAGAACTTGCTTAACAGGAGAAAAATAGTGTAACTATGTCTGCAGTTCTTCATTTATAGCGTGGTTTCTAGGTGAAGTGTCTCATTTCAGAAGAAATGCCATTATGCGCATTGGTGCTGTGCACCTGTGTGCCCCTTTGAGCAGGGTGGCAGCTAGCTGCTATCCATGAAGCCCAGCTGCTCACATCAGTAGCAGTGGAGCAGCTGGATGTGACTTCCTAGGCAGAGGTGACGTCCCTCAGCCCCTCCTAGCCAGGAGCAGGTCTGTCCCTCATCACTTAGCTGGGAATGCCTACAGAGTTCACATGTTGACCTCAGGATGTGACCATGTCACCAGGAGAAGCATGAAACAGGGACTAACACCAACTTGCCCCACTCTCTTGGAACTGTTGCATGTCCCAACAGTGAGCCACTGCCTTGGGAGACTGCTTCTACAAGCCTGGTCATTTGGGGCCTCTGTAGCTACAGGTTCAGTGTCATCTCTTAACAAACAGGGTCTCCCATTCCAGCCATGTTTCTATTGCCCCTTTCTTTCATGACTTGCTCCTTTGAGGCTCAAGTGGCTTGTTCCCAGAGTGAGGGAGCAAATGAACAATCTTGAGTGACCTCACAGTCTAAGCTGAGGTGTCCTCATCGGCCTCTTCTGGACACTTTTTCTAAGGAAATGCACTTAAGCAAAGTAGCACCCTCATCAGCTTGTAAGAGACTCCAGCTTTTAAACCATATGGGACCAGGTCAACAAAATTCTGGCCCTATCTTATGAGCAAGGGTAGATCCAGCTTTGGGACCTAATCAAAGCATTAGATGGACTCAGATCAGAGTCACATTCTAAGCTTATGCTCCACAGAACCCATTAAAGCAAGAAAGTCAACTATAACGCTATCAGTAATAAGTTTTATCATAACTTAGTGTTGCCAAACTGTAGGTTTCAGTGAATAAAGACCATGATTGTGCTGTTCTTTATACTCCAGCCCTGACACCAAGCAAATATGACTGAAGAGAACAGAGAGCAGGGGACTGAGAGTTTCCCAGGGCTTTAAAAAGAAAAGAAAAGAAACCGCACAAATAAGGAAGGCTGGAAAAGAAACCAGCATGTCCTTGAAACACAAAAAGAAATCCCAAGTCTCTTCTGATATGTGTTCTTTTCTTTCGTCAAATAATTCTTCAGGGTCACAGCTGATTGAGCTATGATATCACACCAGCATATAGCGCTTGTGCTGAGAAAAGTAACTCTGAGGATAGTGGTGCACACTTTTAATCCCAGCACTTAGGAGTAGGATTCAGAAGGAAGGGTCAAGGTCACCTTGGCCGCACAGCAAGCATCAGAGCAGCCTAGACTCCACTACACAAGGCTGATCAAGAAAAGGAAAAGGAAACAAAACCCATATTCTAGATTTAAGAAGTCAGACTTGGGTGTCAGCAGTTTGGCTTTACTTGACTGAAGCTGGGGGTCGGGGGTGGTCTTTTCCCGTATTCCTGTGCAGTAACTCGGTAACCAAACACTGAGGTTGGGGATTCTTTCTCCCATTCCTATGCTGTAACCGGCAGCTAAGCACTGAACATGATCATGATGAAGACAGAAGGGCTTCTCATGCATGGTGTGTTCTGGCTTGGAAGCTCAACTGCTTTGCATCCAAGGCGGCTATAAACTCCCACAAGAGTTTCCATGGCTCAATAACAAGCTTCAAGAAAAACACTAGTAAAAATATCACTGCACCAATGTGCAGCATTTCACGCTGGACTTGTTTATGAACAGCTTGGGTAAGACCAGCACAAGAGCTCGGCCTCAATGACGTTTATGTCAGAGGCATCTCAGAAACAAGACAGATATTTACCTGCTCCTTAATTATTGTTAATTCAGAAACAATGTTCTTCACACTGCTGTCTCGGTCTTTCTTATCCTTCCCGAATGCTGGGTTATGTAAATTGACCTCCTTCATTGCTAAAAGGTTTTGACCACTACGTTTTCTAACCTAAAATAAGGAAACAAAAAAAAATTGTTTAATTAAATGCCCTGATGAGAACTGAGGGCTAAGACAAAGATGGATTAACTAGAATAACAAAATCACATGGTTAACAGAGCCATAGCGTGAGACTCTAGCTCACCAGTTCTCGGCCAAATGACCCTTTCCCAGGGGTGGCTTTCAGATATCCTGCATGTCCGATATTTACATTACCATTCAGTAATCTAACAGTAGAGAAATTGTAGATATTAATTAGCAATGAGATAAATTTATGGTTGGGGGTTATGGTGGTTTGAAAGCAAATAGCCCCCAAAGGGGGTGGCATTATTAGGAGGTATGGCCTTGTTGAAGTAGATATGCCCCTGTTAGAGAAAGTGTGTCACTGTGGAGGCAGGCTTAGAGGTCTCCTAGGCTCAAGCTACATCTAGTTCAGACCACTTCCTGTTGCCTGCTGATGTAAGGCTCTCATCTCCTTCTCCAGCACCTTGTCTGCCTGTGCACCACCAGATCCCACCATGATGATAAAGGGACTAAGCCTCTGAAAAATGTAAGCTCCCCACCCCAGTCAAATGTTTTTCCTTTATAAGAGTTGCCATGGTCATAGTGTCTCTTTACAGCAATAAAAATCCTAACTAAGGCAGGGGCCACCACAACATGAGGAACTGTACTGAAGAGTCTGCATTAGGAACATGGAGGACCACTGGGCTGAGCTCAGTCCTGTCAGCTTCTGGTCTGGCGCCCCCTGCAGGACTCCACCGCATTTACACTGGGCTGAGCTCAGTCCTGTTTTCTTCTGGTTTGGGGCCCCCTGCAAGACTCAGCAGGATTTCACTGTGAAGGAGCAGAAATGCTGGAGGAAATTTATAAACTCTGTCACGCACTGGGACAAGCTATTTCGACGATTTCCCTGTGATGGGTGGAAGACGCCCTGTGTCAGCCAATGAGCTGTTGTTTTAGTAGAGCAAGGCAACACCCCACAGCATGACCACGCCCTGTGGTACCAAAACAACCACTCTCATTTTTATATCCATTTATTCTCCAGTTTTCAATGATAAGGACTCCAGTTAAAATGAGTACGGACCTCCAAGTGTGATTTCAAGTTTATTTTAGAATATGAGCACTCCTCCAGGGCAGAATCACCTTGTAAACACAGCCGAAAGCTCCACTTCCAAGATGGTCCAGCACGGCGTAGTCGCCTATGTACTTCAGCGGCGCCTTCTTCTGATTGATGCTTTCGATATTCTCGGCAATCTGCTTCAGTTCATCCTCCTAACCACATCATAAAGGGAAACGGGCTGCTGTTATTTCATCCTGACTGTGCACAGAGCAGCCCGCACAAACGTTTAAACCTCAAGACTTACCAACAGTAAATTCAGCTGTGACACTAAGCCCTCATAGGCACTGATATCGCGGACGTAATGGCCTATGTCAATGAAGATCTCAAACAGGTCAGTGGGGAAAAGTCTACAGAAAAAAAAAAAAAAAAAAAAAAAAAAAAAAAAACCACAAGCACTTAATGTGGAGCTCGGGAACAGGGAGCCATTGCTGCCCTTTGGATGCAGCTCGCTCACCAACTAACCCTACCCACGAACCTCACTTCATTAGGTTATCAGCAGAGGACAGAAATAGTATGCGCCAGCTTATCATGGAAATTTCCACTGTAGCTGTATTCCCCGCAGGGTAAGCAAAGAGGAAGAGCAATGTTCTAAAGACCCACTGAACAGCATGGTGCTTAGTTAGTTACTGCACTGGACTTCACACTTAGAGCTGGGGAGGGGCGGATTGCACATTGTTTCTATGGCGATAAAAGACAATGTAGTGGAAACAGATTATACTATGGCCTTGTTTATAATCTATCTTGGGGTACAGACACGAAGCATACTCAAAGAGGATATTTGCTGGGTTGTTCATGAAAGTACTCAGCACTTACATAGAGTCATTTGCTACAGTTCTAAACTTAAGCCCAGGATGGAAATATACTTTTTAAAAAATATTTATAAAAATATTAATTTTGGAATGTTTTATGAAAATATAATGCTGGAAATTGAAAAACAGTGGAGAGGATTATGCATTTTCAAAGTGCTGGTTTCAAAACCCTCTTAAAATGTTTGAGTTCATTAAACTCAATGGCTTTGGGCTATGAAGTGAAAGTTTATAATAAATAGTTTTCCTTTCTTCTCCCTTAAATTCAGATGTCATAGGGAAAATAAAGCAACAATAGAAAGTGGACCACACCTCTCAACAAAGGATTTGATCTGACATCCAGATTTCCCTCATTGATATATTTTGGTAAGATTGTAGAGGTGGATTTTGTCCAAAGGGGTGTGTGTGCCCCTGTGTGTGCAATATGTCTGCTCCCTAAGGCCTGTTTCTCCACCTTACTCACCAACTCGCCTCTGGTCTGGTCCTGGTTCCCAGCCTACCAAGGGCACCTAAACAAACCCTTGGTTGGTAAGAGGAAGTGATCAGACTAACTTTGGAATTTCTGAATAGTCAAAGACAAGTATGTGTTTTGATTCTATCCACTCAAGATGTTAATAGCCTTAGTTCAGGCCAGTGCCTTGGCAGTTCCATGGTTTGTGAGGAGCTGAACTGATGCAGTCAGCTGTCACCTGGCCTGTGAGGTGACTGCAGGAGCTGTTCACTCTGTGGAGTCTAAGAAGCCTGGGAGAGGCGAGGCTTGCATGGAGCCAGTGTCTTGGCACAAACCCTAGTCGAGAGTGCAAAGTCAGGCTGGCCTAGCAAGAACTTGAGTATGGTAATCATCTGTATGAGTTCACACGCGTACCTTTTAAAGAGTGGCCGGTTCCTTTCCATACTGAAGAGAAACCTCAGGGCTCTGAAAGCGTAACACTAGGAAATGAAGGAGATGGCACAACAAATTAAAACCTTTTCAGTGCAGAATTACCAGGAGCAGCCATCCCATCGCAGAGGCCTCCCTGTGGGTGGCGGACCTAAGCGGAAGAGTAGCAGCGACACCCGAGTCCCTCTCCCATCTACAGGGCTGGAGATGTGGCCCTGCTTACTCCACACTGGCCACTGACTCCTTTCTAGAACATACGAAATGAACAGCGCTATAAGAAATGACATTCCTCTGCCCAGGAAGCCATATAACCAGAGACTTCCAGGAATTCAGGATTCACGTTCTCTATTCATACCATTTCTAACCACTGGAAAACACCACATGAGGAAACAGTAACAGGCACACTGGAGTCAAGCGTAACAGATTGGTCTTCTGAATAAAAAGGTCCTACCATTCTCCAAATAGAACAATGGACAGTCAATCATTAAAAGGCTTGCAAAAGAGACCTGAGTACTTTAACTGAGAAAAACAATTTCCTGGGACCAGCAAGATGGCTCAGTGGGTAAAAGCATTTGCTGTCAAACCTAACGACCTGGGTTTGATCCCCAGGACCCACATGGTGGAAGGGGAGAACTAACGCCCACAGACTGCTCTCAGACACCCAACATGTCCCGTGGCATGACTGCCTACACACAGAATCGCCACAAAAAAATGAATGAATACAGCTATATATTTTCATATATAAAAATTAGCTTCTGATAGTCTACAGGGGAGAAAGAGAAAGGAGAAGGAAGAAGGGGGAAGGGATCAGAAAGAAAGCAGTGGGGGAGAAGACACAAGAGGGGAGAAGAAATGGGGGGAGGTGGTGGTAGTTTTATGTCAACTTGACAAAAACTAAAATATCTAAAAGAAGGGAACCTCAGTTGAGAAAACGCCTCCATAAGATCCAGCTATAGGGCAATACCTTCCTTAGTGATTGATGGGGAGGGCCCCATTGTGGGTGGTGCCATCGCTGGGCTGGCGATCTTGGGTTCTCTCAGAAAGCAGGCCATGTAGAGCAAACCAATAAAACAGGACTCCTCCATGGCCTCTGCATCAGCCCCTGCCTCCAGGTTCCTGGACCATTTGATGCTGATCCCTTTCCTTCCCAATTTGCTTTGGGAATGGTATTTTCGCCGCAGCAAGAGAAAACCCTGACGAGGATGGCAGGGGAGACGGGGGTGGGGTGGGATGGGGTAGAGAGCAGTGAGCAGGTTCACTTGTGATCCAGACCACCAGCGGAGTAACTCTGGTCTTCTGAAAACCTGGGATCATTTCATAAAATTGATGACCTGCACAGAGTCTGACAGAGAACAAAGGGGCATGAAGGAGCCTGGGGAGACAGTGGAGAAGAGAACGTGGAACCCTTTCTAGTTGGAGCTTTAAAACCTCTCTTAGCTTAGCAAAGCTCATGCTCACGACAGCTCTGACTGGCTGTGCTGTCCAGGGCAGCATCGAGCATCTGATTGCACTAGAGAGAGTCCAGCTTTCCTATGTGCTCACAGTAGCTCTCCAAAACCCTGCCTGGCTGCACACAGTAGCACCATGAAGCTCTGACAAGATTAAAGGCCCTTTTAGAACGACCTTCCCTTTGAACACAGACATAGAAGCACGGAAAGCATACACAGTGATTGTGGAGGCCCAAAAGTGTGAGTCTATTTCCACCTTGTCTGGAGGTCAGAGAGTTTTGGCTTATTTAAAGCTGTTGACAACTATGGCTACAATCCTGACCTGGGGTGTGGTTATTTGGTCTTTTTGACAATAAAAATGGCCCATACAGGTAGATCCTCTCCACCCTAACCAATGGTCCAAATATTCCAACATGCTTCTGCTCCTTCTTTTGATATAGGTTTGACCTTGGGAGTAGCTGCCTTCAGGATACTTGGTGCAGGGTGGGTTCACTGCATAAACAACAGAATGCTTTTCTCATGGATTAATTGCTTGATGGCTCAAAGTGTTGAAGCAGGTAACTGTTTTGGTTGTCCTGTGTATCACGTTAAAGCAGGTTTTACTCTGCTTCCCCCTGTGTATTGGGGTATAAAAGTGTATAGAAAATTAAACACAGGAATTTCAGTATTTACTGCAACTCCCTCCTGATTCTATCCGGTTTTCTGTTCTATTATTTTCACTCAGGTCTTAGTTCTCTACTTATTTTCTAATCCCCATGCCTCTACCCCTGGTAAGTTGGTATTTTTGTCAAGGTTGGTCCCCGACAGGTTATAGGGAAGCATACGATATATTGATGCCTATGTGCAGTGTCTAAGCAAGGCTAAACATACGCATCCCCTCAAACGCTGGCCTAGGTAAGGCTAATCATACCCATTCCCTCAAACACTGGCCTACGCAAGGCTAACCATACACATCCCTTCAAACGCTGACCTTCAAAGCAGTTTTACTCCAATTTGTAAATGACTTAGTGGATCTTGTCATTCTAATGTCACTGGGAACACAATCCCTAATGCTCGCTCCCCAGAGAAGTACAAAAGATTCTCTATAAGTGGGCCTAGTTTCTGCCTTTCACACTGTTACAAGACACACAACCCAAGCCACTCAGCAGCCCCCCTCCATCCCCAAGCATCCTTTAAATTCTCCACTTCTAGCCTGCTGATACCATGCCCATGGAAATTCCTGCCATCCTGGGGCAGTGGTGCCCAGGAGTTCCTTGTCCCCTTTTAAATCCCTTCTCATCCACCAAAGTCCATTTCTGGGATTTCCTTTTCAAAGACAAAATGTTGGTGACTATGGTTCGTGTTTAAAGATGACAACCATTTTTACATTGTTGTTATATTCTGATGCACAATGAAATACCTTTTAAAAGTACAACCAACCGATGAACAAAGAAGCCATTGGCTCAGCCCCATAAGTCACACACAGGGAGCTGTTTCTGGCTCTTCCACACTATTTGGAATCACTGATTGTCATACCAACTCCATCACTAACTAAGCACACTCCCTTCCTATCTGCACAGGGCCCCATGCTCACCTAAACAATTCTTAAAGGTACACATCCTCTTACATGCCCCCCCCCCAGACTCCAATACCTTGAGACAAGGAGCAAGAGACAGGCTTGTTACCTGTAGGAGATTTGTTTGTGCGGCATTCTTTTGTTTATTTGGTAAAATTAATTTCGCAATTGTATATACTCCATTTTCCTGGAAAAACCAAGAGGTTATGTGTCAGTGACTAGCAGTAGCGACACTACCCAGAGAAACAAACATTCAGGAACACGAGCAGAGCCTTCCAACAATGTAAACAGATAATAAGGATGATATTAAAACTGTCAATGTGATACTTTCAAATGCCAAAGACTAAAAACAAGCTTAATTTTTTTTCAAGGCAGAATTATATAACACTATTATATAATAAACTACATAAATTTAAAATTATTTAAATATTATAAAAGCAAAGAGTGGGAGAACATGAAGGGACAGAATAAAGGAATTCAAACATTTTTATACTCAAACCTAAGGGCTGGACCGATGGTGCTGTCAGTGATGAGCTTGCTGCCCCAGCATGAGTTCAGTTCCAAGAACTGAAGTTAAAAAAATAGTAATAAGCCAGGTGAGGTGGCTCACTTGTCATCCTAGTGCTGAAAAGGGAGAGACGGGGGGGTGGGGGGGGTCCCTGCAGACCATTGGCCAGCCAATGTAGCCGAATCAGTGAGCCCTGTGCCCATGAAATGCCCTGTCTCAGAAACAAGGCTGGGTGATGGAAAGACAGTTTGGCAATTGAAAGCACACACTGCTCCTGCAGAGGACTGGAGTTTGGTCCCTGGCACCAAAGTTGGTGACTCTCAGCTGCCTGTAACTCCAACTGCAGGAGATCTACTGCCCCCTTCTGGACTCTGCAGGAACCTGCATCAAACCCACAGGCAGACACACTCATACGAGCATCATTTTTTTAAATCTCAATTTTGAAAGAAGTGAACCTCTCCCGAAGAATGCCACCTCTGGCCTACACACACACACATGCATGCACACCCACACACACGAATGAGCAGACGCATGAAAACACAGGTACATAGACATTCCACAAATACCAAATCCAAACTATAAAACATAGATGCTTTCTCCCTTTCTGTTTTTGATAGAGAATACACAGAGATTAACCATTTTAGAACAAGTGTTTTTTAAGAAAAGGAAATCAAGTTAAAGAAATCAAGTTAATTGTGGAAACAGCACTGGACATATACGTGGGGGATGAAAAAGCCAGTTTGGGCTTTCTGTCAGCTATGAATGCATGGTATCTTATCCACCTCCATAAATCTGGCCATTATAGCTATAACTGCCCTGTAGATTATTTTATAATTCTGTTTTATTCATGTGTATACTCATGAGAGGCCGAACATTTTTTCCCTCTGGGAATAAACCCAGCAAGTCATGAGGGACAGACCTGTGCCCAACCTGGCTGTTCTTTCCACCACTTCCCCACCTGCTATGCTGCCTATGGACTTAGGCCACCCCCACTGCCACCATGCATGCCCAAGATGACATCACAGCTATTAGTCTCCTCCTCTGTAAAACTCAGCACATGGAATTTACCCTGCAAGAAACCAAACGGAGCCGCTGCAAGAGAGGCAGGGACATTACCAGCATCTGTCCTTTCTAAGTTCTATTAAGCTTCAGCTATCAACTTAACAGAGCCCAGAGTTACCCAGGGGAGTCTCAGTGCGGAGATTACCTCAATTGGGCTAGCATGGGCATGTGTGTGGTACATGATTTTGCTTGTTAATTGATTTAGGAAGGTCCAGCTCACTGTGGGCACTGTCACCCCAGGGTAGGGGGTACTGGGTTGTATAAGGAAAAAGGCTGAACACATACCAAAGGGAGCAAGCCAGTACGCAGAACTCGTCCATGGCCGCTGTTTCCTTTCTTGGCTCTAGGTCCCTCCCTTGAGCTCCTGTCCTGATTTCCTCAGTGATGGACTGTAACAAGTGTATGTCAAATAGACCCTTGCGTCTCTGAAGCTGCTTTAGGTCGGTGTTTTAACATAACAGGAAAGCAAACTAGAGCAAAATTCAATTGAATTAAACTGAAGATGAAACTATAAACTGGATTCTTTCGGTGAAATAAGAAACGTTAAATGTTTCTCAGATTACATGATGGGTCCTCAGACCAATATGCTGGAATACAAGCTGCAGCCCGAGGGCCCGTGGCCTTGGTGCTCTTACCTGAACCACTTGGTGGGCATTGGTGTCGTTGAGAGCCAGCTCAGTGAGGGCGGCACAGCAGGCTGGGAGGGAAGCAATCAAACCCATCAGACTCACCAGGACCCAGCGCGTGCCCAGCATTTACCAGGAATACAATAAACTGGTGTGTTCATGAGTCGTGACTTTCGGTACAGTCCCCAGACCCTGGTGATCAGACTACGCTCTACGGTTTCAGAGAAGGTGACAGACCGCCAGTCACCACGGGCTAGGAGTCATGCCCTTTGTCCATGCCCCCCCCCCCCAAAGCTGCCTCTGTCTGCATTGTAAATAGAGACACAGTTCCTCCTATGGAGCTACTACACACCTTACGCTGAAGACTTCCACACGTCACCGTATGTGTCTCGCAACAATACTTCATATGGGCGAAACTGAAGCCTGGGGTCTTGTAAAACATGGCTAAGGGCATATGGCCATCCACCTGGGTGGAGGACATTCCCAGACTACACATCTTTCTTACTTAGATGTGAAAGGGATGACGTCCAGTCAGCCCATATGATGCATACAGCTCCGGAGGACTATCTATATGTACTCTAGGTACCCCACCAAACCTGGGGCATTCTAGCCCCCAAACCCCTTATGTCCTTCCTCTAGGCACTGGCAAGGCCCATAATCCCACTGTGATCACCACCAACTGTAGCACTCTGAGAATACCCAGATGACCGGGAGCTCTGAGACCAGCTAGCACGGTCTCCGGGGAACCTTTAAACAGGCAGGCCAGCACAGCCTGTGAGGAGCTAGGGGCCTTTCTTAGTGCACACAGAAGTCACAGGGAACTAGTTCTCTGCCTTCACGTGTCTCTGGTAAAACTTCTCTTCGGTTCTCCAGTAGGAAATAGCAACGGATAAAGCAAGCCTGTCTTGTGCCCATTGCCTTTTAACTCCTGTCCTCTGCCACACATGTCCCTTGCCTCAGAGACTCCCCAAGTTCTGTTGGCCTCCAGCACCCTCTTTTCCTTTCAGGGCTGCTCCAGGGTCAAGACTGACCTGAAGCACTTACACTACATGGCTGTTCTATTAAACTCAAATACCCTGACAGGTGCAAGCTGGAGAGAGATCCACCAGGAAAAGGCTTATCCTGCTTAGATTTCTCATTCCTTTGGAAACCCAGGCAGTTGTCAGCTCTCTCTTCTCCATGGGACTGGTCCGAGGAGGAAGACTCCCTGACCCCTTGGGAGTGGGATGCTTGCATTAAATAGGATACTCGAAGATCGAGGAAACTGTAGGAAGCGTGGTTCTGCCTGGATCAAGCTGTGCGCTTTAGCCCAGCAACCTCATCTGCCATATTGTTAACCTGCCAGCCCAACACCAGCACCAAGAAGGTGCTGGCATTTGCACGGAGTCACTGCTCCACATTTGGAATCCTGCAGATGGTGTGCAGCCAACACCACCGTACTCATGTTATAGCAAGGAACAACAACACGATAAAGAAGGCAGTATTAAGCAGCAAAACCCAGTTATGTAAGGCAGATACCTGCTTGGAGAGAGACAGTATTCTCCTGTATTTCCCCAGGGCTTAAGTCTTCGGATAAATGCAGCTGCTGGATTCGCCCTGCAGCATTTGCACTGGACAGGCTTCCGATGGAGGACCGATCAGAAACAAAATTCCTGTCTCTGTAAAAGGAAAGTTACTCCCTGGGCCATTTAGCCACCTTCTTCTGGGCCTCAAACAGAATGTAAATCCCATAACGGGCCCTGTTTTGTATAATAAACAAATAATTAAATCAATAGAAATCAGGTCGCGAGATTTTCTGTGTCCCTAATGGCTTCATCTGCAAATTCAGCTAGAACCGAGCCTGGTGTACAGTGAGCATGAGATGAGAGACCCTGCCCAACCTTCCCTGGAATTCCCCGGCTCCAGGCACTGTAGTCTCAGCCAGGGTTCCTCGAATTCCTTTTAGTGAAAACCGATTCTGCTGCATTTTCAAACTGTTTCCTCTTTGACTCTACTGGAGCGGCTTGAAGCCCTGACTTCACCGGGCCTTATCAGTCATTTCTCTCGGTTCTCTTTCCTCTTTCCTCTGGCTGAGAACACCTTCTTAAAGCTTGCTCTCTGTTGTGTTACTTCTGGGGCTGCTCTGGTTTTTGGGTCGGTCTGCAGGGCTGTGCTCACCACCCCCCTCATTTCCTATCTTGGCTGTCTGACTTCCTCTGATCTACAGCTCCGTTACCCATCTTCAACCACAGATCACAAATCCTTGCTGGGCAGTGGTGGGTCTGCCATGTCCTGGGTACACAGCTTCCCACCATAGACTCTCTGTTATCGGTTTTGTTCCCCTTGGTTTATATGGTTACTTCATTTATTTATTTCTCATGACATCAGCCGTTTTGGTCTTTACGTACCCACACATAACACAAATAGAATCTCCCTGTCCTCCCTCTGTGTTATCTGGGTCATTCTGTTCTTTCTGTCATGAGCTGGGGCAAGGAGCAGTTCCTTCAAGAGTCTTATCAGTGGACATAACTATCTGGGCACTCTCTGTGGTGATCACTGTGCCTGAGAGGAATGTGGCTGTTTTTGGAGGCTGCACGTGTACAGGCCTAAATGGGTTTCCTGAAAACCACCCTGTAACAGCCTCTTAACACCAGCGCTGCCAGCACCGAGGTAGCTCCTTCTCTGGTACCTGCCCAGGTAGCCAGGTACCTGGCATAGGTACTGGTAGCAGGCATAGGCCCAAGCAGATTGTACTTATCCAGCTGGGAATAAGCCCCTTCCAAATCACCTTAGCCACTTTAAATATTCAACAAAAGTTGGCATGTATCACCTTCTCAGGGAAAGTTGTCTAACACCATACGTGGATGGGGTTGGAACATGAGTCTCTAGGCATAAAAGGACTTCTATCTATCAATGATATAAAACCTATGACTTGAGCTAATGAGAGGAAAGTGTCTTGTGTTATAATTAACTCTAAATAATACTTGACTGTTACAGAATTCCAGTTGTCATTAAGAAAATGCCAACTATTCAAGGATAACTACATCCATCATCTTCACCTTACAAACACAAAGAAAACAACTTTGCAATATTTCTGACCAAGGGAAGAGCCTATTGCGTCACAGGGCTGGTGATTTATAATCTATACATCCAAGTAATTGAGGCTTTTATAAAAGCTAGGAGCTTGCCAGCAGGCTATATACTTTTCCTTTGTTTTCACAATGACAGAAATTATTAAAATGAAGCTTATTGTCCATATCACTGCAGTCTATTCTAATGCGCTGAAATTTTCCCACGGAGAAAATCCATAAAGGAATAGTATGCATAGAGTCTTAGTCACGTCGACTTGATAATCTCTGGCGATGTTAAAATGGATAAGTCACTCTGCCGTAGAGCAAGCACAGAGTAAGCTCTATTGATGGACCAGGGATCATAAGCACGCTGGTCTCTTTTGAGCAAAATATCTACCTGTGCTTCTGGCTTGGCACACTTGAGGCTGAATTATGCTTTGTAATAACATTAAGTAAGAGAATATTCCCAGAGATGATCCCAATATGTGTGTGTGTGTGTGTGTGTGTGTGTGTGTGTGTGTTACTACTCAATACTTTAAGCTATTTAATTCATAAAATATGGTTACAATATAATATATACCCAAACAATTTCAATTTCAAGCTATTTTAGCAAACCATCCCTTTGCATGCTTATGGCATAGAAGCTACTAGAAAGCAGGTGTGGAGGTGGGGTGGTTTGAATAAAAATAGCCCCCACGGGCTCATAGGCAATGAAAGACTTATTTGAAAGGCTTAGGACATGCGGCCTTGTTGGGGGAAGTGTGTCACTGGGCCTAGACTTTGGAGTTTCAAATGCTCAAGCCAGTCAGGCCCTCTCTGTCTGTCTCTGTCTGTCTCTGTCTCTCTCTGTCTGTCTGTCTGTCTCTGTCTCTGTCTCCCTCCCTCCCTCCCTCCCTGCTGTCTGTTGATCCAGATGTAGAACTCTCGGTTACTTCTCCAGCACCATGTCTGTCCGCGCACCACCATGATGATAATGGACTAAACCTTTTGAGCTGTAAACCAGCCACAATGAAATGTTTTCCTTTATAAGAGTTGCTATGGTCGTGGTGTTTCTTCACAGCAACAGAGCACTGACTAAGACAGGAAGCATACACCTTTTGTCCCAGCACTTGGAAGGCAGAGGCAGGTGGATCTCTATGAGATCACAAGGCCAACTTGGTCTACATAGTGAGTGCCAGGGCAGTCCGGCCTACATAGAGAGACCCTGTCTCAAAACACAACAAAACAAATAAACACGCAAAGAGCTACTCGGCTACTCTACTAATATGTAAGATCCAAGCGCCCCCACTTACCCTCGTAAAATATGAAGGAGCTGCTTGATGCCACCCCAGATCCGGATTTCCACACTGGTCTCCGGATCCTCACACACCTGCACCAGAATCCAGACGACGCTCCACAGCAGCTTCAGGTGGTCCGAGTGGAGCAGACTGAGTAGGATGGGGATGCCCTCGTAGAGCTTCACCTGCTCCTTCACCTGGGGCTCGGCACAGAGCAGGCGCAGGAGCTCCGCCGTCAGCCTGGCAGGATGGGAGCAAGGGGGAGAAGGACACCAGTCCTGCAGCCGTGGCTTCGTGTGACTAGAACCTCCACCAGGGCACAGAATCTATTACTGGGGCCACTGTTCTTCTGCTCTGTGAGCCTTGCCCATGAGTGAGGACCCTCTGCCAATCACCTCTCTGTCAGATCATGGCCTGCCACTTTAAGGGCTGATCCACCTCCCCTGTGATCTGTCTTGACCAGCTCCCTCCTGCTTGTGTCCCTATGTCCTACTGTCCTAATGTCCTACCAGTGATTTTACATCCTCTTAACTGCCTTTAGCTACAGACAAGCTCCCTATACCCTGGGGTAAGTTGTAAAGGCAAGGGTCCTCTCTCTCTCCCTCTCTCTCTCTCCCTCTGTCTGTCTCCCCTTTTGCCCCGACTCATACACCATGCATCCATGGTGGTTACCTCTCCTACTTTCACTTTAAGCTGATAACGCCTACAATGCGGTCCCACCTCGCGATGTCATCATACCGCCTCTGTCTGGTATGATGTACTGCCCCCTTTAATGTTCTTCGTCCTCAAAGCCAGACCACGGCGAGTGGTTATGCAGCCCTCTCTCCTAATGAAGCTCACTTTCTGAAAGCTAGTTCCATGTCTGTCCCATTCTGGAGAGAGTGTTTGCTTGCGCCCTCTTTCTCTGAAACACCCGCCAGGGTTCACATTCCCACACTGCTCTGCAATTCCGCTCCAGGAGGACTTCTCCGTGCTCCTCTTCCTCTCGAGCCTCCCCCGTCCCCCCCTCCCTCCCCAGCTCTGATGTTAAGAACACGTGTTCTATGAAGAGTGGTGGGCCAAGCCTGTAATCCCAGGACTTAAAGAGACAGACAAGGATCATGGCAAGAACAAGACCAGCCCAGGGAGGGCTGCTTATCAATCCATCTCAAACCGCATCTTCTTTGGTGAGCACCATGCTTCAGATTCTCAAACTCTCTGCGAGAAACATTCTCTCTTTATTCTAAGAGCATCTCAGTCTGGGCTGCATCCCACTCCTGCTCGGCTTCCACGTGTGCCATCAGAATACAGATGTGGTTGTACTTAAAGCCTCTCTGGGAATTCCCGTAACGTTCATATGAAAATCCACCATATCTTACCATGCAAAACCCATCCTAAAAACCCAGATAAACATGCTATGTTACTTCATCTGTAAAATATGAAAAGCAAGAGAGCTTTGTGTGGATGAGAGGCACTCGGGAGGGCTCAGGGAACGTCCTAATGCAGAGAAAGAACTGGTCAGACTCAGCTACATTTTTGACTTTTCGTTAACTGTTCTAGTTTCTGATGCTTTGCCTCCTTTGTCTCGGCTGCGTCTGCTAGGGCATTTGTCTCAGATACCCAGTGTCTGCCGCTATGCCCAGATGCAGCACATAGCCCTTTGCCAAGGCATTTCCTCCTATCTCCCTTCCCTCCGATCAGGAATTTCTATTCTGGACTGAGCCTGTTGACTGCATCTTTCAGGGCACCAGAGTCTCACAAGGACCCGGGGAGTTCTCCCTGCCTGCCCCTTTGCTAACACTGGATACTCTGATCTCACTCACTCAACTATGGTAGGATCTTATTTAACCTTGTCTCTTGAGTCAGCTCAAGTCATCAAGTCTGAAAGCAGAGACTCCCGTCTATACCAGCACTCATGCAATACCGTGTTAAGGCAGTTTTTGCAAAGAAATTTAAAAAAAAAAAAAAATCCCTGCAAGTATCCAATCTCCATCACTTAGGATTTCTTGACTCTTAGCTTTTCAGAAAATTGGGGTCTAATTCCAAACAACGCCGATTTACATACCTAAACACACCTAACAAGCGCCTCACCGAATCCTGCTCTAGAGCAATGCAAAGCAGAAGAAGAAAGGAGTCCTTTTCATTGCAGACTGCTGTGAGTTCTAACAGGATCACAGCTCGACTCAGTCAGCATTGTATCTCCCTCGCCTTAAACACAGCGGCTTTTAGCCACTTTGCTTATTGCACACATTAATCTAAAATTACTAAAGAGAGAGAGCAACCTAAAGTTCCTTCCCTGGGACTTTTTATTTAGACAAATACAACCACAAAATTAATAATGATGCAATCACAAAATAATAAGATTAGATTCTATGTTCCTTTCTCTTAGCATCTTCTTTTTGTCTTAAACAAAAAAGAACTGCCAAGATGATTCACGATATTCAATTAATAATATAGATAACAAATAAAAATAATTTTTACCACAAATAAAAAAGCTTTTAAGAGAGAAAGGGGGAGAGGGTAAGGGAGAAGGAGAGAGAGAGAGAGAGAGAGAGAGAGAGAGAGAGAGAGAGAATGAATCAGCAACATCATTCTGGAGCCAATTTTGAGTGACCATGGCCGGAGACCACAGATTTAAATTACTACAAGTTCCAAGTTCCTTTGTGGAAGAATTTTTATGAAGATGAGACCCTACCTTTTGGAGAGTAAGTCATATTCATGCAGAATCATCAAGAGATTTTCTACTATGTTGAGTTCACTGATCTTCTCCCTGCACTCTGGACTACAAATGCAAAATTATCAGTAGTTACTAAAGCGTGTTTATTCCACTACAGCCACATTTTCCTATCCTGGGGGTCAGGTTAGTTTGTGTGGTGCTTTGAGAATGCCCACCCCCCCCGCCCTGGCCAGGCACACAGGTGTGAACAATTGGTGGAGCTGCTTGGGAAAGATTAGGAGATGCTGCTTGTCTCTGGCAGCTGCTTTTAAGGTTTCAGAAAACTCAGGCAGTCCTCACTTAACTCTCTCTGCCCCATGGTTGTGTCTCAAGACACAGCTCTTGCCTACTGCTCCAGCACCATGCCTGCCTGCCTGCTGCCATGCTCCCTGCCGTAATGGTCACGGATGTACCCTCTGAAACTGGAAAGCCCAAATCAATTATTTCTTCTATCACAGCAATAGAAAAGTAACTTAGACACTTTGTGAGGAGTTGCGAGATTGAGAGCGCAGAGAAACAAGGATTCATAGACTGTCCCCCAAAACATAATAGCAAAAATGTACATTTATAGTTCTTTCATTTAAAATAATGACACTATGGAAGGATAAATTTTCAAAACCAAGTTTTATCGTTGAAAATGTCCTATATATTACAGGGGATGTAGAGGTGAGAAAAAGGAAGGTCTGGGAGATTGAACTGGCATAGGAATGTGTTTGCTCTTAAAGGCCAAACGAAGGGCAGTCATCAACCATGTCCCCTCAAAGAGCAGATGGAGCCTGAGATGCCCCACCAGGTCATCAAAGGAAAGTTTCCTTCCTAACTTCCATTTCAATGCGTGCTTTCTAACCAGGCGACTCCTCACTATACACTGTCTCCCATGTTCCGCCCACCCAGTACTTTAATGGAGCAGGCAACAGATCCGTCCGTCCCAGCTCTGCCTCTGCAGCAGCCACACTAAGGACTGTCCTGAGATGCACTTACCTCTCTGCTAAGCTAGCCAATGCCAGAAGAGTACCCAACAGGACATTAGTGTCTCGGGCACCGAGTAAATTCACTAGTGTCTGGAATGGAAGAGAGAACACAATTACAAAGGTCCTAGGAGCTTGAAAGGTGCACTGTTCCCAAAGATCATGGGCACTGAGCTTTTGCTATTTTTTCAGGATTCTTTTCTTTTGCTCAGTTAAAATTAATATATGTATACAAGTAGAAAATGCATATATGATTTTATAATAACTTGTTTGTTTTCTTCCTAATGTTACACACTAAACTGGTATTGAATGTCTTCATAAACCAGTGATTCTCAACCTTCCTAATGCTGCGACCCTTTAATATGGCCCCGCATGTGGTAGCAACCCCAATCATAGATTATTTCATTGCTACTTCATAACTGTAATTTTGTTTCTGTTATGAATTGTGGCGTAAATATCTGATATGTAAGCTATCTGATATTCGACCCCTGTGAAAGAGTTGCTTAACCCTCCCCTAAAGGGGGTTGGGACCCTCAAGTTGGGAATCACCATAAAACAACTTTATCAGCACTAGGATTCAATTGTTTAATACCTCATGGCTTTCCTTAGAATAATGCATTCCCTGAATCCTCACTGGTGTAAATTTTCCTCCTCCTGAGTTTTCAGAGCACAGACCCCCATCCCTCCAAACATTCTTGCCAAGCATGCTCCTATCAGAGCTGCAGTCTGCGCAATGACTGGAGGGATGGAGTTTTGCTTCTATCATGCGGATGCCCTTTATGTGTCCTTCCATTAAAGGTATAGTCTTTTTCCAAGTCCTTCCTCATCCCTACTATCACCTGACATGTTTCTCAAACTTCTATCCCAGAAGCATAACTTTCGAAGTTTTTGCTGAGCTGACGTAATAACTTCATGTTATTTTTTGTCAGATCTTAAGCAACATCAGTGAAACCACTGTCTGTTGAAGTAAAAACTGCTCTGCAACCCCCCAGACTCACCCCCTAGACCATACGTAGTGCACATTGACAGATTCTAGGAGATCATGCTCTGATGTGCACAGTGGCTTCCTGGATGGGGAGACCATACGTAGTGCACATTGACAGATTCTAGGAGACCATGCTCTGATGTGCAGGCTTCCTGGATGGTTACTGAGATCTGCTCTACACAGCTGCCTGCTAAACAGTGGAATAAACATAGTCTGTTACAATTAAACCTGCACTCATTTATTTTAAGGTGCTCATGTGCATGTGTGCGTGCACGCGTACATGTGTGTGCTGTTGCTGGGAATGCAGAGCTTAGGACCCCAGGCTTACTGAGCAAATGCTCTTTCTCAGAGCCACATCCTTTAAAACAAACACTTGATCCATATGTTTGTAACACTATACCACCTTGTGAGTCTACATCACATGAAACTGCTATATCCAATTATCTCTGGCTTACAGACAATGGGGATTCCATATAATTCTAACTAATAAAACCCTACAAGACAGGTGGGCTTTGTTTTTATGTAAACATAGGTCTTTTACTTGATGACTTTCGTTGTTTATTTGCAAATAATCAACAGAAACTCCATTCTGTTTACAACATTAAAGTAATGCACTCAGTTGGCATTAAATGGAATTGAAAATAGAACCTCCATACACTGCGTGAGTTATTTAATCCTTATGTTCGTAAAGAATCACCATTTTAGGCTGGGTGAACAGGTTATGACCTATAAGGATGCGTAGCTTGGCCATCGGGCTTGGGACTTGGGTACGTAAAGTGGACTCAAGAACTAGCTCTCTGGGGACCACTCACCTTGTGGGCTCCGCTGGCAATCACCCATTCTCTTTGCTCTTTCACGGCAGCGAGTTTCTGGAAAATATCTGTTAAAGAAAGAACTAACTCAAAGGGAGACCCAGAGATTAAAAGAGGCAGCGGTCATGAAACCTCGGGTTCTTGACTGTGATGGGGAAGCAGAGAAAGGAAGAATGGAAGCACAGACCCACTAAAGGAACAGAGGACAGGACTGGATGCTTCATCTACAGCAACTGCCATCAAGCCCAACTAGCATTAGAAATATGAAAATATCACAAAAGCAAACTCCCCTTGTATGTAAAGTTTAACAGACTTCTGAACCCTTTTAAAAGCTTAAGGTATGGACTTAATAGACCCTGCTCATAAACCAACCAACTCGCAAAGAGAACCCAGGGCAGCCAGGACACAAAACCTGGGAGGTTCCTGCACTGGAGAGCTGCCCTCATAGTAACTTCCTGGGCCTGGCATCTCCCCTACACATGAGAGCCAGCGTGCACCCAGCCGGCAAGTACAGGAAACCAGTTTGTCTGCATAAAGACAAAGGGCTTGAGCTGGCACCCCGAGCAGCAGGAAGCCTGTGACCTGCCCCACCTAAAGAGACTGGAAGGGAGAGGGGAGAGAGAGGAAAGGGGGAAGGGGAATGCAGGGACTGCAAGGTGAAGGGGTGGGTGTGGAGGGGAAGGAGGGGGTGAGGTGGGAAGAGAAACTGGTCAAGCTTCTCTAGGAAGCCAAATGAGTAAGATGCCTCACACCCAGGTCAGGTGAGGCCCTCGGTTTTCTTTTTCAGGCTCTGGATAGTTCAGATGCTCTGAGCTAGGTATAATTATTACCCAAATTTTAGGGGCAAAAAAAAAAAAAAAAAAAAAAAAAAAAAAAAAAAAAAAAAACCCCTGAAGTCTGACATTTTCACAGAAATTGAAAGGTAGAACTCTTCACCCGATGTTGCTTGTATGGAAGACTTCTCTCCTGAAACAGGTAATGCTTGCCAAAGGAGGAGCTGCCACAGGAAGACATGGGGATCTATGCTGCTGAATCCATCATCCACTGGCACAAACACACACACCATAGGAGTGAAACATCAGTAAAAACAGCAGGTGTCCTCTCTCCTGCTGCCAACATCACCCTCCGGTCCCAGCAAGCCCACGGAGTTAGCTGTGCCCCCCACAACAGTGCTTACACGTCATGTTGACCAGTTTGTCCACACAGTGCTGCTCCTCCGCGTAGCCCAGGTACTCGTTGGCCACAATCTCCATGTACTGTTTGAAAGACCAACCCAACAAGCCAGTCAGGAGGCTGGCAGCAAAAGGACACAAGACACAAAAGTGCAGGACTTCAGATAAGCCCCAGATGGCGCAAGAGGGTCACCAACTACTGCTCACTACTGCTGGGCCCTGTGCACTCAAGGGCAGGATACTGGGTTTAGTGTTTCATAATGTTTCCTGAACGCCCAAAACATTGAAGGAATTCTGAAAATCCCTCAAAACCCCAAATGACTTGTAATTGAGTAAGTTCATGGTGTGATTTCTGTAAGGTATACGTGTTAATTTGATTCCTTGGTTTACCTCGCAGTAAATGTTTATGACATACTATATTATATATTAATATTTTATAATATCCCAAAATGCATTTAACCAGTATACAAACAAAACTTAGGAATTAAGCTGGGCGGTGGTGGCGCACGCCTTTAATCCCAGCACTCGGGAGGCAGAGGCAGGCGGATCTCTGTGAGTTCGAGACCAGCGTGGTCTACAAGAGCTAGTTCTAGGACAGGCTCCAAAGCTACAGAGAAACCCTGTCTTGAAAAACCAAAAAAAAAAAAAAAAAAAAAAAAAACCGTAGGAATTAAGATATTTGATACCTTGCAGAACATATTATATTATTATATATTAATATTTTATAATATCCCGAATTGCATTTAACCAGTATACATAAAAAAACAGTAATAGGAATTAAATAAGATATCTGATACCTCATAGAAAATGTTTACAAAATATTATATTATATATTAATATTTTATAATATCCCCAATTGCATTTAACCAGTATGCATACAAAACTTAGTAACAGGAATTAAGTAAGATGTCTGCTAGTTCCTTACTGTCAATAACTAACAAATAGGCTCAGAGAACCACAAGTAACACAAGATCAGGAGTGACAGATAAGAGATGAGATCCTTTACAACACACTGAAGTTCATGTCAGTGCGGTCAATCTCCATTGAAACTTCTTTTTAAAAACTGAGCCCGGATCACCTTCCCAGGATTTAGTGTTCATTGGACCGTGCTCAGTTTTCATAGCTGTAATGGACACCGAGAGAAACGACATGAAGGAGGAAAGACAGAAAAGATGCGCAATGCATGGCAGCAAAGAGAAGGACAGGAAGGGGGCAGAGGCAGGAGCTTTCCACGGCAGGCCGGGGGCCTAGTTCTTCCAGCTATTCGCTGCCTCTCAAGGTCTCCACTAACCCCCCCACATAGCACTATCGCTTGGGCATCCAGCATCAACACAAGAGACTGTGGCGGGGGTGGGGGAGAGGTTCATATTTCAACCATAGCATTTCCATTAGGTTTGACCCTCCATGATCACTCAAAAGGAGCTGTCCAGGGTATGAGGTCATGGGAAACCACTTGTGTGCTGGGATGGTAATACATGTCTGTAATCTCGACATTCAAGAGACTGAAGCAGATGGCTCAGGAGTTCTAGTCCAGCCTGGGCTACATGGTGACATTATTGCTCGGATAAGGATAAGCAAGCAAAAGAAGAAATAGCAGGGTGCATATGTATATACCTCCTACTTAACTGCTAGAGGGAGCCGGGGTGAGAAGGCTGAAAGCTTGAAGTAGCCTGGGCTTCATAGTGAGATCCATCCCCATAGTTTAGAAAGTAAATAAATAAACATAAAGGCTGGGAGGAAGTTTGGTGGGATGCTGGCCTAGCTTTCTTACCCCGAAAATATAAAAAGTAAAACTAAGATAAATAAATATCACCTGTCTTACCATAGGTTTTGTGAGACTGGGTCGTTCCAACAATAACATGCCCAGGAAGTGTTCTGTTCTCTTTATAAGCCCAAGCTGCTGGGTAGCTAACGGATCAGCACATATAGTCCCCTGTCTCTCATTCCTTATAACATAATTTAAGATACAGTGGGACAGGAGGCTAATAAATACAGCTTGCTATAAAATTCTTTTCCATGCCAAAAAAAGTAACAAAATCTAAAATCAGGATCATTCCTTACATTATCATCAACTTATGATGACTTAATGAAGAACGGTTATTTTATGTGGGAAAAAAATCATGGTTTTATGCTTCCTCACATGGTGAGTGAGCTGGACAGGCCACGCACATCACGACGATGACTGTTTTTCTTGTCATCACTAACTAAAGACATTTGACTCCGAAAGCTTTTTCAATTTATTTAAAAATGCTACAAATTTAAAAAAAAATGTCCTTTTACAGCATTTTTTTTATTTCAACAGATGAGCCAATTAACAACAACAAAGTATTTGCCGTTGCTTCTTACCTGAAAGTGTCATATCTTAGGGCCACAGTTATCTATCCCATCTGCTTCTGCCTGGCAGGCAGCTGACACAAGCCATGTGTTTGTTGGCTGCTTTGAGCATTAGCAGCTCATGAGTTGAGCCAGTACAAGCAAATCCCCTTCATTTCTTAGGAAGACAAGCTGGGGAGGCACCCTTATCCCTCAGCTACCACTCAGGCAGGCCTAAGGTCAGTGTGGTATTTAATATTTAATATTTAATATTGTTCAGAACTTAACCCAGAATGTAGAGGTAAATTAAAACACAGTCTTACCTGAGCTAGGTCTTCAATCCCACCCAATTTATGGAGTATTTCCTGATAAAATAGAGGCAATAGAGCATATTAGAGGATAAGAGGTACATATTTACACGTGACTCCATTACTAAGTTATATGATTTATTATTGTTTCAAGTTTCACATTCTAACATAAACACAGAATATTTAGCATTTGTCATTTCACAGTTAAGATAAATTGTTCATGAATGTAAAATTGTGTTTGTTGAGATTTAAAAAACATAAAACAAACAAACAAAAACATTTAGTCAGAACTGCAGCCTGCCTCCCATGTCCCACACTCTGTACTTCTTCCTACCATTAAAAAAGAAAGGAAGGAAGGAAGGAAGGAAGGGAGGGAGGGAGGGAGGAAGGAAGGAAGGAAGGAAGGAAGGAAGGAAGGAAGGAAGGAAGGAAGGAAGCTAGACTTGGGAAATGCCCAAGGCTAAAAATAATAAAGTTGTGGACCGGAAGCAGCAGCAGCAAATGGTAGGTGGAGAAGCAACCTCAAGCTTCAGCGCTGCAGGCTACAATGGCAACAAGGAAGAGAACATTTTGGAGAAGCCAAGATTTAATAATAAAGTGGAGTAAATGGCACCGGGGTGCTGGGTAAGAGGAAGGGCTCTTCGGAGCAGCCGAGTCACAAGCCAATGTGGTGCTGCTGCCTCCTCCTACCCAATGGTCAAGAAACATCAAAAGAGCCCCTCCCATCACCACCTTTTACCTTCATTTCTAATGCAGCTACAGCTTGGAGGCTTTTAAGTTCTGCTCTTGCCTCTGACACGCAATGTGTTAGAGATCCCTATAATTCGTTTAGGTGAACATTTATCCTGTGGGGGACTCCACCTAGCCTTACAATCTGACTTAAATCCTCGAATCACAAATAATCCCAAGTAACTATATCTTTTAAAAAATGGCTTCTCTGATCTTTCCTGCCTTTGTGGTGGTAGAAGGCTCCATTAAACATTTAGCTAAGCCTCAGAATGTTAGCAGCCAAGTCTATAAACCATGTCAGTCAAGGAAGGAGGCCTGGCAGCTCATGGCTGGCTGGCTAACTGTCTTCCAAGGCAAAATCTGTACATTAAGTTCAGTGTGTGAGTTCTGCAGTGCGTAGACAGAAGCAAGCAGGCTGGGTAGTGAGCCTGACGCTTTAAGACATGAAGGTGTGGCGCTGGCAAGATAAGGTACCTGCTGCCACCCCGGCCAACCTGCGCTCCATCCCAGAGACTCACATGGTGGATGGAGAGAAACCCTTCTCGTAAGCTGTCAGCTGACTACCATATGTGTTCTGCTAAAGAAGTCCCGCCACATACACAGCAAATCCATAGAAATGAAATTTTTAAAAACTGAAAAGAGAAAAGTGCAATCATAAATGTGAGGAGACCTGGACAGTTGGACCAAGAAAGGGAGGCTTTGACTCTAAGCCCAGAGCTCCAGAACTCGCGGCAGGGGGATTCTGAATTAGAGGCCAGTCTGGCCTAAATAGTAAAATTCAGATTAAGAAAAAATAAAATAAAATAAAAGCAAGAAAAAAAATGAATGAAAGCAAAATTTTAAAAAGGCATTTTTATAAAGGGAAATAGAAGGAAAGGTAGCATAAGAAAGAGGCTATGTGGAAGGGAAATAAAACCTGGGCAGCAGAAGGGACGTTACTTCTTAAAAAAGGAACGACAGCTGCACACGAGTCCAAGTATTTCAAATAACAAAGAGGAGAGAAGGATGCTCCCACCAGCATGGCCTCGGGCTCCTCTGTAAAACTCGTGAGGCGATGTTCTGAGGATACAGGCAGGAGGACCGGGCGTGAAGAGTGGAGCTGCCGTGGACCTGCACTCTGGACCCCCACACTGACTTGCCAAGAGAAGGGCGAGATGCAATGATGGTAAAGGCTCGCTGACAGTTGCCCAAGTCCGTGGTAGTAATCCCCGGCATGGCCTTGTGACTTTAGCCAAGAATTCTTGGCAACTCAAAGCATTACGCAACTGGCAGAGCACACGTTCTTCTGTTCAGGAGGCCAGCCGGGGGCAGAGGCTCAGGGAGAATCCCCTTCTATGGAAAGACTGTCAGCCAGGGACGCTAGCATAGTATGGATCAAAATACCATAAAATAGTCACTGCGTTTTTTTGCTTTAAAGAGGAGTGTAATCTACCTTCTGCCAATCAATCAAAGATAACGTAAACAAAGGCCATACGCTGAAAGCAGAGACTGTCACCACTTTTCTCAGCAAAAAAAAGGGATCATCTTTTGCTGATGTCTTGTGAGCCTGAGAACAGGCTGTTCCTCCTTGAATACTCTTTAATATTCTGCATCCAGTGTTTTCATCCGAACTAAGATTTATCAGAGAGGAAAACTGGGGCTAGCATTGATGAAGGGGGAGCAGTCAGTACACCCTGAACCTGGCAGGAAGAGCCACACACATGCTTCCCCTTCCATACACAGCTCATATAGCTTGGCAGAAGGTGACTCTGAAAAGCATGGTAGACCCAGTTCCACATCGTAACTGACGGGATCCTGGACCAGCAGGACAGAACGCCCTCCGGAGATCGCCCGCCAGCGCATGCACAGGGTCACAGTGGCAGTAACAGCACAAAGCTGGTTTAGAGCGTGTGTAAGAAGAGGTGTGGAGCCTCTCAACAGAAGATCTGCAGTGACCAAGAGCCCCAGAAAACTCCAGGCAGGCAAGGCATGTTTTGTTTTAGTGCTAAGTTTGGGCAAGATGATGTTTGGGGCAATGAAAGTGAAGATTCTGGCTTAAGTAAGAATCTACCAATGAAACTCAGTCTACCATAAGAACCAGGGTGGTGTGAATTCCCCAGTAGTTTGGAAGGACTCAGCATAAAACAAGATCTTTTGGAAGAAAAAAAAACAGTCTATACAAATAGAAGGCATGCTTGAAATATTAACGCAATTGAACAGAAGCAGCCATGAGGCCTCTCACCGTGTGTCAGCCCAGCCAGAAGACTCACGATTACTGAGGAGCTGACGCTGTCCTTGCTTGCCCACAGACCTACTGGCCAGAAACACCTCTAGGCGTTTCAGAAACAGTCAACTTGGAAAACAGCAGCACTCCGCAGCTCCCTCCCTGCCTCCAAGCCAGGCTAGGAAGCTTTGAGACAGATTCCTTGGGTAGGCGATTCTTTAAAGTCTCACTGAGAAAGCACTAAGCCCTTATTCAAGGCAAACTATGGCCCTACGGTAGGGCCCAGCAGCCTCGACATTTCCTGGAACTGTATTAGAAATGCAGAGCTGGGCTGGAGAGAGGGCTCAGTGGTTAAGAGCACTTGCTGCTCTTGCAGAGGACCTGGGCTTGGTTCCCAACACCCACATCAAGGTGGCTCACAACCACCTGCAGCTTCGGTTCCAGAGACCCAAGCACCTTCGTCTAGCCTTCTAGTGGGCACAGGAAGACATATAACACATACTCAGAACAGACACAGACACAGGCACATAAATAGAAATGTATCTTTAAAAAGAAGGGTAGAATCAGGAACCTCATTTTCCACCCAGTGAACAAGAATTTGTGGCTATGAGAACCACTCTGATTCCTGTGCACAGTAAAAGGCAAGAGGCCGTACAGTAGAGACAACACATCCAAGTAACTATGATAAAAATGGGTCCCTCCCCTGAGACCAACAGAAGGGAGGACCTATGCCCCCTGGGCTCAGAGTTACCAGCCAAGGGCTGAGAAGAGATAGGATCTTGGCAGCTAAGATCAGGCTAAGGCCCTGCTGTCCCATGGGTATCTCTGGAGTCACATGGTGAGCTTCTCTCTTGTGACTGATGACTTTGACCTAGTGAGCATCACGGCCTGAACATGCTTCAGGGTGTAGACTACAGTGCACCTCCTTGAACTCGCATTGGCTTCAAAGGTTTGGTAGCAGTGAACACAGAGACCAGAACTCAGGCACTGAACCTGACAGATTAAGCATAAACATGCAGATGTACCAGCCTGAAAATCACTTCTTCTTCATCTTCTCAAACAGCAGGTGAGCTGTGCGCCACCTCTGGAAGGTTCTGACTCGTGAAGGAGACATTAACACACTCCATCTCGAAGAAAAGCCCACCGGGTTCTTCATTTGATTATTTTATTTTTTGTTACAAGTGAAGAAGAGCAGTTTTACTTTTTCCAACTAACCTGATAACATGGATCCCTCATTAGCAGCCTCAGGCAAATTAACACTCTCAGAAAATGAATGGATGGAGCTCGGTTAACCCACTCTCTGAAAGAAGAAAACAAAAGAGGGTGCATTGGTACTTAGGCCATCACAAATAGCACAAGCTATGAAGGAAAAGAAAGGCTGTGGAGGGGCCAGGCCAGTGGTCCACCTCAGCCTCATCCGGAAGACAATGTAACTTGGCATTCTACCCTTGACCCACACCTATGCAAAACACTAGAAACCATTGCATCTCTTGGGTGAAAGTACCCTCCCAATGAATCTGGTTCTGCAATATTTCATGGTGGCCCTAAACAAAAGCAAAAAGCTAAGGCTTCCAATACTTGGATCCAGCTTCAGAGGTGTCAGTGCCCCATCTGGAGAGACAGAGGCTGGCAGGGCAGTAGACCCATTGTTTTATTCCTGGATTGTCTGCATGCTCCCTGCATTGGGCACACAGGTGCAGAAGGAAAGACTCACGTTCACCACTCATTGGGAATTTACTCTTGCAACCTCCAGCAAGGCAACTGGTAGTTGCACACTGCCACTACCAACAATAGCAGGGCCGTGTCCAAAGCAGTCACTTTATCGGTGGCCCTTGGGCCACGGGGCACCGGTCTCTTTGGAGAAATAAAAACAGGACTCAAACAATCCCTGGGCTCTCTGAGATGCGGAACTCTCCACGCACAGACCTGTCTGTCATCCAGGTGCTTGGGAAGTGAAACAGGAGGATTATAAACTTGGGGTACAGAGCAAGCTCGACGATAGCCTGGGCAACTTAGTGAGACTCTCCCAAAATAAGAAGAAGCAAAAGAGGACTCAGGAAAGAACAGAGTTGAACTAAGCATGAAAGCGACAGAATGAGACCAATGACTACTTCGCTTGTTAAATTAAAGAGCAGGTTTGTAAGTATGGGGTAGGCTGTATGTAGCTCAGTGTACTGCGTTTGCCAAGCATGTATGAGGTCACACCGGCCACAGCTGTAGGAGCCAGCCATGATAAGCTACGTATGAACAGATCACCCAAAGGAAGTTCCTTACTTCCAACCATCATCACCTGCCAGAGTAGGACTCGATAAATTTAATGGAGGCCTCAGTCTCCGTGGTTTACCCTGAAGCAATGCCTGGTTGCAGGAAGAACCACAAACTGAGATTACCCGAGCACCACCCAAGAACAGACCATCCAAAGGAAATGCCTAAAGTTCCAACCGCTGCAGATAGGATCACCTGCCAGCACACACTCACCAGGACACCCCTAGACAAATGTCAGCCAATCAGGGGTCCTGAACCTCATAAACCCCTCACCCCACCTTTACTACTATAAAAACCCAACTCTAACTGAGCTCGGGGCTCTCCGTTTATTCCAGTACGTTGAACATGTGGAGAGACCGAGTTTACAAACTTGCATAAAATAAAGGCTCTTTGTTTTTACATACGGGACTCGGTCTCCTTGTTGGCTTCTGGGGGACTTCGCAGATTTGGGCATAACCACGGCACTGTGGCTTATCAAACTTCAGACTCCCCATTGGTGAAAACATGGAAAAGTTTAGACCACCTGCAAAAATGTGATCACTCTAAGCCTCTTCCTTTGAAGAGGGCACAGGGCAAAGGCTGGCAGTTCCAAGACCCTCCCATCTCCCCAGGGCAGGAATGGTGACTGGCGACAGCTGCAACAGCCATGGGCCACCTGATGCTACTGAATGCCAACAGCATTTCAGTATCTAAGGGGGGGAAGCCAGGATCTGTACTATAGACATGTGCACAGTGTTCTTCCAGTCAGTCATGGCCTGTCTTCACAGCAAAGACTGGGACCTTCCTGTGGATTTTTCCACATTACAATACATGTCAAAAGGTCTTTTCTGGTTTTCTCCTTATTCCTCAAAAAAATGAACTAAAACTGCAATGTTGACTTTAATTTTCATCCTTAATGGAGTCTAACCAAATGAAGGGATCCAGAATAGTCTGAGTTGAAAGTTCTGTTCCAGGCAAATCACATTTGTTTTGTTTTGCTTTGCAATTTTGGGATGGCAGCCCAAGGCTATTAATATTTCTCAGAGCTATTTCTCAGAGCTATTACCCTGCTATTGTAAATAGGATTCCTGATGGCTGAGTCCCTGGGTTCTGCCCCTCGAGAATGATCTCAGGAGGAGACCTCCCTTGGCTCCTGGCCTGGAACCCTGAGGAGGACAGAAGGACCACAGGGATGCAGTCCCAACTCTGCAGGGAATTTCACACACCTCTGCCCACCCAGAGCCTGGGGAACCAGGAAACACGGGACTTAGCATCGCCAGAGAACTACGCAGAAAACAGGCGCAGACAGAGAGCAGCGTCCTCGCTTGACCTCCTCACTCATAAAGGCCCCCTTCACTTGGGTTCCGCATGCTTACGGGTGAAAGCACTCCAGACACCTTTACCATGGGAACAGGACATGCGTCCTTGGAGGCAGCCCTGGAAAGTCATGTGTCTGCAATGACACTGTTCCCTGCAAGCTCTCTCAACATGGCAGCCACACAGGTGTAAATTCATAAGCGGGCGACTATTTAATCTCTCTGGTGACAGCACCCATGCCACTGCTGACCCGGGACTATTAATATACTCAGTCTGTTCGGCTCCCACCGCCCTTGTCCAAGACATCGCTCTCTGCCATCGGCGTCAAAAGGAAAGGAAAAGGTCACTGCGCATACAGTGTTTGAACAGAAAGAAGGCAGGTGCGTTTCTATTTCTTTCTCAGAGGAAGAAACCAGTATGTGCCATGAGGGCCTCCAAACGCAGGCAGCCATTAGCTGCAAACACACAGGTGTCTATCTGGAGAGGATACTACCCACACCTGCCTTACCAGGCTTCATCTCGGAATGAACACTGTTCTCATGCTATGGCACGGCTTTGCTTTCCATAACACACACCAAAAGCAAAGTCCACCTTCCAAAATAAATATCTTTGCTCTTTGGATGGCCCTCTTTTCTTTCTGGATGAATGGAAAAGCGAATTCACGTCGGAAAAAGACCTAAAACGTAACAGAAGCAAGAACAGATGGCCGTCTGGAATCCCTGCTGACTCCTCTCTCGCTTCTCCATGCCCCTTGCTCATCCTCTGTGTTACCCACGAGCCAAGCCCACAACATCCAGCCAGGAAGAAACCATGGGGGGGGGGGGGAGGAGCGTGGCATCCAGGCCGAGAAGTCTAAAATACTTCCTTCTACCTGATGGGCACCTCATGTTTGTCACATGTCCCAGCAGCCTGGTTCTGAGTGGGCTTGGAGGCTGGCAGAGGCCAGGCCTGAGCCTCTGCTCAACTGGGGCCCCTTTGAAGGACATGCAACAGAAGCCCAGATTGCAGATCTGTCAAGCGGAGATGGCAAAGAACAACCAGGACCACGGTTCATTAGGGCAGGATGCTATTTTGGGATAGTTAGGGGAGGCTCCCTTGTAAGATTAGCTCCCCATGAGCCGAGGGCAGGAGCTTTGCGCAAGCTTGTGTCAGAACAGCCGAAAAGCCTGCAGCCCAGGCCCTGGGGTTTACATAGAGATAGCGGGGGAGAAACAGAAGCTGTGGGCAGATAGAAGGCAGCAGACAGAGCTTAGGACCTGCAGAATAGGAGTCCAGCCTTTGGATGTTTTTAGTCTAGGAAGATACTAGAAGGCTTTGGGCAAAGGACTCACTCGAGCTGATTGAGATTTTGAAAGGATCCTTCCAGAGGCTGTGCTGAGAAGGGAGTAAAGAAAAACCACATGGAGAAAGCAGGGGGACACAGATAGCTTACTACGACCATGCAAGGCAGAAGCCCTAGCAGCTTGGACTGGCTCAGGAGACAGTGGGGACTAAAGCTGCCCCAAAAGTCCTGTCTTAAGGAATGATGCCTTTAAATGACAAAGCAGGAAGAATCTGCCCACTGACACGTGAAACAGGGGGATTCACAGCAAGGAAGCCACTAGGAGCCAGGCCAGCAGGGGAGATGAAACAGGGACATTGAGAGACTGCTAAAGTCAGCCCTGGTTGGCCAAGGTCCATAACCACAGCACTTGGGAAGCTGAGGCAGGTTCAGGAGTTCAAGGTTAGCCTGAGTTACAAAAGGAGACCCTGGAAAAGGGGGAGAAGAGAAGAAGGAGAAGGAAGGAAAAGAAAAGAGGGGGAGGAGAGGGAGAGGAAGGGGAAGAGATGACCTTTTAGCTGTGAAAATGTGGCTCCTGGGATGGGACTCTCATTCATTGCCTGGCTCTCAATAACTCATGGAGGCTGCAAACACATCTGTCATGCACACAGATGATGATCCTGGCCAGGTTATGGCTGCTTTGTGCAGTGATCTGTTGGCCAAGGACAAGCAGTTCTTCCCTGGGAAGGCAGAGCAATTCGCTTCCTGCCTGTCAGGCTTCTCCGAGATGAGAAGCCACAGCGCACAGCAGAAAGAACACACGTACCAACGAGATGCTTTTCCCTGGTGCCAAATTCAGTTCATCACCCTTCATTAAGTGTGCTCATCAAACAAAGAAAGAAATTGGGGGATGAGTGAGGTGCGGGACAGGAGGGCCAGCCCACACTCTGCTGGGACCCTCTTTGAGTTTCAGCTTTCTCTCATCTACCCCATGGCACCAGCTTGGCCTTCTTAGGGTCCTCTCCATCTCCATAATTGTTATGTCTTTTGTGCATGTGTGTGTGCATGCACGTGACTGTGTGTGTGTTCATGCACTCGTGTGTGTATGTGCATGTGTGCATGGATGTGTGTGTAATTGTATATGCATATGTGTGTGTATACCTGTATTGCATGTGTTCATGCATGTGTGGGGGTATGCACCCATCAGAAACATGTGTGTACACTTTAATGTGTAGGGAAAACTTTTAAGTCATATTGTATGAGAACTAACAATGTAAGAAAGCTGTGTATAGTGGTACACACCTGTCATTTGGGAGGCTAAGACAGAGGATCACGAATTTGAGACTAGTCTGGGCTACATATACACAGCAAGACCTATCTCAACAAACCAAGGGCTGGGGATGGAGCTCGGTCATAGAGCACTTGTCTAGCCTGTATAAAGTCTTTAGGTTCCATTCCTAGCAGTGAAAAAGAAGTAAGAGCTGCATATTTGTTCCAAGACAGTAGCAATAAAAACAACTTCAGTGGCTAAAGTGTGGGGATAAAAGACCAGGTTTTTTGTCTCCAGAAGGTTAGTATATACTAATGAAGAAGAGAGCCCAGGGTCATGAGAATGAAGAAGACTGGCGCAGGCTATGTGAGGGGTCAGAACGAGTCAGGCCCACAGAGAAGCAGGGTGCTATGCTTCAGATAAACCAGGAGCATGGCAGAAACTCAGAGGTTAGAGAGGAATAGAAAGGTCACTATGACCCTCGTGAGCACAGGGATACAGTTGGTAGCATCAACAGAAGAGACTGACAAGCTGGGGTGTGGCTTAGCAACAGGACACACACTCAGCATGTGTGGTCCTGGTTCATCACCGCCACCACAGAGCAAACGAAAGAGGCCAAGAAGGAGTAAGAGGTTCTTGAGAAGAACAGGGCATTCGCAGGTTCCAAGCTCAGAAAACCACAAGCCTGAGATCTGGGGTGAAGTTCTGCACCAGCTGCGGACTGTGCCCTGTGACCAAGAGGAAAACCACAGGCCTCTTTATAGGATGGTAAGGGAAGACTACACCGTGAGCATCTGTCTATCGACTCGATGTGTGCCAAGAACTTCAAACCATAAAGAGATCCTCACTGCATGCTAGCATGTGGTTCTCTCACTCTGATGAGCCTACACAGCCCAAGAGGAGGACCAGGAAATCAAAAGGAAAAGTGTCCTTTACACCATGAGCTGGCGGCCCTAGTGTCAACACGAACAACACAAGTCCTCTTGTTCACCGAATACACATTACCCCTTTTGGCTAGGGACATGCAGAACATTCCCAGGACACTTTATATAGCAATTCCTGTGGTTATTACTTTAGTTTTATAAACTTTATTCTTTAGAAGTCAAATTTTAATATGAAAAAGAGAGAGTCAGTCTTTGCAAGGGAAAAGTCCTTGATGAGGCTATCCAATCCCAAGTCGTTAGTTAGTCCTAAACATGTGTACAAAGAGGTAACAGTAAGCATGCCCAGAAGGGTACAGTGCCCGTGTGTCTGTGTGTGTGTGTGTGTGAGTGTGTGTGTGTGTGTGTGTGTGTGTGTGTGTGTAACAATAACAATCACAGAAGTAAAGGTCATGGACTTGAAAGGGATGTAGAAGAGGACACATGAAGAGTTGGGGGGAAGGAGTGGACATGATATAAATATAATACTCATGTATAAAATTCTCAAAATTAAAAGTTTAAATTTAAAAAAAAAAGGTGGTCGTGGGTTGGCCAGATATATTCTAGCACACAGAATTCTCTCTAGTATATAAGAATATGGCCATAAAAATATGCTACTGTTTCATTTTCAAAGTGTTTCAAATTTGTGGCAAATTCTAAGGGAAACTTGATGTAAAATGATACCAATAAGGATGACAACTTATCTGTTTGGGGGAACTAAAGGGTATTTTTGGACAAATAGTCCGAGTAAATGAATTGGACAAGTCTACGTAAAACCAGAATATCTGGGTTCTGTTCACCTCCACATAGCCATATGCAAGGAAGAGAAGCTTTCTTCATTATTCTAGAATAACGATGCCAGGAAAAGGCCAGATAAATGAACTCACTTTGAAATAACATCAAATTTAGTAACTACACCTGACCCAGAATGCATTCTGATATTGCTGACAAAAAAATTCGTATTATATTTATTAAAATTGCCGTATGATATGACCTGACATCCTTTAACTCACGTTTGACTGTCAGAGCATCATGAGATTCCTTTCTGTGAATATATTAGAAGGACTTGTTATTTCCCTCAGTCTCCTCAGTCTTTAACATTCCACATACAGCTCTTAGAGTCCCATCTTGTCAACCTCAGATGCCAGTGTCCCAATCCTACCACAGACTTGTGCATCAAATTCTACCAGTTCAAAACCAGTTTTTATAACTTCATGAAGTCCTCCATCTCCAGCCCCATGTACCAGGTCATTTCATGAGCTCATTATACCACCTTATAATATAGAAGCTATATATCAGTGAGACATGGTGCACAGAGGGGCAATGTAGGCGGTCAAGAATCTGTCAATATTGTGACAACCATTATCCCTGCACATCCTCATGACAGCTTGGTCTTGGATACCGGGCAGATGAGATGAATATATTTCTCATATAACACCCTATTACAGATAAATCATGGTAGGGCAGAAAGAGAGTGGAAGGGTAGGATGTTCCTTTGCATGTGGACACACATCCAAAGCAGCCTACCTCGGGTCCAGGCAGAACTTCATTGCGGCACTACTGTGGAAAAACTTGCAGGCTTACCCTAGCTGACTCTGGTTTAACAAGCTTAGTTGCAGAATGGGGAATAACCATAGGCCAGTCTTAGAAGAACCTAGAGAGCAGGTGTCTGAGCATGTGGATTGGGAAGAGCACAGCTAGGGGGTGCAAAAAGGAAGAGAAATGGTACTGACAACTGGGCAGAAAGGAAGGGAAGCAGCAGGAGCCTGATCCACAGTCAAGCCCAATTCATAATTTATCATGCTTTCATGGTGAAACTGATATTCCAGTGTGTGGAGTCCTGTTTACAACCAGAATTGGGCCAACGTCTAAAGTCCCCACCTACCAATCTCATCCAGTCTTTAGTTGTCTGACTGGAAATGATAAATATCTGTTTCCTCTTGTATGAGAATATGGGCAATTGTTTTGTTGAGGAAGAAAGGGACCACACAACATTCACCTGAGTATTTTCTTCTATCTTCCTTCTCCTTGGTTGCCTCATCTCTTTTTGGGAAAAGGTAGATGCTCACCAATTTGAGTAAGCTGAGTCTATGCCTTTCAGTACAACGTTAACCCTGATATCCACAAAAAAGGGGACAAAGAAGCCACACCAAAGAGCTCTGAGATGTTATTATTCTGTAGATGTAATCTAAGAGGAGGGGAAAGTCCTGCAATCTTAACAGAATTATATGAGGTGAGGGACAACGGGAACCTCAACACTTAGTCCACCCTTTACTCAACTCTGATTTCAGAAGCAAACTGAACACAGACATTTATAGTACCCCAGAATGACATAGCTTTTAAAACCTGACATCCGAAGTTCTTTCTCATGTTGTAAAGGAAGAAGGGCTTAGCATCCTCTCTCCAGAGCTGCTCCCATTACGAACCAGAAAGTAAGTATGTGTGGTCTAAGATTCCCCATCAATCACCCACACTAGGACATGAGGACTGGAGACGCAGGCTCACCCTTCCTTTCTTCAAAGCCCAGGCTAGGGGAGCCCGTTTAATTGGTCCCTGTGTCAACTGCCAAGGTGTAACACAAAGGGTGTTGCCATGTCGTCTGCAGTGTTAATCAATGTCTCTTTCATAAGGGCTACATCATAAATCTTCCTTGAGCATCCAGACTCAAAACGAGCACATTAAAGAAAATAGTGTTCTCCCCATCTTACCTTAAGGTAAGCTAAATTCAGCACCCAGTAAGTGATTCTAGGGAGCACACACAGCAACGACTCACCTACCCCCGTTCACATAGCCTTTCTCTGCTCTTTACATAGACATATATATAATTAACAATTTCTTTTAATTTTTGAGATTTTAAAATAATTATATTATTTCTATCTCCCATTTCCCTCCTTCAAGCCCCTCCCACGTACCACCCCAGCCCAACCCTCTGCTCTCTTTCAAATTTATGGCTTCTTTTTCTTTAGCTATTATTATGTGTTTGTGTGTATATATGCTAAATACAAACACACATATATGTATTAGCAATAAAATAAAAATAAGCCAGTGTGTTTATACATATGTATACATTTATGACATTATATTCCTAAATACTGCAGTAGCCCTGTGTTTCCTGTAGACTACTGTAAAGCGCATTCTCTGTACAGGATCCGGGAAACACACCTTGGGTAGCGTCTGTCTTTGGGCCACACCCTTACCTGCATATGAGTCTGTTTCTCACCAGAGCCATAAAGATCTCCTGAAATAACTCATGCTGTGGATGTTTACTGAAATTCCTCTCATTCTTGTAGTTTATACTGAGATGAGAAAAAAACAGGAAAATGATTTATAATAAACATTCTTTGGGCTAACAAGGTTACCAATGAAAACAAGGGTCATTTATATGGAGATCAAATATTGAGAGTCTTAAGGTCGGCATATTAGGAAGGGCAGGCGACAGCTGTTAGTGGAGACTAACGGTAAAGTTGATAATAAAGACCGTGCTCAGGAGCTGATGGCTGAGCTGGTAAAGGAGTTTGCTGAGCAAGTCCAGGGACCTCGGTTCTATTCTTGAGTCCACATAAAAGTAGGAGAGAACCATAAGGCTGTCCTCTGAACTCCACATGTGCACTGGGACATGTGAGATCACACACACACACACACGATGTGTGCACACATGCACAAATGCACACTAAAAATTTTTTTAAAAATGGCTACTTTTAAGATTAAGGCCAAATAAAGTAAAATTACAGCACTTTAAAGGTAAGTTCTCTACTATGTCATGGCGTCTGCCTTAGGGGACTTTCTATACCATTGAACTGTACAGTGCTATGGGGCAAGGTAAGGGCTGTAATGGTAATTATATAAGATCACTGGTAAACTGAATATGCAACAAGACATTTTTAGTTCTCATAAGTGAAAAACATGAACCCCATGAAATGTCATATTGTTTTTCCCGAAACTGTTCAAGTTCATAAAATGCTGAAGAAACAAGCTAAACCAAACAAGCAAATGATGGCCCCAGAATATCCATGCTGACACTTGACACCACTCAATATGTACATGGCTTTCACCAGCAAATGACCTGAACACAATGTCACACTGAAAGCCAGCTCCCAGGAAGGAAGCGGCCCACAAGAATGTAAGCTTCTAGAAGGTCTAAAGGGCAACAGAACGAAACACAAACTAACACTCTTTGGTTAAGCCATGGTAGTCTCTACAATTGAGAAACTCAGATTTTTAAACTACCATCTTAAAAAAAATGACCTCTCCCCCCCCTCTGTTTTATATATATATAAGGTAGAAGTCAGTTCTCTTCCCAGGGATTGATCTCTGACTGTAAAATTTGATGGCAATCCCCTTTACCCACTGAGCCACAGTGCCAGCCCAGCTAACATCTTTTCAGCTGGCACATCTGTTCACAGCAACAAATTCTTCTACGCCTTTTCATCAGGAAAGATGGAGACACAACAAAACCTAAGCCCAAGCTTGGAACAGGACTGACCTACCCACGTCGACATCTTGGGGCACGTTATTCGTTGACCTCCGGGTCAGCAAAAGGTCCTGAACTCTTAGGACAGGTCCACCTTTGTCTGCCTGTTAACTCGTTACTTGGGCTTTCCCCTCCCCACAGGAACACTTTCCATGTAGACAAAAATTACCAAGCTAAGAATATTCAGACTTCAAATTTTCCCTTCTGTGATCCATTTAAATAAGCACACTTGGCTAGGCCTCAGACAGCGAGGGGGATTTCTCACCTGAAATTTTCAAGTTCAACGGCTTCTGTGGACTCATGCCAATGACCACGGGCTCTGTGTCCCCCCGCCTTGATGGCAGCCTCAGACTTCGTCATGCTATTTGGGGCACTATCAAAGTTAATGGCTGGAAGCTACAGAAATGGAAACAAAGAATTCATGGCCTTTAGGGTTCATTCAACATGTGAGAGAACAAGTCACAGAATGGGAGAGGGGCAGGTGAGGGCCAAAGGAATGAGGGTTTCCCCACTAGACCAGAAATTGAGAAGACAGTTTTGTAAGTGGGGAGGAGGTTCCCAAGACTTAAACATCTTTAACTTGAACATTTACTCGCTAGCGTGGGCCCTTTTCATCACAAATGGCACCACATGCCATAGCTCACTGGTGTGTAGAGTCCGTCTGTCTCACACTACTGACATGAGCAGGAAACTGTGCCCTTTTGTTCAGTGATGTTTCCCAGGGCACGTAGGGATACAGGTTTCGGGTGAACCTGGCTGGGAGAGATTTCCGAAGCATCTTGTGGGCTGCAGATATGCAGCTGTAGAGTTTCTGGATCCAGAGAGCACACACTGCGTAGAAGAGTGTCCCCTGCCTGCACTCCCCAGTGTCCACTTGTTCACCAGGTGTCACACAGGAACAGGAAGAACCCACCACCGTTCTGGGCTGGAACAATGATACTGATGACACCGATTGGAACGTCCGAGAACCATAACGAAATCAGTGTGTTCAGAAAACCCAGAATACAGCACAGCAGCTCACAAGATCAACCCGGTTGTTCCATCAGCCATCAGGATCCACACTCCAATAGTGGCTATGGTTGAGGCAGCCTTAAGATTTGTCTTTGGTACAATACATAAAATTGGGTATAGCAAAGTGTGAACTAAATATGTCCTATAATCAATTATTAAACATGAAGTAAACAAAGCACAATAAAGGGTCCCTTTCCAGTAAAATATTACACTGTACACAATTACAACTGTGGAAGATATGTTACAGAAACTGATATAAAACCACCATTTCCTTATGTAAAGGTGGTTTTCCTCACTTCCTGTAAGGCTGTCAAAAGGGAAATGCATGACGGCAGTGTGACTGCTTAGTAGTTAGCCCCCGAGGAGCCCCCTTAGCTTCTAGCCTCTGCTGAATTTTCAAAATAGTGACAGGAAACATTCTTTGTATAAAAACTACCTGTGTATATCAGCTCAGGCACCCAGTCTATGCCCCTTGTGAGCAAATGACCAAACGAAATTGTGCAGGCGATATCTGGTAATAAAACTGCACTTGCTATCAGGTTCTGGGGGTTTGAGTCCGCCGTTAGCTAGCAGCATGACCTTGGTGGATTTATTTAATCTCTGTGTACGCTGGTTTCCATGTCATTGAGGCAGAAGTAATAATAGCAGTGCGTAACTCTGGGTTATGAGGGTGAGGCCAGTTAGTGTTTACACGGGACTTGCTATGTGCAGGCACAGCTCTATCTGCTTTATAAACACTCTTACGAGCCTTGTAATCACTGCCAGAAGTTCGCTAAGTAAATAAGTTTGTCCTTACAAGTTAGGTGATTTCCAAATGTGGGCTTCTAACCCAAAAGACATTAGACATGAAGTCATGGCAACAAGTTCACATTTCTACTAGACAAGAACTGTCATAACACACACACACACAAACACACACACACACACACACACACACACACACACTAAGAAGTACGTTTTCTAGGCATAAAGAATTTCAAAGCCCTTTGCCATTGACAAAACTCCTAGAATATTGTCTACAAGAGAGAAGGTAGCAGGCACATAGCAAATATATCTAAGCCACTCAAAGGAAAGGGAGGGAACAGCTCTCACCCTCCCCCAACCACACACACAGAGAGACCGGGAGGCTGCTAGTGCTAAGAATCAACTCGGAGAGTCGCAAGAGGCAAGCTGTACTTGGTAGCTACATTAGCAAAGCCCGGGTACTTGATAATGAAAGCTTTGATACAATCCGCTCCTTCAGATGAAAGCAACACTAGTCGCTAGTTCAGAACCCACAGCAGTTCCCCTACCCTGCCACCCCTTCCCAGTGCCCCAGGTGCACTGTTTCAGACGAGCCCAGGGCTAGTGACAGGGCCCAGGTTATAGCCTGCTGAGGCCTTGCGAACAGAGGGGACCTTGTTCACTGCCCTTACCACAGTCAAGTGGACTGTCTAGCCTGCACCTCCTCCGCCTCCCAGAATTCCGTCGCCCTGAAGATGGAGTCCCATCTGCCTGTTCTTATGTTCCTAGTACATCACACAAAGCCAACAAACAGCAGCTATTCAAGTGTGAAGCGGTTGGATAAATGCCTGCTTTGCCCCCCGCCAACTCTGCCATGCGGTAAGTCATCTGAAAGAAGTTCACCCGGTCCATGCACCTGTCGAAGACACATGGAGTACTAGACATGGAGAGAAGTCGTGGATGTGTAGCAATCAGGGGGTCACAGGGCAGAGCACAAGGAACCTGAAGTTACATCATGGGCTTGAGAAACATTCTTCACAGTTAGTGCCCAGGGCTTGTATGGGAGGAAGTAAAGAGACAATGGTCATGGTCCAAGGTCTGCCAGGCAGTGGGAGTCCCACACAAGACCAGTTCTGATGTGACAGATCTGGACGGGCAGTCAAGGCAGTGAGCAATCTGCCATGGCCTGGCTCCTTGGAGAATCAGAGAAAGGATGTTCGCTTCTCAGCAGCTCTGACCAAATCACAAGATGTAATTATTTTTTTTTACTGGAATTTCTAATAAGTGGTTATCACAGCCCATTTGTAGACAAAAAACAAATAAACAAAATACGAATTTTTTTAAAAAAAATGCCCCATCAGCAGGATTCTGCGATGTGAACCTGACTCACAAATATCCCTCCGAAATGGACCATGGGAAATCTGAGAAGCAAGCATGTCCCTACATGCATATGTTGTTGGGAGTTTCTTACTCTGACTCTCCTAGCCCATGTTTTTCATCTTCTCTTCCGCCCTGGTTTTAATTTATGATAAACTTCCATATAGTATGTATCTTTATGTGCTCTTACATTCTTCCTGGGACAAGCAGGATACAGGGGAATTTCTGAGCTGTCCTTCTAGAACCCTCTGTGTCACACGCATATCTACATTGTTTTAGGAAAGGCGAACAGAGCTCAGAGTAGCTCCTGTTATCAGGATGACAGAGGCAGGGAGCTTTCATAAGAGAATGAGGCGCAGAACGTGAGAAGCTGAGGCGCCTTCCTCCAGCTGAGGGTAGTCACTGCATGCCCTCACGGCTCTCTGCTTTCTAAGTGATTCAAGTATTTTAAATGTGGATTATTTATATAGGAAAACTTAGCAATAAAAAGATATGAACTTGTCAGACAGATGACTGAGAATTCCAAGTTGGCAAAAAAAAAAAAAAAAGGAAATCATTAAATTAACAATTTTGATCAACCCTGCCAGAGAGTGGTAAGATGGAGTCAGAATAGACCTGGCCATTGTGAATGTCAACATTGAAGGCTTTGAGCCCCAACCAAATCCAGAAACACTATAGGCATTTTTTTCACCTGGTAGGGAAGGTGGGGGGCTGAGGGGGACAGGGGGATGTTCGTGCACAAGGTGACCCAACTCCCAGGTCACAGTTCAACTTAGGAAAAATGACCACAAACTTGTGGAAAAGATAAAACAGGGGCTCAGAGGCAAAGTCAAAATTGCCGGCAAGGGGATGGATCCTATCTGGACCAGAAGACTCTTCATGGGGACAGAGCTCCAGCTGGGTAAGGCAACTGTGTGGGGAGGAGGGGGCAGTAGATTTAGGCCTAAGGAACATGACAGAATTCACAGGAAAAAGAAGTGGAGGAGAAAAAGCCAGGCGATAGTAGGTTGGGACACTGTGGTCACACTGGAGGATGTATGAAGGAGAGAAATGGGATCCACGACAAAGCCATAGTCAGGGTCCTTTCCTTCCTCTCCAAAAAGAGTGGATGCGATCTGGGGCAGTTGGTGGTGGGGGCTCAAAAGCAGTGAGCTGCGAGTGAGCTAGAGATAAGTAATTTCCGGAACATGCCGATAAGAGGAATCTCAGGGGTCTTGGAGCATAAAGGACACAGAGGAAAGAGCTCAGAGCAAAGCTATTTTCAGGACACTTTGATTCATTCAAGCTATTTTCAACTCTAAGTTAATTTTCTAGTTCATCGAGAGGCATCTCCATGGCTAGGGCACACAGTGCAAGGCTAGGGGTGTCTAGTTACAGATTGTATTCCGTGCACACACTCTTATCTGGAGATGGTCATTTCTCCATGCCTCAGCTTTTCCATCTATGAAAGTGGATGCATGCTTCAAATATGAAGAAGGTAAAAGTGCAGCCAAGGCACCAGTGGGGAGCAAGTATTCCCTAAGCATGAACTGTCCTATTTGCTCTTCAGATGTCACCAAATCTTGAGGAAGTCATTCTCTAGAATAAACGGATGAGAACGAAATGGTTCTCTGGTACGTTTGGATGGTACAGGATAAAGCATCACAGCTGCATTGCCAACCTTATGAACTCTTACACAGCTTGCAGAGGCAAAAGACCAGGGCTCAAACCCATCCCTACCACTGGATCTGCTGCTGCCATTTTTAGGACTGCTAGGTTGTTTCCCAAACCCCCAGTCAACACCATCTACTCTCATGACTTCCCAAGGTCTTTCTAGAAGCAATGCTAAAAAGTCAAGTTTAGAGACAAACCAGGAGTGTCGTCTCCTCCTTGACTAATAAAAGCGTAGAAGTGCTGCCACCAATAGCTCAGACCTCATTCCCCCATTGGTGGGGTACAATTTGAGAAGCACCAGGGGGCATTTTTATGAAAGAGAAGGATGGCAGGGTACAGAGGGGATGAAGCTGTGGTGAGCTGGGCTTTGGAGAACAAATTTCCATGAAGCTCCGAAAAAGGTAAACATTGGCATTTGATGATGGAACCGGCTGCTTACAGCCTGAAGAGTTCAAGTTCTGCTGGGTAGGATATATAGGGACAAGCAGAGAAATGAAAAGGCCACAGATGCCAACTCTTGGCAGAGCCTGACCTAGAGGAGAGGAGCAGCCAGAGGGAGCAAGGAAAGCTATGGAAGAACAAAGAGAGTGTACACAAGGGTGTGCAAGGGACACTTTCAGAAACACGCGGGGTTTGTTCTCAAGTTGCAGCCTTTGAAAACGCTACCTGCTGTTTGCTCGACTGAACGTTCAAAAGGCAGCGAAGTCTTTTAAGGTCTGAATAGTCCCTAGGAGAAAGAACAGCACAGTGTTAGCCTACAGAAGGATCCAGGCAAGCAAGGTCACATTACCAAGATGGCAAACAGCAGCCCCTTGGAAGCCTGCCTCTGAAGGTAAGTGCCTGAATGTCAACCATTTCTTTCTATAGGGGCTGAGTGTTTGAGCAAATGTTGCAACTCGGGAGTCAGTTTTCTCAGGAAGCATTAAACCCATTCAACACTGCTACCCCCAGTGGATGACCGCGAAAGCTTGGTTACCTGATGGTGGTCCCTTGCTGCTTTTTATCGGCTGATTTCTCTGTGGTCTTCACCTTTTTGTCTTGATCAGGCATTGTAAAACATCAGTGCCTCAGAATCAACATCGCATTCCTTGCAAAGTAAAGGGAGACAGCTTTTAGTTGGGTTATGTGATCCAAAGGGTTCTCAGTTAAAACAGGCAAAATTCATCCACGACGTCTATTCACACATGTAAAAATTAATCACCGTAAGTAGTAAAATGAATGTTATTGATCCTTTCCCTTCAAAAGGTCTTTCTTAGATAGATTTAGGCCATGTCACCAGCCTGTATTTTCTGACACATGCTTGATTATAAGTATTCTGGACAATGTCTCACAAATATTATTCTGTATATCAGCTAAAGCACCCTCTTTGGGACTTATGAAGTGTGCCGACTAACAAATACTTGAAGCTTAGTTGACAGTAATTTTATGCAACCTCACTTATCTTTCTCTAAGTATTCTGAATTATACAGCATGGGCTCACAGGAGTCCTCACCCACTCTGGGTCACGTCCCCAAGTGTCTCTGAGAAAGCCATAACCCTCACAAGTAAGCAGCCAGTGTCACCATGTAGCCATACTTCCAGAATTCTTTATGAAGGTTTTTCAGTTTGTTTTTTTTATGTTTTTTGGTTTTTGTTGTTGTTGTTGTTGATGTTTTAAAGACAAGGTCTCACTAAGTAGCCCTGGCTGTTCTAGAACTTGCTATGTAGACCAAGCTGGCTTGATCTCATGACAGCTCTGCCGCCTCCAGCTTCCTAGTGCAGGGATTATAGATATGTGTTACTATGTTCAGCTTCAAGAATTACTATGTTTTTTCCTGTTAGGGATTTTTTTAAATTTATCTGTGTTTGTGCACCTTCCTGAATTAGTGTGTATCACACATATGTAAGTACCTGGGGAGGTGGAAGCTAGAAGGTGCCAGAAGGCTCCAGAAGGCATGAGACTAAAGTTATGAGTGGTGTGAGCCCCCCGCTATAGATGACAAGAACTGAACCAGGGTCCTTTGCAAAACTAGTTAAGTGTGGAAGCTGACATTTGAACAATACATGGTAACCGCAGTCAAAATCATGATCAGGCCAAATGTACACAGTTCACAACTTTCTAGACTATCTGGCAGGGTGGTGGCCTGCCTGGAAATACAGCCCCAAAGGCATTTCAACACTCTGAATTCAGCAGCTTAATATTGCCGTGGTTACTTTTCCTAGTGTTATTTTTAATCTGACTTCTCCCTGACTCGAAAGATAAGTTCACCAATACACATTTGTTGTCCTGTTTGCTTTTTAGTTGGTTCCTCTTCTCAGTTCTTCTTGTTGTCATAACAGCAACAAAAGGATGAAGATGCTCGTGGCTTCCTGTTGCCGTTACAAAACACCTGACATAAAACAGCTTACACGCTGAAAGATTCTAGTTCACTGCTACAAAGATCCATAGTCCTCAGCCCTGCTGCTTCCGGAGCAAACAGGAAGCAGAGAATCATGGCGGAGAACAATGTGTAAAGCTACTCACAACCTGATGGACGGGAGTCAGCAGGGGAGGAGATCAAGAACCAGATATAGACTTCCAAGTCAAGCCCCCTAGCTAATGTCTCTTCTCTTCCAGGCCACACTTCCTATGCTGGAGACCGGCCAGCCTGCCATCTCTGCTCCCTAAGGCTCATAGCCATCTCTGAGTGCAGACGTCATGTAAGCCACCTCCATGAGTCTCCTAACAGTTCCAACAGTGTTGAAAAGTTCATAGCCAAAGTCTCCTCTGAAAGTCCAAGTCCACTGGCACCCGTGAATCTCTACATCTGCTAGCAAAGAGGCTCAGCTTTAAGAGGAAATGATACAAAATAGACATCCTCATTCTAAAACGAAGGAATACGAGACTAGCAAAGAAAAGTTGAAAGTCAACAGAGAAAACATTAAATTTTGTAACTCCATGTCCAAAGCCCAGGGTGTATGAACTCCAACAAGCCAACAGACCTTGCCATTTGTAGCCCACATACACTCTTTTGGGGCTGATCCATTCACTGTTTGCCATGCTCCTCAATGGACATTCTATGTTCCTGGCATCTCCAATACCCTTGGGTCTCCATTGCAACTCGGGCATCCCTGTTTCAGGGGCTTCTCCCTTTAAAGATCTTTGCAGCCTCGGTGACCTTTCAACTCTTGCATTGTGTGTGTCTGCCAAAAGCAGCACCTCATAAATGACACCAAGGTCTGCCACGGGCTTTCCCAACAGATAGGCCTCATTGGACTACTGTCACATTGGCCTCTAAGGACCTTGGCAGTTGAGTGTGGTAAAATGAATATCCTGCAGTAGCCCTGGATATGCCCACAAGTGTTCTCTTCAGTTTTCATCTGCTAGCCTGCATGTGCGGGGTCTTGCCAGCTCCTCAAGTGTCCGCGTGGCACCATTCCTTTGGCACCAAGGCAAAGTAACTGACATTATTTTCATGCTGTATTCTTTTCAGGAACCATGACTTCCTGAACTCCAAATTTCTTCATGCTTCCCTGTGATTCCAAGTTTTTTTTTTAAGTCTTTCTAATCTGCATATTTTCTTCCAGTTCTCATTATGAATTTGGCTAACTGTGTCTGTCAATAGTTGCACCACACATAAATGTTGGGATAACTTTGCTTCCTACACCAGATTAATTAGTCCATAAAATTTTTATATTTTAGTTTCAATTGTGTGTGTGTGTGTGTGTGTGTGTGTGTGAAGTATGTACATGTGTGTGAGAGCCAGAGGAGCGAGAGGCATCAGATCTCCTTGGAACTGGAATTAGAGGTGATTATGAGACATGGGTGCTGGAAATCAAACTCAGGTCTTCTAGGATAGTATTATGTTCTCTTTATAGCTGAGCTATCTCTCAAGCCCGGTCCGTCACGCTTCCACAAGGTCTAAAGATACAAACAATAGTAGACAATAGTCTCCAGTCCAGTTCCCAATGAAATCCATGTTCTTATTGGAGTCTCATGGCTATGGCCTTTACTATCTATCTTCCTGTCAGTATTTTGAGATCCCTCCAGAATAATCATTAAGCTTGATTTACATTTAATGACTTCTCTACTCCACCTGTACCATTTTCCCAACTCCTCCCACAAACTGATTCCTACAAACCAAAAGGTTTAAAAATCACATGGTCATGTTTAGTGCCAACAACAGCCCTGCAGCTCTTGTATCACTTTCGGTGGTCATCAGACTTTCCACTGTGACAAAATTCCTGACACAAATGACCTAAAGAAGGAGAGTGTGGGAGTTTGAACGTCATTAGCCCCTAAGCTCATACAAAGATGCACTATTAGGGGGTGGGACTTTGTTGAGGTAGGCTTGCCATTGTTGGAGGAAGTGTGTCACTGCAGAGGAGAGCTTTGAAGTCTCATATATGCTCAAGCCCAGTGACTCAGTTCACTTCCTGTTGCCTGCTGACCAAGATGTAGAACTTTTAGCTCCAGTACCATCTGCCTGCATGCTGCCATGTCCCACCATGATGATAATAGATGAACGCTCTGGAACCTGAAGTCAGCCCAGTAGATGTTTTTCTTTGCAAGAATTGGTGTGGTCATGGTGTCTCTTCACAGCAAGAGAAACCCTAAGACTGAAAGGTTTATTTTTGCCCACAATCTCAGAGGTTTTCATCCACTATTCTATTCCCCCTCTGCTTCTGGGGTGGAGGCAGAACATCATAGGGATGGGCTACTCACTTCACAGAAAGGAAACAAAGACAAGTAAGAGAAGAGGACCAGTCATAACCTTCAGATCCATTCCTTTTGTGACCTGTTTTCTCCATCTATACTCCACTTCCTAGAGTTCCAAATACTTCCCACAATAGTTTTACCAGTTTGCATGAACAGAAGAGCTCATATCAAAACTCAAACGAATCAATAACATCAGAAATATAAAATTGAATATCATGTTGTTTTAATTAAATTGGATATCCCCAAATTCTGATTTCTTTTGTATGCCACAATTAGATTTTAGTGTGTTATTCAGGCCTGAAAAAAAAAAAAAACCATGTGCTATTGTCTTAGAATTGCACACTTCAATGCATAAAAAAATCTAGAGGTGTTTAGAGGCAAAGGATTGACAATTGACGGGTGTTCCATTGCAACAGACTCTAGAGAAACTAATTGCTTTGAAATGCACAAATACAGTATATTGACTTTAAAAAATAATTTTTCCAAGATAGTTTCATATTTGTGGCAAACAACTGAGCTGGGGTCAAGATTTAGAGGCCAAGTCTTTCATCACTGATGCATAGCGAGAAACTAGACACAACGAAGACTTTAGATCTTAGCTAGGATATAGCACCATTAATTAATTAATCTAACCAATAGTTGCTAAAAATGTACACTGTTTAACGTCAGTTTGAAGTTGATGATGGGAAGAGAGACAGGTGTGCAGTTCCACTGTAATCAAAGAAAACCCACTCAGGAGCTTTAGGACATGTCTGTGAGTTGCTAAAGTAGAAAATACGTTCACCATATGTGCTGGTGTGCTGGTTAGATGTTTTTAGCAACATGACACAACCTAGAGCCATTTTGGAAGAGGGAACGTCAACTGAGAAAATCCCTCCATTAGACCTGAGTCTGTGAGGCATTTTCCTAATCAGGACCAGCTCACTGGGGAAGGTGCCAGCCCTGGGCTGATGGTCCTGGACGGTATAAAAAAGCAGGTCATAGGAAGCAAGTCAGTAAGCAGCGTTCCTCCCTGGTCTCTGCTTCAGCTCCTGCCTCCAGGTTCCTTTCTTGAGTTCCCATCCTGACTTCACTTAGCAACGGACTGCAATAGGGATTTGTAAGATGAGACAGACCCTTTCCTCCCCAAGTTGCTTTTGGTCTTGATGTTTATCACAGCGATAGAAAGGAAAGTTAATGCAATTACCATGAAAGGAAAAAAGAAGTAGAAATCATGAAGAATGAACTGAAAATTAGGGTAGAAAAACACAAGACCCTACCTACCTTTTGTATAAGATATTTAAACATGCCTCAAGTCTAATTTTGCTTTCTCTTCATCAACATCTCAGAGTTTCCCCTGCTCCCCAAGCGCTGAAGGAGACCTACGCTCCCCATATTGCAGTCCTCAGCTTTCCTGCTGCTACAGCCTGGTTGACCGAGAGGGCCCAGTTTTGTGGGGTTCGTTCGCTTGTTTCATTTTTAACAAGATCTTCAGTTTACATGTCTTCCTGTTGATCAAGCATTATAATCTGTGCCCGCAGAGGCCAAGGGTTCTAGGAAGACTCCATCCTAGAATCTGACACAGAGGAGGCCGAGGGCAGTCTTTTGAGTAGAGACATAGTTGGTAAAGCCACTGAGGAAAATATACCGAGTCATATAAAATCTACGAACCATTATGCTCTGGGTCTGATTGTTTTTTTTTCTTCTCACCCCCTGCACCTGACATAACATTTACATGTGACATATAGTAGGGTTATTATACCTAAAATTAAAATAATCAGGAGCATGGTATGGCTTCAGAAGTAAAGGTAGAGCCAGGCGATGGTGACACACACTCTTAATTTCAGACCTCTGTGAGTTCAAGGCCAGCCTACAGAATGATCTCTGGGACAGCCAGTGTTACGCAGAGAAACCCTTTCTCATAAGCAAACAAACGAACAAATAAAGTAGTAAAAGTTGCAGATGAGGGAAGCGTGCACGCATTCTGATGAACGAAAACGCCCTCTCTGGTGCTATCATACTGATATGTACCCATCATTTATCAGATGATAAGGTTAAGGACCAGAGATGGAATGTGTCTAACCAACACCACACAGCACTTTTAGAAGAGAAAAAAACAGAACCCAGTTCACCTTAACGATCTATATATCAATAGAAAACTCTGAAATAACAGGGAGGTAAGAAATCATTGAAACTGGCCCTTAGTAAAGGGCAAAAGCAAGACAATTGTCGTTTGCATTAATTTAATCTCCTGAATTCTGGGGTACTTACAAACACCTACTCATTTATCCTAGTCTTCACGTGGAGTGTGTAAGATGGTGTATTTGATACCCTCATATAATGGGAAACAAAGATTCGGCTAGTACAGTATCCAAGATCAGGAAGGAGTGGCCAGACAAAGCGCATCTTATCACTGCCTTCATAAGTAAATAGCTTACACTTCAATCAAATATCTATTTAAACACATAGTAGGAGAAAGACAGAACCCAAATTTCAAATAGCAATCGAGCTCTCCCTTCTATTCTTCAAATAGTTATACATAAGCATCTCCACCTAGTAGATGAGGACAAATTGTAGAAGCAGCTTTTAGCTTTTGGAGCACTGAGAAATGACATTTCCCCAGGGATCCCTGCTAGGGACTGAAAGGCTGGAGCTCCTCCCAGGAAGAGACTGGACATAGTTTTGAAAGACTAATACATGCAGGGCTGGAGAGATGGCTCAGCGGTTAAGAGCATTGCCTGCTCTTCCAAAGGTCCTGAGTTCAATTCCCAGCAACCACATGGTGGCTCACAACCATCTGTTATGAGGTCTGGTGCCCTCTTCTGGCCTGCAGGAATACACTCAGACAGAATATTGTATACATAATAAACAAATAAATAAATATTAAAAAAAAAGATTTAAAAAAAAAAAGACTAATACATGCATATGTACCGGCCTCTCTTCCACATCTTCTCTGAAACTGTAACACTGCTACGGAAAAAGTAGAGAGAAACTCGGGTTCTTTGCTTCCTGGTTTGGCCCCGGTTGCTATCTTTTCAGATGGATATAATTGTTTTGGTAGCAGCTTCCAACCACACGCAGTGATGGCAAATCCTCCTAAAAGTGCTGGCTTTCATTTGTCTTCTAGGACTAACCCAGATCAGTGCGAGTACCAGCCTACAGTCAGAGTGTGTGACAACAGACACCACTGTGTTTTCATGATTTCCATGTTCCATATAGAGTCTAGGAATTCTCTCCACTGTCATTGGCGGCGTTTGCAATACTGTCACCTGTGCAACGTGTGGCCTCCAGTCCCGTGTAAGGACAGCGGATATAGTAAGTAACAATATTTGAAAGGTAAACCAGAAAACTCTAGAAAGAGATTGTATTCACCAAAGAAAAGACTGAAGTAGTGCCCTATGTTTCTTCTTACTGATTGACTCCTCAAATCAAAACATCGCACCCTTCCTTTGGCTAGTTTTTAATTGTCGAGTGGACACAACCAGTCACTTGGGAGGAGCGAACCTCAACTAAATAATTAGCTTGATGAGATTGACCTGTGGCTGTGCCTGTGAGAAAACTGCCTTGACTGATGATGGATGTGGGTGGCTCAGCCCGCTGTGGGTGGCACCACCCATAGACAGGTGAACCTGGCTGTGTAGGAAATCTAGCAGTGAGCCGCAAGCAATGTTCGTCCCACGGTTTCTTCTTCAAGCTCCTGCCTTGAGTTCCTGACCTGCCTGCCCTCAGTGACATATTGTGACGTGCAAGTACAGGTCACATGAACACTTCCTTGCCCTGAGTTGCCTTGGGTCATAGCAAAGGAAAGCAAGCTGCAACAGAAAGGCACTGTAAGCATGGCATGGCTGGGATTAAACTGAACACATTTTGAGTGTAGGATTGTGCAAACATTTGGAGCTTTAGAGCTGGTAAAGTCGCTGAATGCTTGAACCTAATGGGATGGTCGATGGGAGCTTTGAAGATAAGGATGTGGAGGTCCTGGTGCCTAAAGGGGGTGGGAGCGATGGCGTTCTCTGAAATTAAAATGTATCTGTATGTGAGTGACTCCATTTATTATTCTATCCCATTACTTCATGGCTAACTAACATATCTAAGGAGGAATTTACCTGGCTTAATTCAAACAAATCCTAGAACTTAAATGAACTGCACTAAGAAACAGAAGGAAGAGCTAAATTAGTCTCAAGTAGAGCAGAGAATTCCTTGATATAGAGTGCGCGCGCACACACACACACACACACACATACAATGGCCCCCTTCTTAAACCTCATATCTGGCATTTGGTCATTAAGCCTTGACTACTTTTCTACTAAATATTAAGACTCAGTGCAAGCTTGCATCATCGCTCCTCACTCCAGTGAATGCTCCCTCCCAACAAATGAAATGAAGCAAATGAAACATTGCTTTCTCCTCTGTTAGTAAGTTGCTGCTTGCGCTCCAGGGCCCTGCCTCACCAGCCAGCTGCTGCTCACACTGGGCCCTGAACCTGCTTCTCCAGAGACGTATCTCCTGGATGCTCCAGGACATCCCCGGATATTAATGAGAAGTCCCAAGTAGAATATGAGTTCTAAGTGCCAAGGATAACTAGTGCATCATCATCTCGAGATGCGGGGGGGGGGGGGAACATAATGAAATACACCAGCAAATGAAAACGTGGCCATGGCTGATGACCACAGTGATTACAGGGCTGGCGTGGTACAGCCTCTTTACAGAGAAAACATGACATCAATGTTAAATATGAATGACCTCACGTGTCATTACAGCACAATAGGATTTCATAAAGAAAAGATGCCAGCCCAGCGGTGGTGTGGCATGCCTTTAATCCCAGCACTCGGGAGGCAGAGGCAGGTGGATCTCTGTGAGTTCGAGGCCAGCCTGGTCTACAAGAGCTAGTTCCAGGACAGGCTCCAAAGCTACAGAGAAACCCTGTCTCAAAAAAACAGAAAGAAAGAAAGAAAGAAAGAAAGAAAGAAAGAAAGAAAGAAAGAAAGAAAGAAAGAAAGAAAGAAAGAAAGGAAGGAAGGAAGGAAGGAAGGAAGGAAGGAAGGAAGGAAGGAAGGAAAAGAAAAAGAAAAGATGCCGAGTGTAGAATGCATGTAGCACTCTGCGCAGGCCAGTCTTCACCTCTGGGAGTTACGTGTTTGAGAAGGTGACTCCCTCGGGTTAGACTACCTAACCGGACATGACAGAAATGGTGATGGATGAGGTCTAGATTCTCCTAGATGCATTTTTCTAGCCACGCTTTTCAAATTAACCCCGAACACTGGTGAAATACAATAAACACAAAGCAGCCATTTCCTGGTAGCCCAGGCTTGGTTTGCTCTGCCTGGAGTTAATTTTAGTTTAATTCTCATAGGAAGGTCTTCCTTTCCAAATCATTTTGTCACTCTGAATCCCATGGTGGTTTTGAACCTAGAATTCAGGTCCATTACAAATAATTCCAATATCAAGATTTATCAAGCTCTTGACCCCGACAGCTGTCACTTACTGTTAACCAAGCTTAGCGGACACAAGAGGAAGTCTGACATCATGACTCAAATAATTCAGGTGTAGGGGCTCGGGGATGCAATCCTAGCCCTTCGGAGGCTGGAAAATGTGATCACTGTGAATTGGAGTCCGGCTTGGGCTCTACAGTAAGTCTGGGGGCAGCCTAGTCTATATAGCGAGATCCTGCTTCAAATAAACTAAAGAAGTAATTTTTAAAAATAAGGAATTATTTGACAAGTGAGAAGTACTCCATTTCATTCAGTGTTAACACTCATGCTTTTCATCTGTTTTTTTAAAAAAAAAATGTTGATCTATATCAGGTCTTACTGAGTATGTTAAAGTCTACTTTCTACTATTCCGAGCCTAACTATCCTGTCTCCCTTATCCTGCTGCTCTGTTTCCCCCATTCATTTGCCTCTGTGCCCTATGCAGAACTTAACACAAGTAGTCAACACTTGCTATTTCTAAGAAACCAGTGTTCGAAGAAATTTGTTATAGCCAGCCCATTTTACAGGTAAGAAAACTAACATACCAAAAGATTAAGAAATTGTCAAAGCATGCCCTATCTAGCAGGCTGGGATTTCCTGGCTGAAGTGTCTCCAGCTGCAGGCACTATTCTGCTATTCCCCCAAACAACCAAAGTTAGGGCCTTCAGGGTTTTGGTTTTTTTTTTTTTTCCCATATCCCTCTCCTCCTGTTCTTTTGTGACAGTCTCCCCAGGTTGCCAAGCTAACCCCACACTCTAGGCTCTTCTTCCCTGGCCCCCACCCCAAAGTTGTGATTATAGGCATATGAATGTCCCTACACCAGGCTCTTCTCTCCTTCCCCTATGCCCTGCTCACCTCATTCTTTCTGAGACAAGCTAGTTTTTTCAGCTCAGTTGTGTTGTGAAACACCTACTTAACATTCACAAGGCAGAGGCAGGAGAATCAGGGGTACAAAGTGAGCTTTGGCTACAGGAGACCTGTGATAAAGGAAGAAAAGCAAAGGTGGGGGAGGAAAGAACTAGCTAGGAGCTTGATAAAGCACACTATGTCTGTGCAGGTGTTCCAGAGAGGACTCGCCCTGAATGTCTGCAGTACCATCCCATTGGCTGGGGGCCATCACCGAGCACAGCAACCCCTACCTCGTGCATGCAACGAGGGAAGCCACTTCAGGCCCCAGCTGCTCATGTCCCTGCTACCCTACCTTCCCTATCAGGAAGGAGTCTTCCCTGAACCCTGACCCTCCTGCCAGGCATATGGTATGCGCAACCTTGGCTCAAACTTCTGATCCTCCTGCCTCCTCATCTTCCTGTTTGCTGGCACTATAGGTGGGTGCTCTCAGGCCAGCAGAATGTGTTGGCTTTTTTTTTCACGGCCTAAAACTCAGGTGCTTAGGAATACTGCCTGTTTAAAATGGGCTTCTAGGGTGCTCTGCACCTTTACATCTCCAACCTGAGCCTCAGGGCCTGGCTGGTTCTGACAGACAGAGTCACAGTTTGGACTCTTGGTCCATCTCTTACATCCTTTACTGGTGGCATGTTATTTGACTATCAGTGGGCCTGACTCTGGACTCTTCCAACGATCAGTAAGTAGTCACCAAGTTAATGAGTCTCTTCTAGCATCAGAGCTGAGGCCATACACCAAGCAGTCTAATGATGAGATGGTATCCTAGATACTACTCTCGACTACATCAAGCATGTAATTTTATCTTTTGTGAACTGATCATGGCTATTTTACAACTGCTGCTTTCACTCCTTTCAAATGCATGGGGACTGCATGTGTGTGTCACTAAGCCTGGTATCCGTTTAATATTGGAATGTTTAAAGTAATTCAGTGAGGTAGGTGCCATTCTCATTATGTGCACAGGTAAAAAGTTTAGAGGACACTGATTTGGTAGGCGGCAGAAAGTTCACATGCTAAGTTGTATGGATCTCAGCTCTTGCAAACCATACTGTATTGTCTCTCTCTCTAATAATATTAAACCACAGCATATGACTTTCATCAAAATTATTATGGCATAAGATTGAGCATAAATTAAGAACTTCCAGACCTTTACAATGAAAGCAAAATCCCTAAATTAACATTCACTTCAGAGGATATCTCTGACTTTTCCAGAAGTCGTGAGAGTGTTCTGCGAAGCGGATAACTTCTTATGAGATTTGTTCTTTATCGAGCACATACTGATTGCCCTTGCTAGGTGTCTGAGTTGGATGCTGAACCATGAATGAGTCAGTCTTCTCACACTTGTAGGCAGCAAAGCAATCAGGCAACACAGACAAGGACGGGGAAGTGCATGAACTGCCCTACAGAGGCAGTCCATTCTCGGCACCCTGGGAACAGCTGAGACAGCCAGATGTGGCATGGACCATGTTCTGTGGATAGCTAAGATGGAGTTGGTGTTGGCTAACCAAGGACTGGAAAATAGAGAAGTGGGGGAGATAGGCTTCCAGTAGGAAAGGGAAATATTTCTTGGCACTTAAAAAAATAAACGATAAGTCAGTCTAACAATGGTGAGCAGGTGGATTGGATGAATAGGGACGGACCATAATCAGTAATGCTGGAACATATATATATTATAATCATAATTATAGATAGATAGATAGATAGATAGATAGATAGATAGATAGATAGATGGATAGAGATATATATGAAATCAAAGACTGGTGGAACCTGAGAGAGCTTTGTGTATACATACATACATACACACACACACACACACACACACACACACACACACATATGTGATGAAGTGGTGTCAAGGATGTGGTTTTGGGAATGCAGACAGTGGTAGCACCCATAGGAGTCCAAAGGTAGTAGGGTATGGTGGGTAGGGTTGCATAGAGAAGCTCACAACTGTAGCTGGGTGCTGGGCTCTGGCTGAGGGGAGTTTTCTAGGCGACGGTGAAGACTTTCTTCCCACCTGTAACAGAAGTTACCTAAGGGGAGGTACTGAAGTGGAGGTGGGCAGAGCCCACCCTGTAGAAGGAAGGCAGGAGTGTGCTACTCACAAAGAAGATCGTAAGCCTCCAGAGGCATGAGAGCTGAGGGATACCAGCTGTTTACCAACACCAGGCCCTTTGCTCCTCCTGGAAGCACCGCGCAACACCTCCCAACACGCTCTTTAGCACAAGCTTATCTACTTTGAGGAGGCACGCTCTGGCCGATAGACCCCAAGGCTGACATCGCCCCCTCGGGAAGGTCCCTGCAGATGGCCTCAGGGGAAGGGAGACTGCCCTGCCGCCTTGGACACAAGGACGTCCGCACCACTCACCGCGCAGGAGGGCGGCCCTCCTTTAGGCCAACCTCAAGTCATCTTCCTCGTCGTGCTGCAGAAGCCAGCGAACTCAAACCAGTTCCCTCCCTGACACCTGTTGGTTTTTCAGTCAATTCCTTTCCTGGCCCAGAGGGACTAAACCAATGCTCACACTTCTTCCTCCACAGCCCCGGGCGCTCAGCCAATCAGGAATGACAACGCTGCAAGGTAGAGAGTAACGCCATAGCAACGGATGACGCCTACCCTGCTACCTTAGCAACCAGAGAACGCACGGTGACGCTCAGGGTGCAGGGACCTAAACTTGGTGTGCTGTATCATACGGTCAGGAGCTTGGGATCCAAAATAAACAAGGTTTACCTCAGGTGCACCAAGAATTACCACGGACTGCAAATCATTTCTCAAAAATTAAAGGGGGAAACGAAGCAGGGCACAGGCTCGGCTTCCTGTTTGGGGGCTGAGAAGGACCTGGAACTTGATTTGTGGGTCACGCGGCCTGCTTGGTACCTATCTTTTCGGTGCACAAAATTACTTCAAGCTGCTACAGCACAAGTCTCAAGCATAAAATGCTGAAGCAACACGTTCCCCAGGTGCAAGAGCTATCAGACGCCTGTCACCAGATCATTGGGTGGCTTTACAAAGTCACACAATTTTTTTTCGAACGTCTGCAAAGCATTTTTTGAAATAGAAATTCGAGTTGCAGTAAAATTGCCTGTAAAAAGGCACACCAGAGCCTTTGAAAGTACCAAACTGAGTGGTCGATTCTTTGGTGAGCACAAGTCATTTCATGGGCAGCCTGACAGCTAATGACAGAGAGAAGGCAGAACCTACAGTGACTCTGTATGTAGCATCAAGACATAAGGCTGCAGCTTTGACTGTGCCCTCGGATATAGGGAACCTACCCACTGAAATCTTGGAATACTGGGGTTTGAGCAACACAGTACTCAGTACATACAAGTAAAAAGATCAGGAGTTTGTAGTCAGCCTAGGATCCCTGAGACACTGCCTCAAAAAACATCAAAACAGAAAATCAACACATAAAAAATTTAAAGTACAGTTCTGAGCTGGAATTGAAATCATGGGAGAGGAGATGTGAATTAAGGCAAACCCAGCACTAAATTGAAGGCGTGAAACCCTCGGTGCTAATTCTACCAAAGACAAGACAAAAGGCTGTAAAGCTGGTGTAGAAAACAGTTCTGTAAATGAATTACCAAACAGGGAGTCAGAGGGACTAGCTGAACACGGACTTGTCTTTAGTGGGATTCCCAATGTGCTTCCTTCCCACCTTTCTACCTCTCCAGAAGTGTGAAAATATTCACGAATGTTTGTTCCATCAAAGACAGCATGACACTCTGGCTCTGGAAGACAGGTGATTTATCTCCAAACATGAAAGGGTGCAGCTCGAACTGTGTATGATGCACCTGTGACCCCCCAGAGGCTAACTCCCCAATGTAAGAACCCAGAATGTGATATGCACCCAGCTTGGTGCACCCTGCTATGCAGCTCCATCTTAGGACACTTGCCCATTTTTTTTTTATTTCTTTCCTTTACTATCTTGAAATGAATGTCTAAACTTCATAAAGTATAATGTATTGAGTCCTAATTATAGCCTAAAATAACCAGACTGGAGAGATGGCTCAGTGGTTAAGAACACTTGCTCCTCTTGCAGGGGATAGGAGTTCAGTTCCCAACATGGACATCAGTTTACAACCGCCTGTAATTCCAGCTCTGGGGCATCTGACTCTCTCTCTTCTGGTCTCGGTGGGCACTTGCAAACATACACACACACACAAACACACACACTAAAACATAAAAGTAAAAGAAAATAAAGGGAAATGAAACCTACAGCAAGATATTTAGGGTTAATTCAAGACAAAACTGCATTATAAACTTTCTGAAAATATCAAGTGTGTCCAACCTGTGGCCCTCAGACCATGAGCACTGCAGAACTGACATTCAGTCCAGTCCAATACAAAATAGTAAAATTACAGCATTATGAAAAGAAAATTTCGGGCGTGTTTTGGTGAAGGGGGGTAACTTGATACTTGATTGTATGGTCCTCAAATATGTACTTGGTAGATAACATAGTGTCCCAATATTTAACGTTTGAATACCCTTTCAAGATTTGTGGCCTATTAAAAGGTCTATCTGTCTCTGTCTCTCTCTCTCTCTCTCTCTCACACACACACACACACACATGCAAACACACACGGGAAGGGGGGGGGATAACAGAAATTAGACTGATCCTGAAGTCATCATACTTTTAGATGGGCTTTGAAAGAAAAGCAAAAGCAGAAAACATTTTGCAAACACAGGAAACATCTCTGTTGCAAGCACAGGAACAGCAGGCCCACCATGAGAAGAGCAAGCTCAAGCTCAGAGTAGGCAGCAGCAACACCACTTAAACAGCCTGAGAGGAACGCCTTCCTGGTAAACAGCGGTAACAACAGGCCCGTAAGGTAAGTGTAAAGTATATCTCAACTCTAACAGAATGCTCCAAAGCTATAGACATTTGTCTTCATCTCACTCCCACGGTTTAACAAGTTTACAAGATGGCACAAGGCTCTCTGCATGGAAAACAGGAGCAAATTGTTACACGCAACGGGAAAACAATCCAAATCAAAACAAAATTAGCCAAAAGAGAACAGGCCTTGAGCAGAAAGGTCAGTGTTATCAGGAAAATAACACAGCACATAGTACAAGTTTCTAGGTTTGAAACTGAAGGAAAAACTGGACCAGTTTTTGAAAGAAATTACCCTCAACATTTCCTATCTATAAAAATGTCATCATAAAACCATGTTATTTCTCCTTTTCCTCTTCTTTTGTCTTTCTCTTCTACATGAAGGACTGGGAAGCAGGAAACAGAAGCCACTCCTTTCCCTTTCTCCCTGGTCCCAACGTAAGCAGAGAAAGGACCTGTAGCTTCTCCTAATAACAGTAAAAACAGCAGCCAACAACTTGCTATGCAGAGTTTTATTGCTCTTTCAACTTTCAATAACATCTACAAAAAATAGTTTTCTCTAAAAATTAGGAAACAAATGTGAAAGGCAAGATGGCTCACATTATAGACTCAGGTAGACTTGTACTTCACATAAATGAAAATATCAGGTCTACAATTTGTTTAATTGACTTTGGATTTTTTATTACAAAAGAAAATATCATTGCAATTATAAACACCATAAACATTGTAACTGTATTAGGAAATCACACCAAGGTATCAAATATTATATAATGGACAATAAATCTGAATTTTAATTTAAGCCTAACAAAGTAAACACTGGAAGACACATTACCCCTACAAAGCCAAAAGTTTTGAATAAACAATGGAACAAAAGAAAGCTACACAGAAACAATCAATGTGCAAAACATATGATTAAAAACCATAGAGCTGGGGCTTGAAGTCTAAGTACATGTACAATTTTAAAATAATCTTTACATGATTTTGACAATTTACTTTTCAGAAAGTTAAAAGGGACCTTACAATGAAAACAATCAAATCTTGTGGCTGGAACACTATATGAAAACTTGAATGCATTTACTTTCTAAAAATAAGTAATGTTTGACTAAATGAAGATGATTCACTTCTTTGCAGTACAAATGATAACAATGATAAAGCCTACATGAATCAATCTCAGACATGTAACTGACTTCATGTAAACACATTTTAATTACATTGCTGATTGCTGGCTCACGTATCCCATTCTGAGCACTTTGTTAGGATGCAGATTCTGAACTGCTGAGCGGTGCACACTCATGTTGGAGACTTTTCTTTCTGCAGAATTCTGAACCTGCCTTTGTGAAAGGAAAGCCAGAAACCTTATATTCAAGCCACAGCTTTCAGTGTGTGGAAGAAACAAACACTTTGGGGAATGGAGAAACAAGAGTTAGTGATTCTCAGCAGGAAACAAATTGTAATAAATACATGCATTAGCACACAAAAACACTTCATCCTACGTGTCTTAGAGAAAGCTTGGCAAATCTGAACATTGGTACGCCACAAGCTTAAAAAAGCTAAGAGATTTAAGCGTGATTTCACACACATACACGAACACTCACAATGTCTTAAAGACCTTGTACTTCACTTTTGCATATCTAAGATTATTAAAAATAGATACAGAATCACCCCTTTAGCATCAGGAAGCTAACTTACTGTTTTCTCAAAAGCTCCTACTTTAGGTTGAAACAGCAATAAAAAGGAAGTAAATTTCCAATAGTTAACACCAGGATTTATTATAGTCTCTGTAAACACACATCTATAAATAAATAAAATATGGTGGAGGGAAGAGAATCCTGAGGCGGCTCCACGGCCATGGTGTTCAGTAGCACTAAGCTCTACTCTGAAAATCAAGGCATCTAAGAAAGTGCAGGGCTTTTCTCTGAATTTATTTTGTAAATGGGTATTTACAAGTTTAATTATTTTGCACCTTGAGGTAAATCAGTACATAGCAATTACTACTGCTCATATACACCTATTTAAGGCAGCATTTAAAAATCAATATATATATATATGTATATATAGCAAATTATCTCTCTTGCTGTCTTGCAATGAGTGTTATTCATGATTGTTATTTTCAAAAATAGCACAAAAACGTAACCATCTGAAAGAAGCAGTCGATTCCCTCTGCTCTTCAGAGGAGTAGTCGTATCAGATCACTGTGAGTCAAGTAGTCAAAAGAAAGGAGAAGCCATTAACAACCAAAACCACAGTGAAACATCTTAGATGCAAAGTATTTTGTAAGTCATGGTTTTTGTTTTGTTTGTTTTTTTCCTGGCACTGGATTATATATATCACAGGAAGATTCTGATACCAGGTAGTTTTCAGTTTGACTTTAAAATCACTTACTTCCTGCAAAATGTTAACCCTTTGATGTCCAGACACAAGGAAATGATAAGAGGAAATTCTCTTGTCTGGGCACATCAGAGGGTTATGATAGCAGCAAATGGGGACTTTGGAAATCACTACGCTGCTGAATGCAGAGAATCACTTCAGTGGAGGTCATCAGTGACCAGAGCACCATGGCAATACTCCCCATCATAGGTTAAGGGAGTCCGACAGAACTCCTCAGTACCAGATGGTGCCAACTACTATTTCACCTAGAATCCAGTATTTGCTCTCAGGGGAGGGAATTACACTAACTGGTACATAGTTTAGAATGAACTAAAATCACTTCAAACTTGCTAGAAATACCTGCTTTGGGCAATTCTATTCCTTTGATCTAAAGACTAATCACACTTTTGTACTTTAGTTTGAAATAACTAAGGAACATGAGAATTTCCTTAAACATTTGCTCTAACTTTAATGTCCCCATCACATCCATGTTGCCGGGGCTTCTCGCTATCTCTGTGTGTTACCTGTTCTCTGGTCACAGCACTCTCACAGCCCCAATCATTCCGTCCACAGCCTGGAAACAGCACTTATTTATTCTGTGGGGAGCTAAGAGTATATAAAAGATGACAATCTGCTACATGTTTAAAAGACAGCTCAGAAATACTGGAACCTCAATGCTATCACAGGACAGGAACGATGTCACTGATCTGAGCTGCAGAGAAAATATTCAACTTCCTTTTAAAATGCAAATATGGCAGTGCTTTATATCAAAGATGTAAGCTTGTCACTGATTTCAGGTAATAAACAGAAATGCAAGTGAGCACCAAATATCTACACCAGGAACAATTTACTCTATAGTTGTTACTGTCTCAAATATTTATATAATATTTAAGTATCACATCAGTTAGAATAAATAAAATATTTAAAAATGATATTGTGGGTAAAAACTTATTAAATACATTGCATACAATAGAAAGAATAACAACAGATAATGAAAGGTATTCTTATAAAGGAGCATTGATCACAAGCCCATGTGAAGGGGGCAGACTCTTTATTACTACTTACAACAGAAGATATCTGAACCTGACACACACAAGATCACTTTAAGTAAAAGACAGCAAAGACAAGAACAATGGGACTCTGGGTTTCTAGAAAAGTATAAGTATTGGAAAAGCCTTACTACAAAGGTAATAAAATTTAACTATTGCAAATGGGCACTTTATAGCTTCTTAAAAAACTCAAAACGCTGTGAATGGTGTGGGTGTTAAATGAGAAGTCACATAGAATTTGTTTTTTACTTGTCCATCAGAATGGAAGCCCAGATAAACTTTAAAATTTAAAAATAAATCCTAAGATATCAACTTCCTACCCTGAAAGTCTCCAATAATTTACAATCACCTGGATGTTCATCCCCTGTGAAGTATGATGGACAGCTACATGAAGGAAGCTCAGAGAGAAGCCAGGATGTGCCATTTCTCACAATATGGGCAAACTCCTGATTCTACTTATAAAAACTACCAAAAGGGAGACAATAACCTCTCAAAACCCAGGTAACAATTATAAATGTATAGACTAAGTATGCATCACTTAAGGCTGATATGATTGCCACTGACAAAGAAATTTAAGAAAAGCAGATTGAATACAGTTTTCCACACCTTTCCATTGCAGGACAGAAAGGCTTTACCCCCCCCCCAAAAAATAACTATCTGAAGAGTAAAAACCATGTACCTCGCTTCATTAATACAGTCTCCATGGTGCTCACAACAACATCAGGTGCTACTTCAAAGAGACCCACAGTCACGCATAAACAGCGTGACAAGCAGCACTATTATACACAATGGTACGGCACATGTGCATTTTATATATATATATGTGTGTGTGTGTGTGTATATATGTATACCTATATACATACATACAGACAGGTATATATCTCTATATATTCCTTTAGGTTTGCTTTACAATGAAGTCTCAGCATCCATGTATTTTTTTGATGGTTCATCTTCGAAATTTATTGTCACACTCACAGATTTTTCAGGGCTGTTTAAAACAAACAATGAGGAGAAAATTACTTTTAAAAGAATTGATCCTAAATTTTTAAACAGTCAACAAGGAATACCTACAATATACGTCTGAGCTGTGTGCTAACACCAACCTACTCCTTGCTATTACAACCCGTCTGTTCTTGCTTCTTCTGCAATCTAACGCATAAATATAACGTATTTTATCATATTCACCGCTCTAACTCTTAGAGCCCTTTCTTGTTCCCAACACATCATTTTTTTTAGCATGAGTAAAGCCAAGATGTTGTCTTTAATGTGATTTTGAATAGACATGACAAGCTAAGTATAAAAGAGACACACTGATATTACTACATAGCCTTTATTTTTACCATAACACCATAAACACTGAGTCAAGGGTGCAGGCAGAATGTGAAGAGGAGGAACTCAGTGTGAAGTTCAAAGATTTGTAAAAACCTAGAGATCACAGACAGAAACTGAAAGAAGGAACAGTGAAGCTCAGAACTAGAACTCAAGAAACAAAGATAAAAAAATATATGATAAAGAGTTGGGCATGGTGGCACACACCTTTAATCCCAGCATTTGGGGAGGTGGAGGCAGGTGGATCTCTGTGAGTTCAAGCCCAGCCTGGTCTACAAGAGCTAGTTCCAGGACAGTTAGAGCTATTACACAGAGAACTCCTGTTTTGAAAACCCAACTAACCAACCAAACAAACAAACAAAAGCATCAACAAAAAACAAGGGTCCTTCCTCCTACCTTTGCTTCCTGAGGACTGGAAATTTAGGTGTTAGCCACTATGCCCAGAAGCATATATAATTTTCATTTGAATATAATTATACTCCATTAAACCTTTAATTATGAATATATATCCAATTTGTGAATATAACTATATTAACAAAAATATATATGCACTGCTTTGTAAAATTTATTTTCATTACAAAATGATAAAAAATTCTTCTCTGAAATACACAATTGTAAATTTAAGAATTATAAATCATAATCATGAGGAAAAAACAATCATAACCCGCATCACACCACAATTAGGGTAAAAGAACAGATAGAAGGAAATGGGGAAGGGGTTGGTTTTGTCGGGTAAGGAGAATATATTTAGATACATTAGGTAAATTAATATGAGTGAACACTAGCAACAGTTACAAAGCCATAAACAGTCATAACTACCTCGTGTTAGGTCTGGTTACTTTGGCATTCTCAGTATTCATGGAAAGTGCCTTCCACTGGGCAGTTTTGGCCATCTCATCTGAGATGTTAACAACTGAAGGGTCGATACTGAAGAACAAGCACACTCTGTGGTTAGTGTCCAGTACTTGCAAAAGCATTAATGCTGTCATTTTTATTAGCATCATAAAATTTCTTGTTTTCATCAATTTAAAATTGAGAAAACATTTGGCATGCACTTAAACCTATGATCTAACAAAGTATTAAAAACTGGAATTTTTTAGTCTTCACAGAGAACTCCAAGTTCTTTTACCATTGAAACTAAGCAGGACTGACTATGTTAGCAAAACCCACTTCATTTTCAATTTAGATAGTTCATCAATATTCCAGCCACGATACCTTGTGATCACTGAGATAACATAAAAACCAATTACTGTGTCTAAAAGCCTAAAACTGTACAGATTTAGTCAAAACACAATCCACACTCTCCCCAAGTAAAACACTACAGTGTACAAAACAACAACCACAACAAGCCTTTGTTTTGTTTTGCAAATCTGTTTATGCTGGAATAAAAGCACACTGACAATGAAGCTCTGGACACAGCAGACGGCACAAAATGACTCCACCGCTGTCTAGCTGGATATTCTCAGTCTTAGTGTCAAAGTGCTATTTCATCAGATATATCAAAATCAAAGAATAGTAATACTGCCCATTTACTATAAAAGTCAAATGTAACATTTTTACATTTCTACAAAATACTGCAAAATGACTTTAGACCCCAATCCAATGATTACATCCAAATAACGTGTGTTCATTGTCACTGGTCACACGTAGTGACATTCCATAATAAAACTGAAATACATTTATTAGCCCTCCCTTTCCTTTAAACCAAAAGAAAAACAATTCATGCATACAAGCTACAAACATGAATGTTATACTGGATTACATGACTGAGGTGGGCAATGCAAGCTACCAGGAGGCAGAGGCTGCAGTATACCATAGTAAGTCTGAGGGTAGCTGGCAACTTAGTAAGATCCTATCTTCAGAATGAACTATGAAAATTGGTGTGCAGGCTTGTTTATGCCAATTTGAGAAAGCTAGAATCATTAGAGAGGGAAAAAAAAACCTCAATAGAGACAATAGCTCCATAAAATCGGCTGTAGTCAAGCATTTAGGCATTATCTTAATTAGTGAGTGATTGGGAAGGAACCTATTCTAAAATGTGCCATTTCTGAAATGGAGGTCTTGGGTACTCTAAGAAAGCATACTGAATAAATTATGAGGAGAACAAACCAATAAGTCAAAACCCTCCAAGGCCTCTGCATCAGCTCCTGCCTTCAGTTTCCTGCCCTGACAGCTTTGAACAGTAATATGGAAAAGGAAGCAAAATCCTTCCCTCTTCAAGTTGCTTTTGGTTACCATGTTTGATCATAGCAATAGTAACCCTAGTTTAAAAAAACAAAGTTGGGGAAGTAGCTCAGTGGGAGATGGTTTGCCAAGCATGCAGAGTCCTAGGTTCAATACCAGACACTACAAAAAGAAGAAATTAGATAATATTAAAATAACAGTGTAATAGCAGCTATATTATAAGTGATTGATACCAGTTGCTTTAAAAAAAATCCACCTCTGTTCATACTTTAAATTATATTTAAGACTGCAGCAGGGCATGGTGGCACATACCTTTAGTGCCAGCACTCTGGGGACAGATTTCTGTAAACTGGAGGCCAAACTGGTCTATACGGATTTCCAGATCAACTAGGGCTACATAGTGAAATCCTGCTCAAGCTACCAACCACATACATTTAGACTGCAGAACAGAATGACAAAGTCAATGCAAAGTCTTGGAATGGTTACTAGACTTTCATCACATAAGCCAAATGTCCAGGCTGAAAATGGTAAACCTTCCAACCTGCCACTGTGTTTTCCCTAAGGAAACATTTACTCAGCATTATTTCAAAGAAACATTACATGCTTCATCTGTAACTTGACACATGGAAAAAAAATACACTGTACAAAACAAAGCTGTAACTTACCTATATTTTAGGGTTTTAACTGGAATTTGTAGGAGACTTCCTCTTTCGAATGGAAGATGCACAGTATCCCCATCATCCTGAAGCATCCGTTCAGCTTCCTTTAGAGCACAAACATGAAGAGATTACTTTCTCCAGAATATCCCCAGGAGGGTCTGTTACTAAGAATACCTTAAAGAAACTGACAGCATTATATAAACAATGTATCTGTCTTAACTGAAAACTTCTCGTGGCAATATAAACACGTAATAGCATGAAATTATAAGAACTACTGGTAGAAATTTATTTCCCAAGGTATAACCTCTATTTCTGAGAATGATTAATTAATGCTGTCTGAAAAGCAGTATGACCTCAGTCTGAATACACAGCCAAGGTGAGAAAACTGACGTCTCAAGTCTCATCACAGGGCACAGTAAAGCTAATCTATATTAGGCACAGTTTCTCAGTCAACGTTTCTGTGTTAGTGGGAGATCTGTGGACACGGGACATGTCAAGTCCAAATGTAATTTATGCTAGCAGCAGCCTCTCCAGGTGTCTCTGACACTGAAAAGCTCCCTTGGAGAAGACGTCATCCTGGGTTGAAAAACACCTGAACAACAACATAAACATGGATAAAAATGACCCCTTAATAATGGAGGAAGACACAAAGAAGTATAGAAAGAGCATCAAGCTCATCTCAGCTCCCTATTATCAAAAATCCTACCATTTACAATTGACAATGCACCCAGATTTAAAACTGCTACACTAATTTCCCAGCATTCTTTGCAACTCAGTGGGAAAGACACACGCATAAGCAACTTACTGAATGACAGTTTTAAAAAGAATCTTGAAAACAGAATAAAATTCATTTTGCCTTGTGTTCTCTTCCCATTGCTTCTTTTCTACTGTGATAGAAAATAGATTCCTGGGCTTTTAAAACGCATTTTCACATCTGTTCTTTAAATTTATATGTTTCTGGACCAACTAAAGCAAAAAGCAAGTAATATGACCTGCTTATTTTATGTATTTTGCAAATAAATAATATCCTACATGAAGAAAAATCACCAGAAGCTTACATGTTTATGCATGCAATATTAAAGAAAACAAAACTCTTTTTTAAAAAATTAGAACCTCATTCAAATAATTACAATGATTATCCTAGTTATAATTCTGGCTAAGAAATATACCCTTTCCAATTTATATTTAAGTAAGACTATGACATTTAAAAATGGGTAGCCAGATATGGTGGTGCACAAATGTATCTCAAGCACTCAGAGTAGGGATGGCCGAAGGAGAATGGGCACAAGTTCTAGGCTAGCATCAGCTACACAGCAATGCCCACTTCAGCAAGAAACAAACATAACTGAATCTCTCTCACCTAATTTTCAAACAAAAGTCTGAATAGAAATTGTTTTATTTAGCCAATTAGTTTTATGTTAATTAGACATAAGTTAATCATCAGAGATGAGGGGGCCTCAACTGAGAAAATGCCTCCATAAAAATCCAGCTGTAGGCAAGTCTGTAGGGCATTTTCCTAACTAGCAATTGATGAAGGAAGGCACAGTCCATTGTGGCTGGTGCCACACCTGGGCAGGTAGTCCTGGGTTCTACAAGAAAGCAGGCTGAACAAGCCAAGGGAAGCAAGGTAGTTTAAACAGCATTCCTCCACGACCTCGCATCAATTCCTGCTCTCCCTGCTTCTGATAATGAACTGTGAATAAAATAAACTCTTTCCTCTTCAAGTTGCTTTTGGTCACGGTGTTTCCTCACAGCAACAGTAACTAAGACAGGAATACTGAGGAAAGCACTGCAACCAACAAGACCATATTTAGTTTCTACTTCCTATTCAGTAAAAGCACAAACATAGTTAAAAAACACCAAATCCAGAATAAAGTATTTCTTTTTAAATATCACTGTACAGATTAACTAATGATGGTACACACTACTGAATATTAGAATTAAAAACCAGGCTGGAGAGAAGGCTCACCAGGAAAAGGTACCTGCTGTACAAGCTAGGCAATTTGAGTTGACCCTATAACCCACATAAAAGTCAACAAGACCAGCTCCTGAAAATTGTGATCTCATCTCCAAATGTGTGCTGTGGCACACAGGCCTCTACCTACATATCCTGAGCATGAACACATACACAAAACAATAAATAAATGCATTTTAAAAGAAAAATAAAAACCTAAAGATATAGTTAGGCATGGATGGTAGTGTGCCTTAGTTACAGATACTCTGGAGGTTAGGGTGGGAGGATTCTCGAATCCAAGAGTTCAAAAGCAGAATCATGAGTCCCTGCCCAAAAGCGTAAAAAATTTAAGGGACTTATGCCTGATTATAGGCTTATTCCTTGCATGTGTGTCTGGGTGTGCCCCATAGAGAACAGAGGTCACTTGATGTGGGAGTCTTCTGTTTGAGTTGATTTCATTGGCTAATAAAGAAACTGCCTGGCTCATTTAATGGGCCAGCCCTTAGGTGGGTGGAGTAGACAGAACAGGAAGAAGGAAGTGAGGTAGATGGCTCAGTCAGATGCCATGCCTCTCCTAAGTGAGACAGATGCCATGCCTCTCCTCTCTGAGGCAGACATGACGAAGCTCCAGCCCAAGATGGATGTATGCTAGAATCTTCCAGGTAAGGCACCACTTCGTGGTGCTACACAGATTATTAGATATGGGTTAATCAAGATGTGAGTAAGAGTCTGGAACTAATGGGCCAGGCAGTGTTTAAATGAATGCAGTTTGTGTGTTGTTATTTCGGGTTTTAAGCTAGCTGTGCGGGAGCCAGGCAGCCGGGAGCAGGGCGGTGGGAATGTGGCCCGGTGCTCCACACTACAGTCACTGGGTGTCCTGCTCCATCTGTATTCATGTACTGCTGTTTACAGCTGTGTGCTCACTCCAACTGGAGCTAGCCTTCTTCTCCAGCCTCCAGAGGGTGGCAATCACATTTACGCACAGCACACCCAGCTTTTTGATTGGGTACTAAGGATTGTGAGCACAGGTCCTCATGCCTGTGCAGCTTTTACTTAACTGTGCTACACACTAACACACCCAATGTATTTAAGATTAAATCAGACATTATTGTGTGATGTTTTAGTACTATTAAAAACTCTAGTTCTTGTATTTTTTTAATTCACAGAATATGTTCCCAACCCCTCCCTGTTTTTGGTTTTTTAAGGCAGGATTTCAGTGTATAACAGGACTGACTTTTGTGGAACTCACTTTGTAGACCAGGTTGGCCTGGAGCTCAGAGATCTGCCTGCCTCTGCCTCCTGACTGTTGGGATTAAAGGTGTGTGCCACCACTGCCCGGCCAGAATATCCAATTTTTTAAAAGTATTCTTGTGTCAGAGTTAAACAGCAGCAAGACTGGGAAATCGGTGTGAAGCAGTATTGAGTGACATCACCCAGCTTTGTGCCTCATCTCAGCACAGCAGGATGGAGTACTTGTGCTTCCTAGCCTCTCTGAGGGTTACAACGCAGCGAAGGTAACAGATCTGCTAACCCTGCAAACACTGAGAGGTGTCTTCTTACCTCTTTCTCTTTTTTCTTTTTGTCATCTTCTTTCTTTTTCTTACTTTCTGGCATGAGATCATCAAGCCAACTGAGTTCTCTCTTTGTGAAACACAGATCCATGAGCTTACGCACAAAGACTAGTGCAAGAACCTAAAGAAGATGGGAGAGACAGAAACGTAATATGTACACTGACAGAGAAAAGCAAATGATTGCCAAAGCTTGTAAGTAACAGGAAATGCTACATTCATTTTGTTTAAAAGTTAGTTAACACTTACTGGAATGGAACAGAGTTATTTTTTGTATCTTCCCATTGTATACTCAAAACAACACATAGGAATAAAATCAAAAAGCCATTCTGCCCCCTTCAATAAAGATTTTCATGATGTAAGTACCTACCATAAAACAACGCTGCAAACCCTTAGGTAAGGCCTTAGAATAGCTGCCCCAGGCCTGAATTCTGTCGTTCACTGAGTTGAGAGAAAAGAGTGGATGTAAACTCACTATCCTATGATAGCTGCTGGAAGTGTGTATGTTTGCAGAGCCAACTGGCTTTCCACTACTGCTGCTGCTAAGTTTATCTTTTACTTCTTTTCCCCTCACCTTAAAAGTAGCTTTTAACTTGTTAGTGCATTGTTTAGTAGAGAAGAAACCTTCCATCTACTTTGTGCTACAAATACTTTCTCCTGGTTCACAACTCCACAGCTCTACTCTGATTAAATGCCGCCTATCACATAAAAATACTTTACACGGTTAAATATATTTACCCTTCTTTTACTTCTAAATTTTCCCATTTTCATTAAAAAGTCTCTCTAGCCACTGGGATAGACATATGTATGTATGTGTTTATGTATGTGTGAATGTATGTATTTATATACATTTATAAGTATACACATATAATTGTATATATAAAATCCTAACTTTTCTACTACAACTTCATTTACCTCTTGAATTTTGAGTTCACTTAGGATTTCTTCCTTATTAAGATGTTAGTATATAGATAATTTTCTCAACACTATATATTAAGCTTTCTGATGACGGAAATGACCATTTTTAATAAAATAATCTGTCCATGGTATTCCAGTACCAATACAGTTTTGTATAACGACAAACCTCTGACCCCATTAGTCTATGTCTCTGGTCTCCTCACTCATTGCTATACTAGTTCCACAATGTATGGACCTAACAGAAGTTTCCAAGCTTGGCTGTCCAGACAGCATGATGTAAACACAGAAAAGTTAGGCAGTCAGAAAGACTCCATTCCTAATTATGCTTAAATGACTTCTTATTTTCTGTAACTTATAAGTCTTGATTTTTAACAAGAACATAATTTACATATAGCAGAGTAGGAAACTGTCCGATGCACATAATAATTACACATATAACCCACATGCACAACACTTTTGCAAACCATGTTTTTAATGATTTATCTGGTTCACAATGATACCACCTCCATCCCGAAACACACACGTAGAACACTTTGACTGGTGCCCTTATAAAATGGTCGTGCCATGTGCAGAGTCACAGAAAGACATGCAGGGACAATTCAGATTATAGCTAAACAGCTACAGGGCAAGCAACACAGCAAGAAGCTAGGAAGAGGACGCCCTGCAGATTTCACAGGTGATCCTGTGCCTACAACCAAATTTCACACTTTTAGTCTCCAGTATTTGTAATAGTAATTTTTATAGTTTTAAGTCACACAGTCAAAGTTTTGTTAAACTTTGCAAAAAAAGCTGTAAGAAATTGACACAAGTACTACTGCAAAGCTTTTTTTTCCTTCAAAAATATTATCCTTTTTATTTCAGCTTACCCTTAAACATTTTCTCAAGTTTGGCCACTTCTAATCAATTTTATTTCCCATGAATAACACTATCGAGGTAGACATTATCTACTATTTCTGGTATGTTCTTATCCAGATACTCAAATACAATGGTTATTAATTCTCGTATGGCTCTTTACTCTTTTTTCATTAGATTCTAACTTGAGGGGTGAAAGGTATATAATTATAATGTGCTGATAATTCCTTTAAATGCTAAGGTATTTTTATCTGCTTTATTATGGTATATGATGCTAAGAAATAATGCTGAGCACATGCACCAGCATTTCAAGCTGATCAAATTTAATCATAGAAAATGCCATAGATCTTTCACAACTTCATCAGGTTTTGGTGCTGAGATCTTTCTAGTGTTTCCAGAGATAAGCTTGCAGCTTTCTCTTGGCTTCAGACTGTCTGATCTTTACTGTTCATTAAACTGAGCCTAGTATTCTTAGCTACTAAACCCTTTTGCTTGGGCTACTTGTGAAAATTCATATACAGTATGACAATAATCCACTTCCTATAAATCAGGAAGTGACAACTCATAGATCCTAGGTCAAACCTGGGCCATCAGCCATTTTTGTAGAGCTCATGAACTAAGAATGATTTTTACAGACAACTTTTGGAATAATTCTGAGATTTCTTTTTCTTCTTTTTTTCAGTGCTAAGAAGCAAATTCAGTCTTTACACATTCTAGACAAAAATACTACTAAGTCATCCCCCTAACCTCAGCAATATTGTCCTTGAACCTGACCTGAGAGAAGCGTTCCCTCAGAAAAAGACAATGGCATTCTTCTCATTAGCAGTCCTGCATTTTAAAAAGTACTATTTCTTTAATTTTACTACAAAGAAATTATAAACATGGATTTCTCTCTTGTATTATTTAAGTACCTACATAATATTCTCCTGATCTACAAAGCCTAAAATATTTACTGCCTGGCCCTTTACAGAAAATTACTTAATAACCGTTGCATTTTAGATGTCTGATGAACTTGAGTCCATAGGGTCTTTTGTGCATCTGTGGCTACAGTCTTCTCTTCTTCAGCTCACACAGACACTCTATGCTCTCCTTTCTTTCTACCCTTGACTTGGGGGACACTGGTCCACTCCTCATTTTTGCTGCATTTATTTTTCCTTGATAACAAAGCCCATGTGATGCACCTCTTCCTTCGAGTATACAGCTGTGCTCAACGCCTTAGAAACGTCGTTATGATGCTCTTTCCTTAAGTCCACAGGATTCTTTAGCTTGACATTTTAATAGGATTTAATTTCCAAATCTGTAACCTTGCTTTAATAGCTTCACTGACATGTGATTTATTTGTGATCGGGTAGGCAGTACTGCTCAGTTAGTCCTAACAGTTGAATCTCTTAATGTTTTCTGTAACTAAGTCAGTAATTGCCTTTCAAATAGTACCCAGAAAAGGACAAACAATACCTATTTGCATAGTTCTTATGCAAAAAAAAAATACTAAATGGTGATTTAATGAATTGTATGGACTGTGTCCTATTAAAACCCTCTATAGACTTCCTAAGTTTTACACTTCCAGATCTGTTAGTTTCTAGGAAAGACATTACAGCATGCCGTTTCAAAGCCAAGATACCTTATAGCTGCTTTGCTTTATGCAACTGCCAATCACATTTGTTCTATAAATGTCCTAAGTTCTGAAGTTACATAAAATTACAACATAGAGCCTTATATCCCAAGGGCTAATACATTAAAAATAAGCAACTGCAGAATACGAGAATACCCAGAATGCAAAGTACTAGTTTATTGATAGAAACAGTTCGTCTCCATTTTAAAATACTTAAGATATTTAAGAGGTATTTCTTTCCGCAAGGTCAGTAACAAATTTTTTAAATGTCACCATGAAAACGAGTATTACATTATGAACTAGTAACAAGATAAATCTGAAAATTTACCATCATTGGGAAAACGACTGCAGCAGCAGAAGCTTTGATTACCCACAGCAGGATGAGGCAGGTCAGCTGGACCACAGTGAACACGTGCACCTTCCACAGGGGAACGTAGCGGAGGTAGATCAGGTCCGGCTGGTGCTTGGCAGGCATTCCAAACAATTTGATGCGGTCAAAAAACTACACATGTTAAAAAAACGAAAAGAGGTTTATCAACAAAAACCATTTTTGCTATTTAAGAAATTCCAACTTTTAGGGTTTTATGTATTTGTGCTACATGAAACTTTAAGTTCTTTGGTGTGTTTTAATAATACAGAAAAATGTTTCAGGAAACAATCTCGGGGGGGGGAAGGGACAAAAAATAGTCACAAGTACAGCTTCTGCCATTTTTAAATAGTGTCATTATTAAATACTTGCCTGGATTCCTTTCAATGATGAAACTCCCATATAAAGGAAAACGCCATATAGAACTGGCATCGGGATAAACTGTAAATAAAATTACTACAATCAGAACTCATTGTACTAAAGAATTTTACAATAATAAGTATACAGAAACATTAATGAGTAACTATGGTGACAGAATTGAAAATTCTTTTCTGATAAGGACTGGACCAACGTTCCTACACAGAAGGAAACAGATATATTTATTGTTTATACATTAGAGAGTCAACTGATCTATAGATTGTTCATCAAGAGAGTGCACTCAAGAATAAGGAGAAAGGGCACTTCAGTCAACAGCTTAGTTTGAAACCTAGTTAATTTTTTAAACAAAACAGCCTTTCGGTACTTCGGCTTATGCACCAGCTTGCTGTGTAGTTAAATTTCTTTAAATACACAGAACAGCCGACAAAGCAGCTGACACAGGGCCAGTCCCTAAGGTATTAAGTTACTGTTGCCTAGCGCCAATGCAGCAACAGCATTTGCTAATAAAGTCCTTAAAACTCTGAAGGGTGAACAAGACAAACCCCTATGCTGGCAGGCCTTCTGTCAGAAATCATGGCTGTGTGTGTATAATTAAAAGATACTTTAAATAGTTATTATCAATTTAAAAATAACAGCAATACTATTGATAACCAGGATAAGCTGGCATAAAGAACACTATCTGTGTGGGGTACACTTGTCTTTGTGTAAGTGGATGTGAGCTGTCTGGTGCCTTCCTCTATCATGCTCTACCTTCTGTTCTGTTGTGAAGACACGGTCCCCTACAAAATCTAGAGAGCTCACCAATTAGGCAAACCAGCTGACCAACAAGCTCAGAGGATTTATGTATCCTTACTTCCAGGGTGATAAGACGACAGGCTCTTTACCCATGGGTGCTGGAGATCTGAACTCAGGATTTACACCTATATAACGAGTACTTACCAACTGAGTCACGCCCAGAACACATTTCTATGAAAGACTACAATTTCTAAAACAAAGTGAAATTCAAGACTAGCACTGCTTTATACTTCTGTAAATCTCTTTAGTGGTTGTTTAACAGGAAACAGGGAATATTCATCTTGCAACTGTGTTTAGTTTACAGCAATTTGCTACAATAACCTCTTCTGTACGAGATACACAGAAAGTGCTGCCTTTTGCAGGATGGAGCCCTTGGAACGAAAGGCCCTGGTGGAGTTCTGACAGGATGCCAGGGACTCCAGCAGTCCTTGGAGCAGACTGAAAATATCTGTTCTAGGAAAAATGAGTCAATATAAACATAAGTGTAAAAATATTGGCTGGACAGCCTACAAACCACAATCCCAGAGAACTTAGACAACAATGAGAACACTAAGAGAGACTCACATAGATCTAATCTACATGGGAAGTAGAAAGTAGAAAAAGACAAGATCTCTTAAGTAAATTGGGAGCATGGGGGCCTTGGTAGAGGGGAGAGGCAGGGAGGGGAGCAGAGAAAAATGTAGAGCTCAATAAATATCAATAAAAAAATATTGGCTGGGCAGTGGAGGCACAAGCCTTTAATTCCAGCACTCAGGAGTCAGAGACAAGCAAATCTCTGAGTTCAAGGCCAGTCCGGTCTACAGAGCAAGTTCTAGGACAGGAACCAATGCTACAGAAAAACACTGTCTCAAAAAATCAAAATATATAACTAAATAAAATATACAACTAAATAAAATATACATAAATGTATATATAGTTATAACAATATTTAAGATACCAGCATAATTTAACTTTCCTCCCTTACTTCCCTTTGTGTGCATGTGCGCACACGTGGATACACATGTGCACACACGCATGCGTGTCTTGATGCACACAAGGAGGTCAAAGGCATGAGCATGTGAGTTATGGGGACAAAACTCAGGTTGTCAAACCTGGCATCTGCAAATGCTCTTACTAAGTGATCCATCTTGCCAGCCCCTTTCAAAATGCAGGGACTCATACTGAGTCTAGCCTGGCCTGGAACTCACCATGTAGCCCAGGCTATCCACTAACTTACAACAATTCTGTATTAGCCCCATTCCCACCCCACTCCTGTTCAAATGCTAAGACTACAGACATAAGCCACCACGCTCAAATATTACCATAGCAAGTTAGCAAAGTTGAAGTCAACAAGTGGCTCCGTGAGTCAAAGCTCTCGCTATTCAAGCCAGACAACCTGAGAGTTGTCTCTGGAACCCATTCTCTGACCTTCACGGTCCCACTACTGCACACGGGGGCCCATATTTGTGCACACACACGTGCTCGCTCTCTCTCTCTCTCTCTCTCTCTCTCTCTCTCTCTCTCTCTCACACACACACACACACACACACACACACACTCACTCACACAATTTTTTTTAAATTTAAATCACAAAGTTGAAAAAAATTGTTCGAGGAGTTACTTTTGAAAAGTAAAAAACTAATATGGAGACTAAGTTTTATTGTATAGTTTTCTGCATGTACGAGTTGAATTTTTCTATTTTATATACAGTATTTAATTCATTAGAAATTTAGAAACTATAATAAGACTTAAGGGGCAACTTTCAAAGAGCTTCAATGGGCCCTCACCTTCAGAAGACTACATAAAATAGTTCTTTTGTCTCCAAGTTCCTTTAAAACACACTCAGCACTATACAACTGCCCATTTCATAGGCGAACTGTGGAGTCCCTGCAGGAAGACAACACTACACCCTATTTATTGCTAACCCGTGTTGAAGGGTACTGCGAGCAGTCCAGAGGCACTTAAACTGGCTAGTAAAAAGTACATAAAACAAGCCCATGGAATTTCATCAATGAAGAATATCCTTTTAAAGCTAATATATATTCTCTTCTAGTTTATAGTGTGTCAGCTTTTCTTCAGCCATTTTCTTTACAAGAAAAATAACCAAAATAGCGAAGACAAATATGGAGTTGGGTTTTTACATGATAAAGAAAAAGTTTCAAATTAGATACTATGCTACATAATTATTTTAATGACTATATTCTGTAAAATATAACTATAGTCTGTAAAATAAGGATGTGATAAAAATGTATTTAACTGAATTTCTTATGTGTTTCATTGGTAATCTTTTTTTTCAGTGTTTATTACTTTTATTTCATGTGCTTTATCAAGAAAGAACACATCAAATTCACTTAAGAGTACTTTAAAGAAACCAAAGCATTTTTCTCCTATTGCTTCTGATTACTTCGTGTACTATGTTCTAACCACACGCCGCTTAACGCCTTCCAACTGCAGACTGTAACTGATGGATATACAGGGCATAATTATTAATCTACATGTTTACCATACGAAAAATATTGCTGAACAGTATTTCTAAACGTGAATGGATTTTAAATTGGGGGGGGCCGCTGATTTTACGTATTCCGCACATATTTAAACATTTCATTTCCATACAATTGCATATAAATGTTAAGCGGGATTAACACTGCCACCAATGCCACAAAGGGTTTTTACCTTTAGTACTGAAGTCATGAACACAGAGAGGCCCATCAGGATAAAAATCATCAGCCCTGTAACCCGCTGCTCACGAATCCCCAGAAATTTGGGCTGTTCCCCTGGAGCAGAACATTCTGACTCGACTTTTAAGCTGTTCACATGACTTATAGACAACACTGTCGCGGCCACAAACCATGGCAGGCCCATGATAGAGCAGACTCCCAACATGACACCAACCATGAGCAAGTCAAGGTGATAGCCAGCTCCTTTCTGAAGAGAGAAACGAACACCGGTAAGTTTAGATTGTTCCTTTATATTGAAGTTCCAAATTAATTATAAGAAGGAAGAAACTAGTTTTCAAATATATTTTTTAAGTATTCTTGCTATTAAAGAAAATACCCTTAAAGCCCCTGAAAATACCTTGAGTTTGTGTTCTTTTCTGTTGATGATTACAGCTGTAATCTGTTGATCCATGAAGATGAGAATGGTACAGAGGAGAGCTGGAATGGCTGCAATCAGCAATGTCCACCAAGGGTTATCTCCCAACGGGCTTATGATCCAGCCCCTACTTGGATCAGTAGGCTATTAAAGTTTAAGAACAACAACAAAAAAAAGTTTCATTCCTCTTCTAGATTTCTACAACACATAGTGGGTCTATTCCATGAAATGCCAAGGGACAGAAAAAAAAGCTAAATTAGGATGTGTGGTAAATTCTTTTCAGACAGTGACAGAAATTTCATCCTGTGTCTACAAGCATGCCCTGTCGTGGAAGCTGCCAACTCTCCATCAACTCAAGCTCATCTTCTAACTTATACACAAACTCAGACCAAAGTGACATGGACAGGCTGGACTAAGAAACCCTGACGCTTCCTTGACCCTCCTGAATTCCTGAGATGACTGTGCTGCTGAGTAAGCTTTCTGGAGAGGAAGACACAAACAGAAACAGGGAAGGGAAACACCACCACTCCACTGTTTCAGCTCTTCAGTCAGACTTTCCCCACCAGCCCCTACATGATCAGACACATGAAAGGCATGGGACCTACTGACTAGACCACATCCCACCTGGGCAAACCCAAACTTCAAAGAGTTATAAACAGGCTTACTGCTTAGAGACTAGCAGTTTTGGGTTCGGGTTTTTTGTTTGTTTGATTTTGTTTATAATGGATAATAAACAAGGTGCTGCTAAATAGCTTAGATTGGCCTGGAACTATGTAGTTCCAAATATAGTGAAATAAATTTCTCTTGTATCAATTCTTAACGTACCTTGGGTTACAGTCCTGAAACTAGTGGTTATGGGGAGGTTATGGTACTGAGTCAGAACAACAGACAAAATTCTGGCCCCATATCAGATTCAAACACATTTCAATGATGTAACAAGAAACTTATTTTTAGAGCAATCACTCTAGTGCTAGGAAGACAGGAGTTACTAAAATTTAAATTAATATTTGTCAATGCAAAAGGTAAACTGACTGCAGTTCACAAGAGCTCTTGCCTAATAAGAACAATGTCCTGGGCTCAAGTCCTTTCCTCACTAAGTAGTTTGGCATTTCCAAAAACAAATAGCCACTTGTTTTAATACTTACCTCAAACTTTTCGGGAACATGAAGTTTAGGAGATGGAATTCCTACAAGGTAGTCAATTGCAACCATTATTACTATTGTGAGAAATACAGCAAAGTCACTGATTGTTGATCGTACCTACAGTAGAGATTACATTAACATAAAACATAGAATTACTTCCTGGACTTTGTAAATACTTCATGTCTTTCTCATAAAATATGTCCCCAATGTATGGATGAGACTTTTAATATGAGTGTTACATATGCCTATGTCCACTTAATCCCGAAAGCATAAGAAAAAGTCACAGCTACCTCCACTTTCTCACATTACAATCTTCCTTCTCTGTGCTCAGATATGTAGTATATGTAGAGTATTGTTTTGCCTTTTGTTTTCGAGACAGGATTTCTCTGTGCAACAGTTCTGACTATCTTAGAACTCTGTACACCAGGCTGGCCTCGAACTCACAGAGCTCTGACTGTATCTGCCTCCCTAGTGCTGGGATTAAAAGCATGCACCACTACCATCCAGATGATATATTTTTTACTAAAAGGAATTTCTTTTAAACCATTTAGCATAAAACAATAACTTTAAACAATAATTGTTGCTTTGAAATAAATCAAAAGAAAAGAAAACATAAATATTGCCAAAATTCAATCCAGTTACCTTGGTAGGAAAATAACGCTTGGTCTTAAACTGTTTAAGGAATGAAGACAGAAAGAACGTCGTGAAGAACAGGACAACACACCAGAAGAGCACGTCGGGAACGTAGGGCCCATGAGGACCACAGGCTGACCCCACAAACATACCATGGAAGGTCTTACACTCCTGGAGGGGAGGACAGGAGAGGAAGGACATGAAGATTTTCAAGTATCCAATAGAGTACTCATGAATATGGTGGAATCTAAGGCATCAATTTTATGTTCTACTCAGAATTAGAAGATTATGATATTCCTTTCAAAATCACCACAATAGAGGATTTTGCCAAGGTTCCCCTTCCTTTCAACTGCATGTTCCCTTTAGAGAAAGGCTCACAGTGACTGTTAACTGAAATGTCTACTTTGCATACCTGGAGGCCACAACTGCACTGTCTGGTTTAATTAAAAGCAGCCAATAGAAAATCACTACTGTACTCTTTATAGATGCTAAGGGAGCATGGACAGAGAGCACGCCTTAAAAGACAACTGGAGAGGAGCATGGTGGCATGTATCTGTGATCCTTATCTCTCTCGAGGTGAGGCTGAAAGTCCGGAAATTCAAGGAAAGTCTGCTATTTATATTCAGATGGCAGCCTGGAATAAATGAGGCTTTACCACTCACCCTAGAGAAAGCAGGAAAAATTAAAGGCAACTAATTCAGCTCTGACTTGATACCTGGGAGTGAAACATGGTCTTTCATGAGCAGCAAAACTGTCATTAAATTTCTAGCGAAACCACATCTAGTCTGGTGCTATAGCTCAGTAGTAAAGCACTTGCCTTGTATGTGTGAGGCCCTGGATCTAGGTCTGTTATGCACATCATATTCTGCATATCAGGTATTTACATTAGGACTCATAACAGTAGCAAAATTACGGTTATGAAATAGCAATGAAGGAATTTTATGGTTAGGGTCAACACAACATAAGAAACTGTATAAGGGTCAAAGCATTGGGGAGGTTGAGAAGCACTGGTCTAAGGCTTTACATATCACTTAAAAAACACAAAAGAGGCTACAGAGATGGCTCAGAGGTTAAGAGCATATTTTCCACCACCCTTATTGAGTGCCCACAGCTGCCTGAAAGTCCAGCTCCGGGAATCTGACACCTTCTGGCCTTTGTAGGTACCTGCACTCGTGCACACACCCACATAGATGCACACTAAAACATGACAATTTAAAAAATATTACAGAACGTATTTTGAAAACAATATACACATCATTATCAAGAAGAAAAGTTCAGCACAAATAGAAAGCTGGATATGGAAGCTCACATCTTGAGTTCTAGCACAGGTAAGGTTAAGACAGGAAGACTGCTGAAAATCCTAGGTCAGTACAAGTTACAGCTTGAAACCACCCCAGAAGGAAACAGGGAGCGATAAAAGCCAGGTTCCCGCGGATCTAAAATATCCCTCAATCCCTAATGTACTTACAGATACAGTGAGGTTTCCCCAAACAATGCTCTCTGCCGTGACATTCTTTCTCTTCCACAGTTCTATAGTTTCATTGCTAGGGTCAGATGGCTCAGCACAAACACATCTGAGAAATGAGAGCAAGGTAAGTTTTAAGAATCTTACATTAAATGTTTACATTTTTCTAAATCAATTGCACAAGTCTAACTTTTTGGGTTTTTTTTTTTTTTTTTTTTTTGGTTTTTCAAGACAGGGTTTCTCTGTAGCTTTTGGAGTCTGTCCTGGAACTATTGTAGACCAGGAAGACTGTAACTTTTAACATCTCAGTATTTGTTCCATGTAGCAAGCATGGAAAGTAAGAAGTAAAACAGGAAGCAGAAGCAGGGCACCCCAAGTCTAAAGCTATGGTGGTGCTTTACAAGGTATTCCAGGCAAGCAGGAGCTATGAAGCAAGACCTTGTCTTTAAAAAAAAAAAAAAAAAAAAAAATACAATGTGGGGGAGCAGCTGCAGGAGCAGTGTGGACCAGAGGAAAAAAAGGTGAACAGAGCACAAGGGGAGAAGGTGAAAACACTTCAGAAACAACCAGCCAAAGGAAGGAACCCTTGGGTGACATTAGTAGAATAACATAACTGGCAGTGACACATTTACTTAATAACACTAGTTGGATACGATTGGGAAGGAGAAAAAGACACCATCATGTTTATAGCAAGACTATTTACCTCTCCATCCTATCCCCTTGGCCTCCACAGCACCACTGCCCTACTTATGCTCACTTTTCATGATCTTAAACCTTCTCGGCATGTGGTAGCACAGACTACACTCCCAGCACCCTGGAGGTAGGGTAGAAGGAAAAGGAGTTCAAGGTCATCTTCGGCTAGTCCACAACCTGAACCTTTTCCACCTTGTGGTGCAAGGAATGAACCCAGAGCCTTGGCATGATAGGCTCTCACTACCTACATCCTTAGGTGTAACACTCACTCTTCAACAAATAAAACCTCCAGCATAATATGACATGCCTAAGATCAAAGAGTTCAGTCCATATCTAGAACCACTTTAACTACTAACTTGTAAATGTCCAAACACCTTGCATTATAAGCAAAGACAATATAAAGAGGACGTTACCATGGGACTGGGCATCGACGTGTCTAGTATTTCCAAGTAGCTCAGGGTCCATTATTTTAGACCCCTCCCTACTTTGCTCATCAAGCTAAGACTGCAAAGAAGGTAACAAGAAAATAAAAATGAATTGAGAGGAGAAGGATCTGTGGCATAGGGTCAAAAAGGATGGCCTATTTGCCTTTTGCTGTTGATTATTTGGGGTGTGTTTGCCTCTTGTAGCCCAGCCTGCAGTCCAACTTAAAGGCTGACCTTGAGCGCCTGATCTTCTCTACTTTACCAAAGCACTAGGTTTCCAATATGAACCACCACACCCAGATTGCCTTCTCTCATGTTTTTATTTCTGTGTATGTTTTGAATGCTTTTACATTTATTTATTATGGGGAAACAGGGCATGCCACCACACTTCTGTAGCAGTCACAGGACAATTTTAGGAACTGGCTCTTCGTTTCCACTATATGGGTCCTAGAGATTGAACTCAGGTGTCAGTTTTGGCAGCAAGCAAAGGCCACGCACTCAACCATCTTTGCAGCACATCTTTTGTGTCCTAGTGGTCACATTTCTCCTTGTAGTGGCACTGAAGCACATGCAACTTCTTGACAGCAAAGAGGCCATCCCAGACATACTGGACTTTTATTTTCCATCTGTAACTTTTCTTAAAATGTTTATGTACTTTGGTGTTTAACATACATGGATGTCTTCGTGAAGGTGTCAGATGCCTTGGAACTGAAGTTGCAGACAGTTGTAAGCTACCATGTGGGTGCTGGAAATTGAACCTAGGTCCTCTTGGAGAACAGCCTTATCCTGTGAGCCATCTTCCCAGCCCCAATGTCTGAAACTTTTTATAACCGCTACACATGACTTTTCAAATATTCTTTTATTTAAAGCTTAAATTTTTTCATTTCTCACTGAGTTGGAGGGAATTCATGTCTGGCGCTATAAACAACTTTCAGCTAATGAGGTCGTGGACCCTAGAGATGAATCTGTCACTTTGCTAAACCAGTACAATTGCAAGCTACATTCTAAAGACCCATTCTGTGCACACAGTTAATTTCTCCCCTCATTAAAGAAGCTTGCTTTTACAGCAAAGACTCACAAAGAGGCACAATGGGTGAGAATGCAAAAGAACAACTACCTGTGGGGCACTCATTCTCACATCTACAACACAACCCACATACCTAAGGCTCAAAGAATACTGCAAATGAGGGAGTAGAAAGACTATAAAAGTCAGAGGACCAAGACACCCTAGCAAAGTTGTACTCATGAAATCTTAACAATGTAGCTACTTAAACAAAACCAACACAATGACATTGGTAGACAGCCCACTAGGGATGAGGGCAGTCTCATAAGGCCCCACCTCTAGATGAAGAGCCACAGACAATCAATGGCTGATGAGAGAGGGAAAATCAGTCTTCTCCAGGGACAAGTACCGTGATAGATCAAAGTGGTCAGCCCCCAAAACAAACATATTCAAGCAATATAAAATGGGGTCAGCAGGTTGTATTTATATATACATAAGTGTCTGTCTGTGTTGTAGGATATCTGTACACTGTGTGGAGATACACTGCTGTGGTTGGTTTCATAAAGATCTGAATAGCTAAGAACTAAGCAGGAGGGAAGGTTGGGACTTCCAAGCAAAGAGGGAGAAAGAGGAGATGAATCTCAGAATGTTGTGGGAGAAGCAAGTCATAAAGAGGAAACAGGTGCAAGATGGACGAATGCAGATTAATATAAATGGGTTAAGTTATACGAGTTAGTAAGGAACAAAAATAAGCTATTCATAATTAACAATAAGTCTCAGTGTCATTATTTGTGAGCTGGTGGTCCAAAAAAATACCCAACTGCATGTCAGCGTGTGTGTGTGTGTGTGTGTGTGTGTGTGTATGTGTAAAACAATAATTTTAAAAGATATGACTTTGAGAGGGCAAGGGACAAGGAAAGAGTTGGAAGGGGAAAAGGTAGGGAAGAAATGATGTTAATACAGTACTCAGGTAATTCTCAAAAATTAACAAAAAAAATTAATTGAGATGGCAGAGTTCAAAGCCAATCAGGTCTACATAGCTAGTTCAAGATCAGCCAGGTATGTATAGTGAGATCTTATCTTTAAAAAAATGTGAAAGGCTAGAGATGCTCAGTGATAGAGCTTGCCTACTATGGTCGTTTGAACATAACTGGGCCCCATAAGCTCCTAAGGAGTGATACTATTTAGAGGTGTGGCTTTGTTGAAGAAGGTATGGCCTTGTTGGAAGAAGTGTGTCACTGTGGGAGTGGGCTTCATGGTCTCATATATGCTAAAGCTATGCCCAGTAACACAGTTCAGTTCATGTTACCTACAGATGAAGATGTAGAACTCTTGGGTCCTTCTCCAGCACCATGTCTGCCTGCATGCCATCATGCTTCTTACCATGATGACAACAGACTAAATCTCTCAAACTACAAGCCACCCCAATTAAATGTTTTCCTTTTTAAGAGCTGTCATGGTCATGGTGTCTCTTCACAGCAATAGAAACCTAACTAAGGTAGAAATCGGTACCAGGGACTGGGGTACTGCTGTGATAGGCCTGATCACATTTTTGTTTGGAGGAATGTGGACTTTGGAACTTTAAGTTAGGAAAGCAGTGGAATGCTTTAAATCTGCTTAATGAGCCATATTAGTAGGAGCACGGGGTCAGTGATGCTCAGGGTCATTTGAACTGTGGAGCCTGACTAAAGAGGTTTCAGGAGAAGAATTTTAGTATGTTGTCTAGAAATCATTCTTGTGATATTTTGGTAAAGAGTGTGGCTGCTTTTGCCATTTTCTGAAAAGTCTGCTTGAGGCTAAAATGAAGAGTTTTGGATTAATTCCACTGGCAGAGGAAATTTCAAAACAGCCTAGTATGTGGTTACTAATCTTCATGCTTATAATGATTTATAATGAAAAGGAGCAAGTTGAGCAAGGAAAAATAAAAAAAAAAATTACAATTTGAGGAGAAAAGGGGCATCAATCAGGAAGTGGAATGAAGCTAAATCCTGTGTTCAAGGGGATAAACAGATCAATAAATGGAATAAAGGGAGTGGTGACCTCAGGGCAAGATTCCACCCAACTAAGCCTCCAATTTGTGAATAGGGATTAAAGATAACTTCAGAGCTGGCAGTAGCGGTACTTGCCTTTAACCCCAGTACTTCAGAGGCAGAGACAGGAGGATCTCTGAGTTTAAGACCAGACTGGTTTACAGATGAGATTCAGGACAGCCAACATCAGGCAGTGAAGGAAACCATCAAAAACAGAAAGCGGTGATAAAAGTGAATGAGACGGCCATGTTTCAGGCCAGCAAACAGCAAAACTTGACAGCTTCAGCCGTGTGGTTCTGGCTTTAGAGTGAAGGATAGAAGAAAAGGGTTGTGGAATCTTCCTCTGTGACTAAAGAAAGCAGTTGAAGCCAGGTATGTGTCAGGGGTCCTGAAAAGAGGTCTAGAGAGGCCAGTGCGTGAAGCTATAAAGGAGAACCCTGGATTACCTTGGAGAATCCAGAATGCTAGAGATGCTGAGGAGGAGAGCTGCTAACAGTGAGTGGAACCAGCCCAAGAGAAAGAACTGTGTTGTAGTCAACAAAGCAGAAAGGAGTTGGAGATCTCAAGAGTGTTTTGACATCAGACATGGAAATACAGAGCTTGGAGTTTACACAGCTGGTTTTCAGACTTGCTTTGGTCCAGCATTTCTTTACTAAGCTCCCTTCCCTACATTTTGGACTGGTAATATATGCCCTGTGCCATTATATGTTGCTAGTCTGATCTATTTTTTATAAGGAATTATAATTAAGAGATTATATGAATCTCAGAAGAGATTTTTGAACTTTAGACTTTTACGTGAGTACTGTGATAGACTATAAGGGGTTTTGAAGTTGGACTAAATACATTTTACATTATGATACTGTTACAAGCTTATGGAAACTAGGGAGTTTGGAATATGGTAACTTGAATGTAATTGGCTCCATAAGTTCAAAAGGAGTGGCACTGTTAGAAGGTGTGCTTTTGTTGGAGTATGTATAGCCTTGCTGTAGGAGTATGTGTAGCCTTGTGTCACTGTGGGGGTGGGCCTTAAGGTCTATGCTCAAGCTATACCCAGTGACAAAGTTCACTTCCTGACATGATGTTGGAGAAGGAGCTGAGAGTTCTACATCTTGAGCCACAGGCAACAGGAAGTGAAGTTTCTCCTTTAAAAAAGTTGCCATGATCATGGTGTCTCTTCACAGCAATAGAAACCCTAAGGCACCTACCATGCACAAAGCCCTGAGTGCCATCTCAAGAGCAACAAAAAGATACTAATGAAGAACCTTTCTTGACGACAGTATACTGTATGTAAAAATGACAGGTACAGCTGTTGAAATTCTATACTTTAAAAATACAATTATATAAAATGCAAGGAATACATAAAATCATTATACCAGTAAACAAAAGTGAACAAACTTTATCAACTATAATTCTACCCATGAATGCTTGAATAAAATTTCATCTGAAACAAATGTCAATTATACTATGGCCTAGATGGTAAATACAACTAGATACAGTAAATACTACACTGCAAAAATTTCATTTTCTTTCTTTTGGCTATGTAGCACAGGTGGACCTTTAACTTGTTGTACTTCCTCCTGCCTTAACCTCCTGAGTAACAAAATTAAAAATGTGTCTCACCATGATGAACTCTCAGAAAAACAAACAAACAAACAAACAAACAAACAAAAAGTTAGAAAAATATGCTCTGATATTTTAGAACAAAGATATTTTAACATAAGGAAGAAACAACTTTATCATAAGAAGCACTTACGTGTAACTGGTCAGTTCGTCCAAATTGTTGTGCATATTAAATGCATATATTTCTCCTAAATGAAAGAGTTTCTCCAAAGCTTCGTAAATGAATATGATACAAATGAGAGCAGCAAAAGCTTCTTCTGTGAACCGAGTAATGTAACACACAAGGCTGCTTGCATCTGTTGCAACCAATACAATGCACAAGAAAGAAGTCCACAGACCAATACTGGTTCTTAATGATAGGTAGGAAAGGTGATAATCTCTGTTGAGAAGTATAAATGGGAACATGATCACCATGTACATACAGAATAACATTTGCACATAAGGTTTTTCGTAACAAGCAGTAAGAACACAAGCAACACAGGATTCCTTTAAAAATAATTACCAAATGGCCAAAATAATGATTAAATGAAGCTCTGTGTTTTTCTGCTTCAACTGGAGACTTGGTTATTATATTAAAGATTTACAGTGAAAATATGCTAGGCAATAAAGGCATAAAGCCACTAGCCCTAACATTAGCAAACAGCTATATCAAACAAATGACAGGTTAAAAACAACTGCGGTTGGCTTTCTAAAGACGAAGAATCCATGTGTAAGGTGAAAACACTCAGCACCCCAATATCTTGCCACCCCTATTCCTTCTTCACCCACCACTATCCCTACAAAAAAGTAGTTTCTTACTTTTAATTTCAAATAAGAGATACTCTACGTCATTTCATTCTCTGCTCGTCAGTGGAGCACACCATATCAGAATTAGAACCACCTTAGCCAATAAGCAAAGAATCAGGGCAAGAGAATTACAACAAATACTCAGATACCTCCGCTGTTTCAGGTTAAAATACTTGACTGCCCATATGCCATCCAGGGAATGGTACTGTTAATGCTGAATTCAAAGTCTATTAGCTATAGTATGCCCACGCCATGAGCAGCAGCCTAGCTATAGATACTAACCGTGCACTCTGATAGCTCTGAGCCCTTTCCTCTTTACACAAGATTGCTTGGCACAGCCAGCCTTGGGCTTTCAAGATCTATTTCACTCTATCCTATGTAAGAGCTACATTTCCCCTAACAAACAGTTCAAACACCTAACTGGTTTAATTTCGCAAGCACTAAGAATTTTTATTGCTCCCCAAATGATTTGCTTATCAATACTCAAATCCACTAAATGAGCATTGATAGGGAATCTTACTTTCCCTTACTTCTCCATTACTGAGGAGAAGTGGTAGTAGGAGCCTTGGTAGGACAACCATATAAAAGCACACAAAAGATATTGCAGTTCATAAACAATATACTACAACACATAACTGACAGGTATACAAATAGAGGGGATGAGAATTACTACTTACCTACAGAATTTAAATAAAATTTTTTCAAACACTAGGACTGGACCTGTGCTCCCCAGAATTGTTAGAGGCTGCCCAGCAAACAATGAATATGCAATCCCAGTTAATGATGCTCCAAAAAGGGACTCTATTGCACTCTGTTTAAAGGAAAATGAATAGAAGTAACACATCAAAAAGTGATCTCTAACCTACTACAGCATCTGGAGAACACAGATGCTAGCCAGGTAGTTACACGTGTATCAAGTACATCAAGAAAACTGCTTTGTCTTTGCATATTTAGTTGAACTTTTGGCAATCATCCTTAGCCCAACACTCAATATTGTAAGACACAAGGCGCAAGGGGAAACAGAGGGCTTCAAGTTCCTCTGTGGTGTTTTATTTCTAAGCCCATACAAGCAGAAAAGCATGAGTTATTTTTACTACTCTTCTATGACTAAAATAAATATTTTTCACTCTAAAAATAAAAAGCACATTAAATACTCAGGATGGTGATTAAAAATAATCTCCAAATAGGTAAACATGTGACCCTCAGTTTTCTAAAAAAAAAAAAAAAAAAAAAAAAAAATTGCATACATTTCTTGGAAATTAATCTAAAATGTTAGTCTTAATTGATTTACTTTAAAATGATAGAGGTAACACAAACAAGGTGGGGAGTACTCTGTAAGTTCGCAGAAACAATAAATGAGTATTTTATCATTAAAGCTCAGCAAAATGAGAACAATGGAAATGAAAGCCTTGGAGGAGTTCTCAGTGAGTAAGACAGAGTAAAGTTTTGTTTCACTATGGCATTATAGGCTGGCTAATGAGGTTAAATGGTGAAGCAATGACAATGTGCTATGCCACTAGACAAAGGGTAGGATGAGAGAGAAAGGAAAAGAATTTACCATTGTTAGGCATCAAGGCCAACTGGGGTGTGCTATCCAGAAATGAGAAAGCCCAGGATTGGTAAAGGCAAGACAAGAAGTTATAAGAAACAAAGCTCCTGAAACAAGAGACAGCACAAGAGCAGGCGAGGACGGGGTTGCCCTGGAAGCCTGGCCAGTGCCTGGAATGCAGCCTTGGGGAAACTTGGAAGCCTAAGGGTTTTTATTTTTAAACAGGGTGATGACAATTAGGAGACCCCATGAGTGTTTATGAACACACCTTCAAACCATGTCTGTTACCTAGGGAATATCACACAAAAGCAGCATTTCTCATTTCTCCAACAATATCTTCCAAACCAGAATCATAAAGTAACAAAATATAATTGAACTAATGGTAATATGAAAAAACAAGCCTCCATATTAATAACATATTAATCATAAAAATAAATGTTTTCTCTCTGAAAAATAGGGCTTCACTACAAAACACTGATATGCAATCACCAGCTCCTTAGTTATACTAAAATATGTACATTTTAAATCTGAATTTAAGGTGAGCTTGAGTTAGAGGTGAATATGTCTTAAGTGAAATTCGAGGGGGACACAAGAACTGAAAAGAAGGACATGTCCAAACTCAAATGGAGCAGTGAGCACAAAGCAGAGGTCTCTCTCCCACGTGGTGGGTTAAAAATGCGGACACTGTCACCACAAACTCCTCATTTACCACTCCCACCCTACCTTCCCCTAATATGGAGCTGATTCACATGCTCCTCTCTGTGCTCTGACGGTCTGATCTCTTGGCCACTCTCCTCCTTCCATTCTATAACCATCTAAGCTCCCACAAGCCCTCCCTTCCTACAATTCACCTCAACGCTCACGAACAGTCTCCAATCTTTGTTTCTTCTCGCTGCTCTATGCTTCTGAACGTGAGCTCCTAAAATGTACACTTCTATAAAGCAATAGAAGCAAACACCTCATCTCCCCATTGTTTCCTCTGTAAAATGCTTGTTTCCTCCATTTCTGCCCCTTCATTCCCTAGCTCTCCTCTCTCAGTTAAACACTGCAGGGAACATGAGCTCCCATTTACTGTCGACTTTTCTGGTTAGGCTCCCTCTGCTACCTTTGTCTCTCTTCCTACGCCAGGGTCAAACATACTATCTCAGGTACATGGTGTCCAAGGGCAGGAGGAGAAGGCAGGCAGTGACAGTCCAAGAGCCAAGCAGCAATATTTCTAAGAGGTAATAACTAAATCACATTGTCACAGTGTCCAGCAGAGCTATATGTATAATTTTTGATAGCATAGCAACTAAAAACATATATGAACAATGATTAAAGGAAAAAGGAATCTAAGTAGTAAAAACTACTACTATTTCAGGATTAGAAATTTTCAGTTATTTAGAAAAAGATGTCTTTACAATTGAATTGTCACCACTTATATCTTAGCTATTGTTTTAACCTTTTAGCTATAAAAAACAAAATTTCTTTCAAAAGTATTATTAAGACAAACTTTAGAAATAAAGAATTATTAATCATGTCACTCAAATGCCATTAAAATATATGTTTACTCCCCATAAAATGCCATTCAAGATTTTATGACGCACCAATTCCTGCACAGTTATTAGCAAGTACAGCAAACGGGACTCTATATTCACATGGGAAAAGGGAGGCAGCACCCAATTACAAATAAAAGTTTTGTCAACTTTCAGATAGATTAAATAGCAAAATGAAAACAAACATAACTTCAAAATTCCGTTCACTCTACAGCAACATTTGTGGTTTCAAATGGTCTCAGTTCAGTGGCCAGCTGGGGCTGAGGAGTTAAATACAGTCATAACCCTAGCCCTATGGTAACTAACAGGACAGGGAGCCCCATGGATAAATTTCCCACCATGATCCACCCAGAGCAGTTCATCTCCCCAGCAACCCACCCATCCCCCAGAAGACAATGGAAGTTTTACTCAATTTATAACCGTATCATCAAGCAAAGTAAGATAAACTGTTTGTTTGTTTTTTGTTTTTACCTCAACTGTGCATCTTCTCCTGTTCAAATGGCTTCCCCATGTTTTCCACAGCAATTACCTTTGGGGGAAGTCTGCTTTGGGACAGGTTAATGCTGTGGGTCGACTCTTCAAATACAAGCACGAATAGTGAGACAAATGCATACAGACACTTGCCTCTGAGGAGCTGGGAGCCTGGCCACTACCAATCTTTTGTACTCACTATTCTGCCTTCTGTAGCTTCTCCAAGCAGCCCTCCAAAAGTGATTACAGGAGACATACAGGCACAGTATAGGAAAAGAATCGAGGCCAGGCACTGCAGACTTAATGCATCCTTGAAGTCACTCAAGAAAAAAGGTGCTTTCCTTTTGATGTCAAGTATCAAACCACCAAAAAGCCTAAATAGGTGAGATGAAACTCGTCAAGCTGTAGACTAGAGGATTCTAACTAGTTCACACTAAATCTATGGGCTACATAAAACTGTAGGTGCTTACTATTTTGCCAATAAAAATTTAAATCATGGTATAACTTATAGAAGATATACTCATTGACTCTAATGAAATGATGTCAGAGGAAAGAAGATCTCATTAAGTTAATGGAAACATAACATTAAACTATATATGCTGAAAAGGCTGCAGGCGAATGACTTTATAGGAGCAACTTTGAATGCAAATATACAAGTAAACATATAATAAACAAAACCTAACCAGCCATGCATGTAAATGTGCAACTGCAACTCTGTTCTTTATCTGCAGTACAGAGCTGAAAGGCAATGGGCAGTTACAGCTTGCACAGTAAGTACTGGGTAAGTAGAGTGAATGTGGCTCGCTGATATTTAATATAGAAGTCAACTAAGAACTATGCTTAATGATTTTAACTCTTGAATTATTTATGTATTTCTGTTCAAGAAAAAACCTTGAAAGCTATTTCAGTACATTATTACATATGTAATGAGTATATTAATAAAACTAAAAGGTTTTATTAAGAATAAAAACCTATATTTGCATTAAAACATCAAAACCATACCATTTAAACTTAAAAAATAGGTTTTTAGATACATTTAATTTGAAAATATTCCAATAAAATATAAACACCCTAGGAGATAGGGACTTTTGTTCAATGTCATGCTTCTTGTTAGCAGAACCCTGCCTGGTATACAAAAGGTACTAAATGAATACCGCTGAACCAAGAATTCAGAACAGTCTTATGACTCAGGAAACAGGGAATTTTATATATATAAACCAAATGCAAGAAAATAGATGAATACTAAATTTAAACTTTTAAGGGTTTGGATGCTTCAAGCTTTACCATTCAAATTTTTTTTTAAGTTAGATACTAAACAAATCCTAAAGGCAAGTTGACAAGTGGAAGTGATTCTGTCACAAAAGGAATCAGCTTTCAATTAAAAAGATATCAATGACAATGTAGAAAATGAATCTCCATCAAATGAACATCTGATTACTTAACAGGTGACAAAGGAGGCTCTCAGGTGCTTGAGATGAATGGGCCTCTAACTAGGTACTTCCATCTCTAAAGTACAAAAAAAAACCAGTTACTGCCAATAGGAGACCAGCACTATTGGCGGAGAGATAAAACCTTATTCTGTTCCATTTCACTAGTCATTAATAGTGACTGTGTTGACTATATTGGCTGCTGTTCTTGTCAACAATGTCTGTATAAGATACCCTAGTTATATAAACAAAGAATGAACTCCAGGTCCTTTAAAACCACAGTGACTACCAGTGCCCCATTTAATACCAATAGCTATACTTCACAACAGTATGGAAATGCTGCCACAATCAACTACTACACAGTATTTTAAATGTATTTTATTACACTTTACCAGGTAACATTTCTATCCTTTACTCTCAAATTAACTTTCTAATTTCTCTAATAATGTCTCCAGATGCCAATAGTAGGGTCTAAACATGCTTGTCCATCTAATTTTACAGTATTTCAAAAAATAATGTTCACATAAGTTTTAAATCCATGCACAATGTATAAAAATCATTCACTGTAATTCCTCTTTAATCTCATAATTCTTTAACTAGGAAAAGAATCTATATTTTCTTTCAGAACCTTTGTAGATGTTACCAAAAAAATCCACATAATAACTACAAATTTGAATATATGTTCCATTATTTTCATTTTAAAAATTGGTATGTGTTATTAAAATTGTTTTAAAATGCATAAATTCTCCTTAATGTTATATATCTTATAGAAAATGAGTTTTTACAAAACCACAGAAGAAATAATGTATGAGATTAGGTTCCATATATTTGAGGCGTTAAAAGAGAAGACTGTTGGTGCCTTTCTATCAAACCAGTGCTTAATCCCCCAAAGAAACAACTGTACCCACCGTCCAGTCCTCTGCAGCTCAGGCCCTGCATGATGAGCAGCCTCCTTAGGAGGCTCAGCAGACATTGGAGCAGATCCATTGGGAAACACGGGAATTTTCCTCTTTTCCTGAATTCCACAGAAATATACTTTTAGAATTCAACTTTAAGAAAACTGACAAGGTATCTCAGATGGCTAGAGGGAATATTACATCTCATGAGGATTTTACACAAGCATACATGGGAAAAAATGTTTTCTAATATAACCTTTTAAAACATTTAATAGAATTTTAAGAAGATGCAATTTAAAAGAATTTAACATCTGTTTCTGTTCACATTATAAATTTATAATTAGCTCTCTGCACCTTCTAACATCAGTTTATTATAAGATAAATATACCATTTCAAATTGCTGTTCTGCAGTAACTATTTTTTTAGTTAGTTTCTGCTGCTCTGACTAAAAGCAAATTGGAGAGCAAAGGGTTCAGCTCATATGTCCTGATCATAGTCCTTTATGAAGCGACATCAGGACAAGGAACATAGGGCCAAGAACTGGAGCAGAGACTAAGGAGGAACACTGCTTACTGGCCTGCCTCTCATGGTTTGCTCAGCCTGCTTTCTTATAGCTTCCAAGACCACCAGTGGCAGTGCCTACAGTGAGCTAGGCCCTTATAGACTTCAGTCTTGCCTATGGAAACTCTTAGTCAAGTAAGATTCCCTCCTTGCTAAACAACTCAAGCTTATGGTAAGCTGACACTAGCAAGCCCAGCTATAAACATAAACATTCTCATAAGGAAGCACTTTTTCATCAAAATATTTAACTACCGAAAACAAATTTTTTTGTTAATTTTTAAAAATACTACTTTTTCCATACACCTGCACTTCCAGTTCTCAGGAGGCTAAGGTAGAAAGTCTGAGTTCAAGAACAATCTGGGCTATGAAAAAGATCCTGACCATCAAGGAAAGAGGGAGGTAGGGAAAAGAAGGCAGAAACCAACATTTTCCCTTTCCTAAAATATTTCCTTAGATAAGTAACACAAGAATTCCTTCAGTATCCTCTTCTAAGATAAAGGATCTTCTCCCCGATATGAACACAACAGGAGTATCTCATAGGTTACCTCAACAGAGAACTGGCTAAAGGAATACCTATGTGCAAATAAACATATATAATGCCAAGAGGGAGGAAACAGAATAAGCAGGGAGCAAGACAGATACATGTTTCTGTAAGAGCTCCTGTGAAGTCTTAAAACTCCCATGGACCTAGATACACAACACTTTATTAATATAGAGTAGCTAGATTTGGATAAAAAAAGGAAGATCACCACTTGGAAAAAAATCGAAGCTAAAACCAATGTGTATCTTAGATCAAAGGGGAAACAAAAAACAATATAGAAGCCCAAGAAAGTAAGAACAAAAGAACGTATGACATAGCTAAGTTGTAGCTAAAACATGAAAATATGAAGTATCAATCAGTGGCTCAGGCTTACAATTCTAGTGTTTGAGACACTAAGGCAGGAGGATCACTAGAAATTTAAGAAAATCTTGTCTACAAAACAAAAATCAAACGAAACAAATTTTTTTAAACAAAAAATTTAAAAGATGAGGGTTAGAGAGATGGCTCAGTGGTTAAGAGCACTGGCTGCTCTTCAGAGGATCTGGGTTCAATTCCCAGCATTAACATGGTGGCTCACAATTATGCATAACTCCAGTTTTGGGATACTTGATCCTGGGCACCAGTCACGCATGTGGTACACATTCATATGCAGGCAAAACACCCATACATATAAAATATAATAAATGTAAAAAAAGGAAAACTTTAAAAGGAAAATATTAACTATGTAATGAGAAAATAAATTTTTACTGGAGGACAGTGAGGGGGTAAAGCAAATCAGCTAAAAGCAGGAATGAAGCAGAAAAAAACCCATCTTTAAAAAAATCTAAAATAATTTTACAAACTATTCTTTGAAAAATATAATAAATAATTTACTTATTAGTCAAACCAAAGATATGTCCGGATATAATTCCACAAACCAAGAGAAGTTTAATAGGTAAACTTTTCCAAGAAAATCTAAAATATTGTCAAAATGGGTAATACACCAGGCAAACAAAATTTACCAGAACTGACCTGAGAAAGAAGAAAAGCTCACATAAACCAATTTTCATAAAAGAATGAAGCAACTTGTTAAAGCCCACACTTGGCAAGAGATGTGGCTCAAAAATGTATACCAGAAATTTCCCAAACTTGCAAAAACAAATTATTCCATACTATTTAAAGTGCTGATAATAGCACATGAAAAATAAAGACAGATTTCACACACACACACACACACACGGTGATGAACTTAAAATGATGCAAATAACAAAAAAGCAGGCAGGTTATTAACATTTATATGTCCAGTTACAGAATAATCAGGACCACAACGCTGACAACAGACAAACACACAAGAGACATAGTAACACAGGTACATCCTCTCTGAATCTACTTTTGGTTCCTGTAGCTCCTACTACTTCCAGTATCAGGGTTCAAATTCAGGGCCTTGGGCATGCTGAAAAAGTGCACCCACTGAGCCATACCCACTATAAATAGTTATGACTTTTGAGTTATAAAACATGCATAACTCACTTTTTTTTATTACAAGTTTTTAACTTAAAAAAGAAAAAATAAAACATCCCCAGAAGCATATCCAGGTTCTTACCTGAGAAGGAACACTTTTTGGTGGCTCTATGCGTATGGAAGGATCCCACTCTCCTGGAGGAAGGACAGTTACTTGATCTAAAAACTCATCAATTCCAGATAAAAGGTCATTTCGATCCTTTGCTTTATAAGCTACATCATGAAAAATCTAAGGAGAGAAGATACCGAGCATAAGGACTTTTACAATGGACAGAAGGAACTGACTGCAGTAAAATGCACTTTAGATGCAGAAATAAATTCTGTGCTGCAGCAAGAGCGCCACGGTTAACAGCAGCACTGCATGCACAGGACACACTTTCAGTTCCCAGGATTGCAGGGTGGCTCACAACTACTTGTAATTCCAGTTCTGAGGGATATGACACAACTTCATGGACTCCACGGGAGCTGCACTCATGTGCATGTACCTCTCTCCCCTGTGCACATATGCACAGAATGTAAAAATAAATAACAAAAATAAAGTCACTAAAAATGGCATAAATTCTCATCAGCTGCAGACATTCACCTCACCTAGCAAGAGTTAGTCCATCATTAGTATGGACTAACATAAATAGATCAATCAACAACAAATAACTGAAGAAAATGATGAGTTGATACTAAGAAAATATTTCACAGATAAATAGTAATTTTACAAGATAAAAATCGATTCACTACAAAATAATTCATTACAATAATGTCAGGTCATTATATTTCTGCCATTGAAGTGCTATTTATCCTGAAAATAATTATGGTCAAGAGGGACAAAAGTTCAAAAAAGAATAAATATTAAACAAAGTGCAGAACAGAAAGCTGACAAGAGAAAAATAAGCAACCAAGTAAAAATGTTGCTGAGAAGACTGATAACCCAGCAACTGAAGGCAGAGGGAAGAGAACTGGTGTGAGTTTGAGCACAGTCCAGGCTATACAAAAGACTTCATCCAAGAAAAGCCAACCAACCAACCGACCAACCAAACAAACAAACAGTGATAACTGAGGGAAATGGTAAACAGTACTTAGGAAGACAGAATCATAGCTGTACTGTACAGGGGTACGAAGAGCAAAACTCATCCAAGAAACAGAAAGGAAGCTACTATGGCCAGAGCACCATGTAAGCATGGGATATGTGCAAGGTTCCCTGAAAATCATGGGATATGTGCAAGGTTCCCTGAAAATACCAGAACAAGGTTTGATCTGAACATAAAGCAGATGTGGTGATTCATATCTGTATCACAGCACTTGAGAGACGAAGCTAAGACTCCCAAGAGTGGGGCCAACCTCGGCTACACAGCTAGTTTGAAGTATGCTTGAATTATAGAGAAAACACAATTCTAAAAAGGGGAAAAAAAACTTTAAATAATTAGGCTATGGATAAATTGTCGATCCAATGTTAGACTTACATACATGTTATTACTGTCAATATAGGTAAGAACTCCAAAGAAAAAAATCACTTGAATTGCCACAGTAAAGGTCAGAGTCTAGACCAGAAAAACGGCAGTGACTACAGAGATGTGTGATGAGCTGACACGGATGAGGTCCAGGTTCACAGGGTTTCTGATATTCCGTGCAGATATGTTGGCATGTCTGGCAAAATCTTCTAGAAATCTCTCTCAAAGAAGCAGAAGTCCTGATCACTAAAGAGTTTACAGCCAAACACAACAACAAAATCAAGAGAGAGAAGTAAGGAGAAACAGCAAAAGACCCAAGGAAGCCCCAAAAAGGCAACACCCTAAAAGCAAGGACCAAACAAATTTCAAAACGTCAAATTAAAAGAATAGCAGTCAAACAGATGAAAAACTACCTACTATTGCTAAGAAATAAATCTTAAAACCCTCAACAAATGCATGTGTTAGAAGAGTACATATGAAATAAAATAACATAGACATCAAAGATCATTTTATAAGCTTTACTATGAGAGAAAGAAGGGCTATAATTGCATATTCACTGTCTAGCTCAAAGGGATTTGACTATAATTACCTCATCAGTCATGAGAGTGGCTATGGATCTGCCAATTTCATGGTATTGTGGGGCCTTCCCTGCTGGGCCCAGTAACAGAAACAAAAACCTAAGGAAAGATTGAAATATGCAGATTTTAAAAGAAGCAACACATATACACAAATCTAGGAAACTTCTACAAATAATTCCATTATAAACACATAAGCAACACACAGACCTTCTTTGCAATCACCCACAAGAATCAAGGGGGAAAAATGACAATTCTATTCAAAACAGATCTTAACGGAGTGTGGTGGGCAAGCCTGCTATTCCAACACTTGAAAGGCAGAGGCAAAGAGGCTCTGAGTTCAAAGTCATCCACTCAGCTTAAGCAACAGGAGATCCTATTTCAAAAACCGAACAAAACAAGTAAAAATCAGATCATGAAACTATAAAATGCATTCACAATTAACTCTACCAACTTACCCCTTTCCCATCTTCCTTAGTGCAAAACAGTTACTAAGGAAGTGTCTCTCATAAAAATTTTCATCTTTTATATCCTCTGGATCAAACAACCAGGCTGACCTCGAACTCCTCACTCAATCTTCTGAGTGCTGGGTGACAAATTTGCAGCACCACACTGTTTCCATGCTGATTTCTTTTTTGGAGAAAGGGTAGTATAACCCAGGATGATCTAGAACTTACTGTGTAGCCAGAGGTAACCCTGAACTTCGAATCCTCTGGCCTCCACTGCCCCTCCACTCAAGTGAGAGGATTGTAGGTGTGTCCCACCACGCCTGGTTTATGGAGTGCTGGGAATTGAACCAGGGCTTTGTGCATGCTAAGCAATCTCTCTACCAATGGAGACACATCCTTTGTCTTACACTGATTTCTTGAAAGCAAGGCCTGTCGAATCAAATAGTTCAGAATATACACACAAAAGATCTGTAGTCTGAAACTATTTTGAATCAAAGCTTTAACACTATAAATATGGCATTTAGTAACTTTTCTGTGAGGGAAAAGAATTTCCAACTTCAATATCAGTCCTGTTTCTATTCAGTGTTTAATAAAAATGGTAGTTGCACCCTGTTAACACTAGAGTAGATACTAATATTTTAACTATTTTTGTAGGTAATAATACAAAATAATGGGTTTCATCATTACCTCAGCCTTATATAAAATATTAATATTCTGATCCAAATACTTATGCTCCAGCTTTATGAAAATTTACAAATGAGGCAATCGAATAATTTTCCCTCACTTATCAACATTGTATCATTAGTGAAAATGGAATAAATATATATAAAGTAAGTATTTTCCATCAAATTCCTATTAATTCTTAATTACTGAGTTGGTCATGAGAACACATAATCGACCACACCTCTCCATGGTACTGTGGAAGCTCCCTGCTGCAAAATCCCCCTAGTACAGAGCATATGCCCGAATGTCAGCACTCAGGAAGCTGAGGCAGAAGGATAGTCAGGGATAAGAAGTCAACCTGGACCACACACATGACTTCATTTAAAACAAACAAACAAACAAACAAAAAAACCCATCAAACAAAAATACAGTAAAGAAAGTTAATTTCAAAACAAGTCATATTCACAATTAAGCTTCTGATACTAACAACCTGCAGATGTCCTTTTCATGGCTCATGTGCTGATTAACACAACTTGCTAATTATTCTTTATGATCTCATGCCAGATTAATTTGTTAAACCACGACAAAAAATTTGCATGAGTACCTAAAGGATGGGCATGTCTAAAATGACTAACCAGGCTTTGAGTGTAGACCAGGACAGAATGAGAAGTGAACCTGAGCAAGCCATTTTCTGGGTACCCAGCACAAAAATCAATCTCAATGACTGGCTTTGTAAAACAAAAGTTCATAAGATACCAAACTTCTTATAAAGATACAAATGAAGAACTGTTTTCACACAGTATTACTACAGCAGGAGAAGGTGACTCATAGCTACGATCTCATCATTTGGGAGTGAAAAGGAGGAATCAAGAGGCCAGCTTGACTACATAGTAAGGTCCAGGTCAGCTGCAGAATGGAATCAGGTAAAAGTTGGAGAAGGGAGGATAATTTCCACTCTTGTGCTCAAAAGCATTGACACAACGACTGAAACCCAGCAGTTAAGCAGTCCTCTATTCCACAGGCAAGGACGAGTTCAGGGGGTCCACAGGAACAGCCACGCAGGAGAACTGCTCATTACCTAGTGGGCACAGGGACCTCAGTCAGCCCGGACAGGAGAACTGCAGGAGCCAGTCGCACAAACGCAATAATCGGTCTCTCCAAGAAGTCCACTTCTCCCACCAAAACATTGGACGCTTCTGCTCCTGTGGGAATTTTCCTCATGAAATTCATGTCAACCTATTGATAAATGAATAATTTAGAAATATAATTACTTAGATATGAATAACTTTAAAGAATGACTTTAAAACTACTACTGGCAATCAAAACTTGTGATCTAAAAGATGCATAAACACCAAAACTCCCAGATATAAAGAATGAAGTAGACAAATACAAAAAAAATGCAAGCAAAATTCATCATCTATTGTTTCAGCTATTATAGTCTATTACTTTAGAGCTCTATATTATCAAACATAAACTTGAGAATTTTTCAGTGAATAGACTATTCATTAAAAACTGGTGAGGACACACAGTGCACAAACTAACAATGGCTCATGAAATTATACACAGTGCTAAAACAAATTCATTGCATGATTTTCATTATTAAGTCTTATTGTTTCATATGTCTTTATAAATCCTCATTTTTAAAAATAAAACACTACCATTTCTTAGTATTTTCCTTTAATAAAAAAAATGTTCTTTACAATGAGAATCGATAGCCTTGATTAGCTCAGACATGGAACAGTGTGTAAGGGAAACTCAGCCGCCTGTGTATAATTACAAAAAGGTAACAAACATGACCCCAGAGTAGTGAAGCTCTCACTGATACATAGGTTCACACAAGCTACTAAACGACCACTAACAAGACTATCTATTAAAAGATGAAACCAGCACTTACAGCGGGCCTCTTGAGTCCCACTCCCAGTGTGCCACAACTACAGTGCCAGGAGGCAGACTCCTGCCCAACAAGAGACAGGGAGGGTACACAAGAACAGGCCAAGTAAAGAAGTGCAACTGACAGAGAAACAAAGATCAACCACACTGCCATGCCTAGACAAGAACCACAATGCAAATCATGGTAATTTACTTATTCAGCAACAACGAATAAATTCCAATTTAGCTAGGAACACTTTCTGATGATCTGAAACAGAGCACTAATGAAAACAAGATAGTTAGAAATGACAACTGCAAAAGACTTTTATTGTTTGTTTTGCTTTTAAAGACAAGTTGCTGTTTAGTTCAGGGTAGTCTAGAGCTCACTATGTAACCCAGGCTAGCCACAAACTTGAGGCTCTCCTGCCTTGGCCTCTGGATAACTAGGATTATAGGCACGTGCTACCATGCCCAGGTGAACACCTTTTCTGAATAGTCAAAATCCCTAATGGTAAGCCTTTCTATAATGGGGGAGTATAAACTCCACAAAACGACAATACAAATCATTTAAACCTCTTTTCAGTGGAGTGTGCATGGTTTGTGGACACACTGGTGAAACAGAAAAAAAGCTTTAAAAAATGGAAATCTATTTGATATTTACAACAAAGTCTTAAAAAGAAGGTGCAGAAATATTACTGTTCCATGAATTAATGGTAAACTGACAAGCAGCAAATTAAGGGACTTCCCAACCACTAGGAAGTACTCTTGAAACTCAGCTGTCACTTGAGCTTATCCTGAAAACCCAGGGTCTCTCTGTTCTGTTGCTTTCATCTTTACTTCCCTGAACTACTCATTAAACAAAATCAATTCATAGGAGCTTCTTGTCCTTGTTTAAACCATGCCTCGATCTACCCATGCCTCCCAGTGGCATTCTAGAAGGTCCTAGCACCATGAGTTAGTAATTCTGGGTGCAGTAGAGCCCAGGAAGAAAGCTGTCTGTGCTGCGATGTCACACCCAAGAAAATTGCTTCAGAGAGACCCAGGTGCCAGGGTATCTATGAGCAGGCAAAAAGAAAATCCATTTCTTCGGAACGGCTGCAACTGTAAGCATGTAGTTACAAACGTGGAGCCTATCCCTGTTTCTGCCCATAACATCTCACAGGCATCCTATGCCAGTGTGTAACAGCAGGTTACTAAACAGTTACTGTAAGCAATGGCAACAAAGCAACACTTTACTAGTTATTTTCTCAGTGGGAAAGCTAATGAAAATTTACAATTAATGAATTACCTTGCTGAAGTCCACAGTACTATTTTCTCTGCTTCCTCCACTTCCGTTACCTTTCGTTTCACCACTTTTACCATTGTCCAAGTTTCCAGGAGCAGACTGTGGAGACGCCAAAATCCCTGTATTTAAGAAAATACACAACCGAATTAGTAAGGAGAAAATCCACCATGTAGCCTGAAGCTGCTCATATCCTTAAAGCGGTGGCTCATTATGGAAGCAAATGTGAGAGGTTAAAAAGTGCAGATGTTAGCTCTGTACCAGCAGCAGGAATTACAACACATGAACAGGATGAAGCTGTGCACTTAATATTTAGAGCGTTACAGAATCCACACAGTGGCCTTCATGAAAGTGAGCCAGTGTGGAACCAGTCCTACTGCCACAATACTTCAAAGTAATGCACTTTGAGTGTGTCTCTACCTCGTGTGAACCGTACAGAACTCAGTGAACCTAAATTCCCCTAGGACATTCATGTCGATGCCAATATGAATTCTTTCCAATTGTAATTCACAAAATTTAAGAGATGTGCTTTGTTTAATCTTTCTTAATCATGTTTCCCTAAGAATTTTTATTTTTCTTCAGTAGTATTTATGTCTAATTTCTACTGTCATTGTTCCTAAGAAACCTAAGACCACAAACAAGCTATCCCAGTAAAAAGATTAAAAGCACATAATCAAAAAGATTTGAGATAAATAATACTCATCACTTGTGGCCTTGTGATTGAATGATTTACTCAACCACTCTGGTTCCAATGAGCCTATAACTTAGCGTGTGACTAGCCTGGTTGTTGTCCCAGTTACAAATGATGCATGCTCATGTTAGTGTACTCATTCAGCAGTAATGCTCACAGGAAGGCAGTTTCAAAGCAGTACAACATAAAAGACTAATCTATCTTTACCTCTAAGAGTTCTAGAAAAAGTTCAAATCTCAAAAACTTAAAATCCAAGTTGCAACACACAGATATCTACCATTGAATACATCTTTTTTCACTAGAAAAAAAAAAAAAAAAACCTCTAGTCCAAGAATATAAACCAATTAATGCTCACAACACTGAACATTTTAGGGGAAGAAACTGCAATATACAGAAGTGCAGATAATATTTGTCAGTACCAGTCATTGGTTAAAATTAGTAATCATTTGTACAATTTCAAGCATATCAGATATACTTGATACAATCAAGCATGTTTATTCTTCTAGAATACAGCAGTTATAACTAGTGAACATAAAATTAAGGCATTTAGGTTTAAAAGCTGTTTCAACTCTGAGTGTAAGTCCTCGGTGATATCAATTTCCTAGGTCAACAAACTGGGGTATCAATATAAGTGAAAAACCTTCATATGAAAAGCACTGTACTTAACTTAGTCATGTAGTTCTCAAATTAAACATTTCTGAAATAAAGTTATTTCCTAAAATAAATACTTTTTTAAATGTTGACTTAGTATGGAAAAGTTATTAAGATTCCTCATATTTAACCTTTGTCCCTAGCTTTCAGAGTAGTGTCTCTTCTTCCCAAGGTGGGAGAAATTATCCTCATCAGTGGCTTCTACACACTCACACACAAAACCCTGGTGCCAACTGTGACTGAGTACTAGGCACTACTGACTATTATTCTACACATAACCAAAATAAGAACATAATGCAGTTTCTAGAACAACTCAGCCACTAGATCTGAGACCTAAGAACGAGGCTTGTGGGGATGGGGTATGGCACGGTCAGTAGGAACAGAAAGAAGAAATAAAATTCAATGGGGACAAAGGAGGAAATTAGTTGAAACTGCTTGGCTGTGCTTGCTATCTTCAACATGTTCCTTTTTCAATGGCTGGGCACGTTAAGAACATTACCCTGCCAAGTGTGGTGGCACACTCCTGTGTGCACTTGGAAGGTAGAGACAGAAGGACCAGAAGCTCAAAACTAGATGAAAACTGGTTCTTAGAAAGAAACTAAAGCAGTCTAGTTTACCATGATTCTCTCTGAGTAATCCTTCCAAGCCTCAGCCAAGGTAAAGCTGTCTCTGTAATTAGTCAAGTCTCCGGCTCCTGATACTAATTCTGCTGAGGATCAATTCAGTCGGCAAAAAATGACGCTTCCTCCCACTCCACTACATAGCTAAAGCCAAGTTCCAGTAGCCCTCCTCTCTATGGCATCAGCTTCCGGAGTCCTGCCAAAAACAACTAAATGTTCTAAGTGCAAATGGCAGTTACGAAGGAAGTGATGACGGTTGATCCTAGACTTTTCTCATTAGTTATTATGAGCTTCATTTTGTCTTCAGAAATCCAAACATTTTAATTTCACCTATTCAGAAAAATTGATAATCTTGTCATAAAGATTCATAGTAAGTATTAAAAGAATATATGCCTCAATTCTCAACTAACAAAGACCTTTACTGCCTTAGAAGTTCTCTCTCTCCCTCCCCCACACATATTATATTTTATTTTTAATTGTATGTGTTTATTGTATGAGCATGTACATGAGTAGTCTGTAGCGGCTGGTGGAAGGCATCAGAGCCCCTGGAGCTGGAGTTACGGGCAGCCAGCCGTGACCCACCTGACAAGGGTGCAAGAAATCAAAGTCAGGTCCAGTAGGAAGTCTTGCCTAGAGTGACCTCTGCAGCTCCATAAGAAAGTTTTGTAAACCACTTACAAAACTACATCCTCAGCCTGAGTAAAAGCCCGCAGTTCTGAAAAGCATCAGGAGAAACTTGGACTAACACACAATCATAAATAAGAGTACAGTCTGTTCCAAGCTACACCAATCCTTTTGAAATAATGACTACACGCAATTATTTGAAAATGTCAGTCTTGTCAGAGAGAGGATGGGAAAAACAACATGGCATTCTATAGTATTAGAAAGGCTAAGCTGTACTACACTCTTTTAAGAGAAGCATCACCACCATTCTTGGAGTCACATCAAAAATATGTTCGCTAAACTAGCCAAATATTGTGATCTCTTTAAAAAAGAGGGGGGGGGGCTTAACTGATGTACAGCCTTCTTCGTAATATTTTTATAGCCTAAGTTTTAATAACTTTATTCTGTTCTGTAATACACTGTAAAGAGCAAAACCATGCAGCTGTCCAATCATAAGCACTATCTACATATGCTGCTCAAGCTATGTGTGGCAGGCATTCTCAGTGCAGGTGAGCCAGAGGCAGGGCACCACACGTGGAGGACTCTGGACAGTTGCCTGGAGTGAAGTCAACATTCTCCTCATTCTTCTGCTCTTGGCCTTTGAGTGCTTCTATGTCTTCCTCGGGCGGATGAATTACTACTCTGGGAATATCATCCCTGCTGGGTGACACCAGTAGCTCTGGGGCCTGAGGCTGACTCAGCTGGGAACTTCTGGAGGCCAGGCGACTTAAGCCAGGGCTGGAAGGAGGGCTGCTGTGAGGGGTGGGCACTGGGGTGGTACACCTCGAGCCTGCAGGGGTTCCAGCTCTCGAAGAAGGGAGAAGATGACTGAGAAGAAGAGATAAAGGCGATTCTCCTCTCAAGGAAAGGTTTGAGGCAGACAGACCTGTTCGCAAAGAGTGGCGGGAGGCTGACAGGCCTTCGCCTGAGATAAAACAAGTAAGTAAAAAATGATGCCCATTGCATTAAGTAAATAGAGAACACAAAACCAATTCAAACCACAAATCACAAGCTTCAGATTCCTCTGTGGGGTTAGAGGTCAGTCACATTCTTACTTGTTATAATGTCACTGAAATTCAGTTATTGAACATTTTTCCTAACTAGATACATCTATAGATGTCAAGACTCTATATTAGCATTACCTAATAATTAACTTAAAACTGGTAACAAATGTGTGTAACAAGAGGCTGATCAGTGTTCTTAAGTACATTTTAAAAATACAAGACAAATTTTAAGAATTATTTTTCAAGAGAATTATAGCCAGGAGTGATAAATCTTAGTTCAAGGCTACCCTGGTCTACAAAGCAAGTTTCAAGCCAGCCAGGATTACACAGTAAGGCCCTGTCACATAAAAAAACAAAAACAAAACAAAACAAAAGAGAAGGAAAAAAAGGAAGAAAACAAACAAAGAAAAAGAAAGAAGATGAGAGAAACAAAGAGAATTAGGAGAATTGTAACATTAAGTTTTAGGTCAATATTTCAGAGCACATGTCTTGCTTCTACCATAGTACAGCCAGTTAATCAACTACACACAACTGCTGCATTAGCTAGCTAAAAACAAAGCATTTTACCATCTTAACAAGAGCAATAGGAAAGTTAGTCTAGAATATTTCAAAAGCATAGGAATACACTAGTAAGTGGGTTTAAAAGAGAAACATTCTTTCCCTTGTGGCCTTTTCAAACTAAATAGTTGTTTGAGAAATGTAACAATCTCTTGTGGACTAAGAAATCAAAGCTATATGATCAGGAGACTCAAATATAACAAAATAAAGAATGTGATAAACCCATTATTTGTATGTTAGCTAAAATAAATTAGTAGAAACAATTGTTAATACATAAACAACTATTGTTTATCTTTTAAAGAGTTACATGCAGAAAAGGTTATTATATTATAGCTATAATGTAACAAAATTAACAATGTAAAATTGCTTAAGAATAGCCATTGTCTTATGATGAAAAAATTAAACTACAAAGAGGATAAAGAGAAAACATTGACTGCATATGGGGAATAGAAGTTTAGTAGACTCCTTGAAGTAAATAAATTTACTTCATCACAGTGGAGAACAGGGACAGACAAAGAGCAGTGTCCCATATCCCAGTTGTCCCAGCTTGCAGTTCTCCTAGGCTTCCTGTCATGACACAGTCAGAGGCAGTAAGGACCCGCTGCACCTGGCCTGTCTAGGTTCTGTTATCACAGTTCTGTTTAAGAATCAAGTGTGAACCATACTGGTGTGTTCCTGCTTTGGAAAGAAAACAATAAGGTGAGATGAATATTCAATGGGCATTAGTTCTCAGAAACTGACAACTGACTGACTATTTAGGGTTGGGGAGGAAAGGATGGTTCAGCAGCAGTTAAAGAGACCTACTGCTCTTCCACAGGAAGAGTTTGCTACTGGTACCCCATGGTAACTCACAACCATCTTTAACTCCACTTCCAGGTGATCCAATGGCCTCTTCTGACCTCTGTAGGCACCAGACACTCATGTAGTGCACATACATAAATACAGGCAAAACAAGTGTACACACAATATAAAAGTAAAATTCAAAAAACAAAAACACTGTCTCCCCAAGTCCTACATAACATGCCACCATCCTCTGAAAGGAGGGGTAGAACTGGGTCTCGGCACCTGGGTTCACACCATTCTCAATGGACTGAAAATCATCAGCTTGTCTGCCATTTACGTAAGACAGCCCTATCGCGAAACCTTCCACAAAGTATATGACTATCTGAAACCAACTCCCAAAATGCTTGTTTATCATCAGTTTAGGAGGCAAATAAATTTGATATAGGCATAAAGTATAAACTCAGTATTTAGAATTAAAAACATTAAAATTACAAATCATAAATGTATGCCTCTTAAATAATTTAAGGAAGAAACCTCAAATCCAAACAGAGAAGCAGATGTGATTAAGGGTAAGGGACAGTGACTGTACTTATAGATTACTTAAGGAAAGTTATGACCTTTTAATAATAATGAATGCTTTTACTTCATCCAAGTGATTTCTAACGCACACTGGTCTTATTGATAGAGACCTATATTTCTAGCACTTGGGAGGCTAAGGAAGAAAAGTCCAACTCCAAGGCCAGCAAAGGCTACACAATGTTCCAGGTCAGCCCGTCAGCCTGTGATAGAAAATGAGACTGTCTCAAAGAAACAAACAAACAAACAAAAAAGAAAACTTTAGAAATGGCAACTTTGAATAAGTGAGAATGATAATGGGAGACACCACCGTTCTCGCAACACATATTAATACAGCATACAGGATTCCATTAGAGAAAGGTTAGTGAAAACTGGACACCACAACTTATCTCACCATTCCTTTCAAGCAAGTGAGGGTCAGAATGTTTCTTGCCTATATCTGCAAAAGATCGAACCAGGGGAATCCGACTGGTGAATCTTTTCTCGTTTTGATGATGATGCCTCTTCAGGAGAGCTTCTCTGACGTTCTCCCTTATCGAGTCGTCTAACTGGCCAGAGGCTATCATGTTGTCCAACACCATATCTATTCAATGAAAAAAAAATAGTATTTTTAATATATATACTATCTAAGCATATGCATGAAGACAAATATGAACATTATCCATCCAACAAAAAATATAATTAGTGAGACCCTTATTTACTATGTAGTGTATTTTAAAGAGGCTGCTTTCCTATATAGCTATGGTAAATTCTATTTAATAAACGAACGAGTAGCAGTGAATTCTATTTAACTAAATATTCAATGGCACGGGCTCCAAAGATGTCCAACTGTCTGTGCAGTCTAGGAATAGGGCAGGAAAGAAGTGGTAGCTCTTGCTCTGCAAGAGGCACAGACCAATGAAGTAGATAAAATTCCCAGACAAGGCAAATTCTGTCAAAAAATGAAAAGAATGGAAGAGAGGGGGGAAGGAGAGAGGGAGAGAGGGAAAGGAAGAAAGGAAGGAAGGAAGGAAGGAAGGGAGGGAGGGAGGGAGGGAGGGAGGGAGGGAGGGAGGGAGGGAGGACGGACTCCAGCACTGTTCTGTGCACTACTGGGCGTTATTTTCAATGTACAAAAATATGTACAAAGTTTTAAAAGTATATTTATTATTTTACAAATCTGTATCTGTTCCTGACATGTACCATGTGCTTGCAGAAGTCTGTAGGCATTGGAAAAGGGCACCAGATCCCTAGAAAGTGGAGTTACAGACAGCTGAAGCTGCCAAGGGAGTGCTGGAAACCAAGCCAAGTCCTCTGCAAGAACAACAAATGTGTTTAGTCTTCAAGCCACCTCTGCAGCCCCGTGTAGATTTAAACAATGGCACTAAGATAAGTCTAGTGGGGTGGCTTTCTTTGTTGTTGCTTTTTTCTTTCTTTTAGGGATAGAACCCTTGTATATATTAAGCAAATACTCTACCACTGAATTTAATCCCTGGTCCTGTCAGAGATAATTTTAAGTCAAATCTTCGAAACTATGTGTGATAAAATTACCCTAAAAGAAAAACGGAAGCTAGGTGGTGGTGGCTCACGCCTTTAATCCCAGCACTCAGGAGACAGAGGCAGGCGGATCTCTGTGAGTTTGAGGCCAGCCTGGTTACAAAAGCTAGTTCCAGGCCAGGCTCTAAAAATACAGCAAAATCCCGTCTTGAAAAACAAAAAACAAAAAAAAAAAAAAGAAAAAGAAAAATGGAAAAACCAACCTAACAGGTAATTCTTAGTGCTAGCATAATCACAGTTCATCACATGCCTGATTTTCTCTCTCAAAGTACTGCATTCTATGGTCTGATGGACAGCAGCACACCTATACCCATCAGTCAGCACCACTGGACTCCATGGAGCAGATGTAACAAAATAAAGAGGATGGGGAAGTGGATGGGGTTTGTTAGGGAGCCCAGAAGCTTGAGTGGGAAGATGCGCTAGTAGAAGTTATCAAGGTATGGTATAGATATTAAACTGTCTAAGATTAAGTAACAAATTCTTTTTAAAAAATAAAAGTTCTATTTTCTGACAATGACTCACGTGATCATACTCAATACTCCTAACTCTACCTCAGTTCCTAACTCTACCTCAGTTTTTCAGTTATTCATACAGGAATGGGACTCAACAATTTAAAGAATTGCAGCACATAGTCCAATTTAACAGTCAGGTAAAATCAAATTATTTATAGCCCAAGAATTACTGTTAAGTTTATGGCTTTATTTTGTTTATTTGTTTGTTTGTTGCTTTTTGAGACAGGGTTTCTCTGTAGCCTTGGAGCCTGTCCTGGAACTAGCTCTTGTAAACCAGGCTGGTCTCAAACTCACAGAGATCCGCCTGCCTCTACCTCTACCTCCTGAGTGCTGGGATTAAAGGCATATGGCGCCGCCACCACTGCCTGGGCAAGTTTATGGCTTTCTTAACAAATCAAGATAATCAGTTGTTTTCTCTGAGAGCAATCTTCAGTCACTACACAGTAATACACTTATTTAAAACAGACATGATTTGGGTGTTGAGCAACTGTAGACAGAAGTCATCAAATAATCACAACTCTCCTTTTCTCCCCTCCCTCCTTATAATCCTTCAAGTCCGTCTTCTTCTGTTTTTGCTGCTACATCCACACCAGCCTTACTAACTTCCACAACTCCAAGGAAATAGAGTTCTTGTTTCTGTCCCCATTCTAGTTCAGAGTCACCCTGCATATTTTCGACCAGGGTAATTTTCTGAAAGCATATGGAGGATCATTCCTTTCCCAAGTTAATCCCAAAACTGTCCCAATGTGCACCATAAAAATCAGTGCTTCAGTTCGGTAATCCAAAGGTGGCCATAATCTATCCCTTTTTTGGGCAAAGGGAGAAATAAGTCCAGAGCTCACACATGCTAGGTGAGCTCTGTATGCACTGGTCTATCCTTTCAGCCCTATATCTTTATTCAATCAATGTACAGCTGCTTACAGAGCTATCTCACTTTCCCCAGTCCCACTGTTAACATTTACTGGAACTTTCTCCTTGCTCATGCTCTTCCATAAACACTGTCTTTTCTCTTATACACCTGCTCCTTATGCCCAGGTGCTGATTCAAACGCTGTATAATGTTCTCACTGGACTTTTACCATGGGAGACTTTCCTCTGAACTCTCAGAGAGCAAACTATTTATGCGCTGATGGCAGTGATCACACTTCTAATTTAATGTGTTAGTCTCTACACAAACCTACATTGCCCCTACGAAGAGTAAAACTAGTTCCATACACAGCTGTTAAATGAGTATCTTAAAATCACACCTTATTTTCTTTATTTAATTTTCTTTAACATAAAAAAATCAGTTTACTATATAACCTGCTATTTCATCAAGAGTGCTTGCTCTCATATCCAGCATGACTGTCCCATTCAGGATACAACTCCTCAACTCAAAGAGACTGTGTAAGGAGAGAGTTGCCACATAGGGTTTACTCCATCGGTCTCCACCATCTTCAACATCCTCTTCAAATTTCAGCCACCTAAATGGATAATATAGAAAAACTAAAAAACAATGGACATTCCATTTGTTTACTTTAATACCATAAACATAAGCTTTATTTTTAAAAAGAAACAAGAAATCACTACTGGAACAAAATTCTGCCTCAAATACATTTCCACAAATTAGGCCAATAGTATATACTGTCTGCAGCCATCAAATCTGACACCTACATCACATGATAAAGATTGTAGTTTAACAATATGTAAATAAATTACCATTGTGTGATAAATGAAATTGATTTAAAATAAGCTCACAAAACCAAAACTGCAGCATTTCACAACGTAAGATTTTTAACTTCAAATCTGTTCAGACATCTGAATACCAACCATACAAACTATATAACATACTAAATGAGCTCATTCAAGGAAATAAACTGAGAGTAAAGAACAAAAGAAAATTTCCAGGCATTAACTAGGAAATCTTCTAATGTAGAGCCCCAGAAAGGCGGCTCATTCTTGTAATCCCAGCATTAAGTAGATAGAAACAGGAGGATTGCTGCAAGTCTATGACCAGCCTGGGCTACATCCTAAAGTCCAGATCAGCCAGGGGTATAAAACAAGAGCCTACCTCAGTAAATAAATAAATAGTGAACAAAGAAACCAACCAGCACTCTATCTTGTGATTTCACTTCATAAAGCCGAGAGTGAGGAGAGTTACCTGGCCGTCTCCTTCCATTCATACTCCTCTCCATCTCTGTAGCAGAGCTCGTCCATCTCTGTGAAGAGGTCATGGGGAATGTGCTCCTCATCATCGTCTTCAGTCCCAAGGATGAACTGCACCCTCTGCGATGGTGTGTCTTAACAAAACAACAGCACACTCATTTAAGGGTAAGCTTTGAAATTGACACACTGTCCCAATAAGTTCCAGATAAGCCAGGGTTGTACAAATCTTATTTCCAAAATATACATAGTATATATATATATATATATATATATATATATATATATATATATATATACACATACATATATATATACATACATATATATATATATATTCAAGTGATATATGCACAAATGAAAGTATAAGATAAAGTAGTTAAGATAGCTACGTTCATGGATTAAAAGGAAGCCTTCAAGCTTTAGAAAGTGATATGAAACTTGCAGCTGTCAATATGTGCCTGCCAGCTCTCCCACTGTTCTAGAGAAACAGAACTGTCAGCTGCAGACTGGGTCAGAGCCACTGCAGAAGGCACACTAACAAAATAGATACTACCTTTTAAATAGTAGAAAACCTTAAGGCTTTCAATCACAGAAAATATCCACTCCGCATTACATGAGAAAAAGTCGCACTAAAATGACGTCTAGGTAAACAATCCTCCAGGCCCCTATGGATGCAACAGGCAGAACACTTGAAGAGGACAGTTAAAGCGAGATGTCAGAAGAGATGACAGACACAAGGAAATGAGGAATGAAGAAGACAAAAAACACAGAAAATTAAGTGATATGGAGACCAAAGGAGGAAGGTCCAAACAAGGAACCCTCCAGAAAGTTGAAAATGTAAGAACTGGGAGAACTGATACACAAACCGTGAAAAGCTGTCACAGGTGTTATGTTACTAGAGGCAAGGCAATATTACTGTGGTCAACTACTTCTGCATACAAGACTTGCTTGATGTTCTGCTTGGGTTTATTACTAAAGAACTTTTTTTAGTGCTACTGTAAGCGGTATGTTTAAATTTCATTTCTGAGTATTCACTGCTACTCGTGAGAAAAGGTTGATTTTCTACTCGGAGTGATTCGCTTAGTGCAACAGTTCTACAAACTCTTTAGATTTACTATCTCATGGCCTAACATCTGCAGACTTTCCTTCCTTTATTGCCAGACATGTATGTCACGTGCATCCGCCCCCACTTCTCTCCTCCACCCTTCACAGGTTAAGAGCTCCAGGACAACGCTGTATAAAGGCAATGAGATGGGATACTTCAGCCTTTCTCTTAGTCACTAAAAAATGCTCTCCAGACATGTGGCCAGAGACAGCTATGAATGTACCCCCCCCCTCAATTGTTAACCTCAAACACTGAGATTATCTGTCCATTTTTAAACACAATCATGTTGTTCTTAAGCATTAGGTCTGCAGATCACAATGTGTGTTGCAAAGGCAAAACATGGCCACAGGGGCTAGGGAAAGTTCAGCCATAAGAGGGCTTGCTCTGCAAACATGAGGACCTCAGATCAAATCCCAAGCACCCACATAAAAAGCCAGGCACTGCCATGCATGCCTGTAACCCCAGCACTGGGAAAGAAATAAGACAGTTCTGAGAGCTGAGAGAGCCTGCCTTGGCACAATAAAGCAGAGAGAGGTGAAGACACAAAGTCACGGAGATCTATGTGCCTCTGTCTCCCAGGACTGGGAATAAAAGGTATGCATCACCACACCCAATGATTTACTTTTTAAATATATGTGTGAGTATGTGCGTGTGCCTGTATGGGGTTAGTATACATGAATATAGTACCTGCAGAAGCCAGACTAAGTTACCAGATCCCTTGTGGCTTGATTTACAGGTAGTACAGGCATTTGTGAGCTGCCTGAGGTAGGTGTTGGGAAGTGAACACATGTCCTCTGAGAGAGCAGCAAGCTCTCTTCACTGAGCCATCTCTCCATTTCTAGTTTTTGTTCCTTTCTTTGAGCTTAATAGGTTTTACCCTTGCCCTCAGTCTCTTAAGCTAGAACATGGTATCTCTGACTCCCATTCCTTCTTTCTAACATACAAGGATCAAATGGCCTAAGTCTCTATGCACTGCATTAGCTGCACCTGACAAGTCTTTGTATATACAATCTGGATTTACACAGTCCTGGGTTATTAGTCAGGCCTGTGCTGTGCAAGCCCCTATCTCTGTTGCCTGTATTCTTCTCACTCAACAAGACTGAAACACTTTAATGCTTTTGGATTCTTTTAACCCAGATTCCTGAGAGTTGACCAGGCCTCACCTTGTGCTACCACACTAGAAAACAGTTCCTAGGCAGTCGGTTCAGGCAAGCACTGAACTTATCCTTCTTGTCTCTTCCCACAATTAAGAGCCTGTGCTATGTGCTATCCAGAGACCAAACTACTGTCTTACAAGTTTTGTCCAACCAGAGAACAGTTTCAAAATGCAATAGTTATCTCCCTCCATGTTATTGGTCAGGAAGCCCCAGGGGTACTGAAACAACACAGGCTACTGCAACAGTTCTTGGTTGTCAACCAACTGAACATAGAATCTTACTGCTGAAGACACCACAATCTTTGGTGACCAGACATAGAGAAATCAATCTTCAACTGTTGACTATCTTAGTCATATTAGACACTGAATGCTGTACTGACCTACAGGGAGAGGTAGACTCACTGGTGTACCAGTGCCATGACTGATACGGGATGATGTAGGGGTGGGGGAATGTGTGTTACTGACATTAGCACAGCCATGTCAAGGACCCCAATGCCTTAGTCCCATGAGAGTGGCAAAGCCTTCGCTGGGTCTGCATGCAAGTGTTGAGAGTGTATGCAGAAAATATCCACTGTAGCTTTCTGCCCTCTCCAGAGTGAAAGGATATAAAACAACTCTAATTTAAAAGCTAAATGACAAGAACCAGTTTTTATATTCAAAGTCTTAAGTAAAAAGAAAACAAGGGTCTCACTACCACCATGAGCACATTTATATCAATGAAATCTTAAGTTACTATGGGGTGAGAAACAGTGCAGTGGCAGCATGCTTACCTAGCATGCACAAAGGCCCTGGACCTATTTACCCAGAAGACAGAAAGAAGGGATGGAAGAGCAGAAGGGAAGGAAAAGGGAAGGGACAGGGAAGAGAGATGAAGAAAAGAGAAGAAATAAAGATGAGGAAAAAAAATCCTGGTGGCCCATGCCTATGGTGCCTGCATTTAGAAGACTAATAAGCCTGAGGCCAGCTGGGCTGCTCAGAGAAGCCTTACCTCAAAAGACAAAACAAAAATGCCCCACTTTTATTGGCCTCCTCCCAATGTGTTAAATTATTTCATAGGAATGAAGTGAAAAACATAATACTTCTTAGAAAAAAAGTTCAGCCATCAGTGAAGGGCAACTTCTTCCTACCATAAGAAGGAGACTCCCGTCCATCTTCTTTATCTGAGTCTTTGTCTTTTCTTCTTCGATGGTGATGTTTGTGCCCTCGATGCTTGTGACGCCGACGACCCTCTTTACTAAATGGTACGTGAACACCAACATATACAGCTCGGTGGCCTAGTAAAAGTTTTTAAAGTATATTACTGCTTTTTACCAAAGTCCAAGTATGACAGTCGAGAAAGCACATCACATTTTAGAAACAAAGAATTACCTATAAGCTCATGAAGTCAACAATGCGGTCTTCAATGGTTTAAAGTACTACATGTTACAGCAGAACATTGAACTACTTACTGATAATTAAACTGGCCATATAGATTACTAGTGTAAATATCAGTTTGTCATCTAAATAATCAAGAAAAGCTAGATATACCATACAATAGAGATAAATTTATGCTGCCTTAAAAGGGAGTGGTGACATATATAGCTATAATCCCAGAACTCATGAAGTTAAGACAGGAAGAATTAGATTTCATGGTAAACCTAAGCTTTAAAGAGATAAGAAGCAGGCAAACAAAAACTATATTCTTATAAAAAATATAAACAAAAAATACATGTTTATGTATATACACACAAACACCTATATACATATGTATTCAACCTACATTCACGGCCAATTCAAGTTAGTAGACATTCTTAATACATTTCTTAAGGGTTATTAAGTACCTCATATATTAATCATAATATACTAACATTCAAGCAAATGTTTATTTACTATTATTTCATTGTTTCAAAGATTTTTTAAAATTTGAATCAGAACCCAACATCCACATGGCAGTTCATAACCATCTGTAACTCCAGTTACAGGGGTTTCAAAACCTCTTCTGATCTCTGTAGGCACCAGTATGCATATGATGCAACACATACATAAAGACAAAATACATAAACAACTAAATACACACAGAGAGAGAGAGAGAGAGAGAGAGAGAGAGAGAGAGAGAGAGAGAGAGAGAGAGAGAGAGAGAAAAGCAGGTAAGACTTTATAACACCTTACTGTTTACTTTTAGAATAAGTAAAGCCATGGGGAAAATATAATCCTTTGTACTTGATCACACAAAGACGCACAAGGGTAGTCTCTATTTTGTGCACTAAATGAAATGAACTAGTTACAGAGCTAACCACACTGTGTCCACTACTAAAGCAACAACTGGTTTCTTCAAATGTTTGAACAGCTCACTACTGAAGTTGTATTGTTGTGCTGAATACAGAGATGTGGCTACAAATTCAAAAAAAATAGGCAATTATGGAAAAATGACAGAGTTGCTTTTTGCCTTTATATACAAAATAAATAATATGCTGAAATATTAGGCTAACAATATTATTTTCATAAAAAATATCCTAAGATGGTCAGGAAATTAATACTTTAAGAAACTCTATCCTTAGGTGAGATTTTCTGTTCTCATTTTAGCTTTTGAGACAGGGTCTTGCTAGACTAGCACTAAACTCAAAATCCTCCTGCCTCTGCCTGCATGTGGGGATTACAGGAATGTATCACCATGCCTGGCCTCTTGCAAATTTGCTGACTCAGTAAAATTTTGTTTTACTTTCCAAACCAATACTGTTGCCATGTGTCAGTTGTCAAAATATTAGTGTCAATCAAGTAATGTAGCTGTGCCTGGTGGCACAGTCCACCATCCCAGCACTTGGGAGACTAAAGCTGGACTGTAGGCCAGACTGATATATTGGCTACTTTTCTCATGCTGCCTTTCTGGATGCTAAGATCAAATACATGATCAGCAACATTTACAAAGGAGAATTTATTTCAGCTTATTTTGAGGAGATATAGAAGTCCATCAAATTCAGTAAGGCATGACAGCAGACACACTGTGCTCTTACTCTAATCTTGACAGATCAGGAAGCAAAATTGGGAATTCAAAATCTCTGCTAGCATTCTCCTTTTTCCTTGCCACCCTCCTGTCTTTCTTTGTTTCCCCTTTCTTTCAGTCTGTGATTTCAGGCCATGGGACAGTATCACTCACCTCAGAGGTAGGTTTCCCTCTTCAGTTAAAGCTCCCTAGAAACACCCTCACAGAGAAGCCCTCAGGTGTAGATACTGCGTGATTCTGATGCTGGTCAAGTGGACAGTGAAGACTAACCATCAGACCTGCTATTTAGTGAGGTCCTGAGCAGACTGAGCTACACGGCAAGGCCTTGTCTCAAAAAACAAACAGATACACTAAGTAACTGAGCAAGTTTTAGAGTAAAAATAACCAGACTTCAAGAAACACAGAGAACTTACTAGTTAAAATATCTCTAAGAACTCTACCTAACATATTAAGAACTTGACACACCTCTATAGAAATCAAAACTTGATTATTAGAAAAACTATATTAGAAATCACAAATTTATTTATTTTTATTTATTTATTATTTATTATGTATACAATATTCTGACTGCATGTATGCCTACAGGCCAGAAGAGGGCGCCAGACCCCATTACAGATGGTTGTGATCCACCATGTGGTTGCTGGGAATTGAACTCAGGACCTTTGGTATAGCAGGCAATGCTCTTAATCGCTGAGCCATCTCTCCAGCCCCCGAAATCACAAATTTAAAACATAATTATTCAAGGTTTCTTCAGTGACGACAGGCATGTCTTGGAACTAAAACTTGGACAGTTGTAGAGCAATAGCATGCAAAGACTGAACTTAATACGTTTAAATGGCTTACTGTACTTATGTGAATTATATCTCACTAAAGTAAAAACTGTAAGTAAACTCACTGATCTGAGAATTTTATTTTAGTGGAACTGTAACTGAAGTGTCAACTCCTACCACTGTGTGCTAAGATCACAATCCCATAGGTCCAACTAGCACTTGGCACACCAACCCAATATACCAAGATATAAATAAATTCTATTGAGTAGCAAAAGGCTAGAAAAGTAAAAAATATACTAAAACTCAAGGATCTAAAGACAGTCTTACTATTTCTTTGTATCCTCTGATACAATACATGTAGTATTCTTAAACTTGTATGTCATTTTTAGCCAGGCATGTTAGCTCACAAAGACACAAGCCTAACACTCAGGAGGCAGAGGTAGAAAATTCAGGATAAAATGCAGAGGACTCCATCTCTTTCTTAACAGCAACAGGTTAAGAACCTGATACAGGGTCAGGCAGTAATGGTACACGCCTTTAATTCCACACTTGGGAGGCAGAGGCAGGCAAATCTCTGTGAGTTCAAGGCCAGCCTGTCCTACAGAGTGAGTTCTAGGGCAGGCTCCAAAGCTACACAGAGAAACCCTGCCTTGAAACCCCATCCCAACCCACCCCACCCCTCCAAAAAAGAGTCTGATAAATGACTGGCAAATTTTAATAAAGTGTCTATGAAAACTTTGCCACAAACACCAGTTTAGTGAAATTTCCACATTAACTCACCAATAAGTGATATCATATCCATAGACTTGCTGTACAGAGATGGGTATTGCAAACTGAGCACCCTGCACAAAGCATACACCCACTCACTCCTCCTCCACTGTCACTGTCATGAAAACTAGGTCAGAATGAGAAACCCACATGGATTATAGGAGACTAGGGAGACATACTAACTGGGTCCTTGGAACAGAAAAGGCCATTAATAGAAAAATCAATGAATTCCAAATAAAAGCTGCAGCTTAGGAAACTAAGCAAATCCTTTTCGAGTTATTCAGAGTTAACTTTTGTATTTTCACAAATGGTACAATTTCACAAATAATATTCTTAACATTAGATGAACCTGTATAAGGTACATGCAGAAATGTTCTGTACTGTGTATGCTGACATTCTGTAACTCCAAAACTATTTCTGAAACATAACAAAGAAGACAAACTGTTTAATAGGATCTCTTCCCATGTAGGAGGACAAAGAGCTCGTCTGCTGCACAGTTCTAAGTGCTGGTCACTGCAGCACCACTAAGCACTGATGACAACTAAGGATGCTCAGCCAGTGCACCAGGAGTGTGGGGAAGGGACGAGCGCATTTTGTGATCATTACCTTTCATTCTTCCTAGTAATCAATGAGATGGGAAAGGCTCTATGAACTCTTATCTATGCCAATAATTCAACAAAAAATAAACACTCAGGATAATAAACACCATAGGTAAGAATATGTTCTACAATATTATTCATTGTGCTACACCAGAGAAGTATTCAGTGATCTTCTAAACAAACACTGACTACAACAATGTTTCCAGAAGCAGGAAGAACTTAGAACTTAAAAAAAAGTAAAACTTAAGAATACTGGCAGGCATCAGCTGGTCATCTCCCTGCTAAGCTTAAGAAATTATTTTAAATAAACTTACTTTCTAGTTCTTCTTTTTCAAACTTGGTGTTCACGGTTGAGCTAGTTTTGCCAAGATCTACAACAGCTTCTTCATCAGGACCCTAGAAGAAAGACATTCTCCTTTACTATAAACCAATGCACACAAAAACTGCATCTTTTAAAAAGTGTTTACAGGAACTTTTAAAATTCACAGTTATATTCTTATAGTAAGAATAAAATCAGCAAAGGGCTGTAAACCATTTTTTGAAATACTAAATTTATCCTCAGTAAAATATACACAGGACCAAAGGGGGTAAAAGCAAATCTTATGTGAAAGGAATGCTATCTTAAGTGTCAGAGTGGAATGCTTGTTTTGACATTTGCCCCGAAAACAACGATTGCCGTGGATTACAGATAAACGCAAAACTGTCAAAAATGAGTGGTGAGGTCAGTATATAGAACCATTTTTACTTGTAAGTTAACAAACAGCTAGTAAAAGTTAGAACACTTTATTTCCAGATACAGGAAAGGTCAAAGTGGTAACCTCTAGGGAAATTCTGGCTTATGATATGAAAACTCAATCTTATTCATACTGCTCCCTCCCCAGCTCTACAAAAATATAACCTGTTAATGTTTGTGTTACAGAACAGTTTGGACCATTTAAAAAGAAGCTTGATATTTATACCAGCTTTCTCAAGTCCTAACAACTTTAACAGAACATTGTGATCACCGTCATCTACACAGGATAAATGCATTTGTACAACTCTGTCAACACATGCAAACAGGTAACACACCCTTCATCTCTCAAATCCTGGTTCTGGGTTTGAGCAGAACTACATGCAGCTCTCTGGAAAGGTTTGCACAACCTTCTGCAATACTGGTCTGCAGTATATGGCTTTTCCGTGCACCCACAATAAATTGTCTATTAGTTTTCCCCAAATTCTCACTCTCTAAACTCAGGACCAGAGTTGGTCTGCTTGAATTTTTCAAATAAATTTCTTACTAGCTCAACTTACTATCCAATCCATTAAATTCAGCATCAGACATAGAACCAGGGAAATACAAGTTTTCTGCTATCCAGACATACTTTCTAAACTAGACACCCAAAGAAAACCTCAAATAGATCTCTGTATATGGACGGCGTTCAAGTTAATTTGAAGAAGTTAGATGACTCGCTAGGGTTCTACACTTTAACAGGAACTGAGAAAAAGACACCAGTTTGTCTGGTTACTCTACATTCTCCAGACTTCCTTAGAAATGGGGCCAAAGTCAAAAACAAAACGAGGCCCTAAAACATAAAACAGCTCAAGAGTGAGAAACTACAAAATCCAACAGAACATCCCACTATTAAATCAAACTTCAAGCTCCAGGAATTGGTAAAATCTAATGAGTTTCTGGCCAAAGGAGACCCAAGGACAACCTCACACAACCCAGCCTATCGCCAAAGTTTTTAGTTGCTCCCATTACTGAAGGCAGCACTTACACACCTTATTGTACACTGAGAAGTTGAGCTGGTGCCTAACTAGAGTCTTCATTCCTACTACTAGTGCTCATGACACTGGAAGGTTCTCTGTATGCTACCAGAGGAGAAAGGGAAACACCAAGCCAACTACAAACCCTTCCATTGACAATGGTGAACTGCCTGGAAGATGCACTGGTGTAATCGTTGCACAAAGCTTGTAGGAGTAATCAACTACTATCTGATGGACTTAAGACCCACTACATGTGATAGAATCCATATGCAACACTGCTTGGGTAGCCAGGAACCTGAGAGGACAGAAATCAGGGGAAATCCAAATGCTACTACTGTTCTTCTAAAGGAATGTAGCCAACAAAATGACTCCTAGTGATAGTCTGCTATACTCATAGAGCAGCACCTTATTTTTTGTTTGTTTTTGGTTTGGTTTGGTTTGGTTTGGTTTGGTTTTTCATGAAAGCACTTCTCTGTGTAACAGTCCTAGCTGTCCTGGAACTAGCTCCTGTAGACCAGGCTGTCCTCGAAACTCACAGAGATCCATCTGCCTCTGCCTTCCCGAGTGCTGGGATTAAAGGCGTGCGCCACCACCAGCGGTTTGATCAATGTCTTATTCAGCCATCACTGTTCTTGTAGCACATGGGAACAAATACTCACAGCTGGACAATGTGCAGAGTAAGAGACCTCAGAACACTCAGTCCTAAAAGGGATGTTTCCATCAAATCCCTCCCCCACTCAGAGCTCAGGGAACACTGCAGAAAAGGAGGTAGAAACTGTAGAAGAACCAGAAAGGATGGAGGACACCAAGGAAACAAAGCCTTCTAAACACATCAGGACTGAGAATTATGAGACAAAGATCTTTCAAAAATGCCACTGAGTTTGTTTTGTATTAGTCATCAACTGCTTGGCGTGGGTTCTGTCCTTAATAGGGGTCTGTATACCCAGTAAGACTCTGTTGGGGAAAACAATTATTCCTTTGTGAGAGGTTATCAATTAGAGATATTGGGTTAGGTATAGGGCTTGTGTCACCTCCTCCTCTGTCTTAGGCCGATGAAGGCCCAGTGCATGCTGCCAGCCTTTGTGAGTTCACATACACACCAATCCTGCAATTGACAAGTTCTCTCCTAAACCCAAGGCCAAGGTTTAGTCCTAAGAGGCAACACACTGTCCACACTAAAGGGATTAACTGCTCCCATCCAAGCTTTCCCTTACACTGTACAACTGCCAGGATAAGAAATATTACAACTGACTCTTGGCCTCAAACCAACACAGATCTACTGACATGTACAGATGCATTAACAAAGCCAATCAGTTTACACTAAAAATACTCTATGAAAAATACACGTCCACTATCTACCATTTATTCCATTTTTAGCTAACACTTACTTTACTACTACATTGAGTTAAAATATGCATATTCTACCATTTTAAATATTTGTCAGAGGAAAATACTTCCACCTGTGCAAACAACAACAACAACAACAACAACAACAAAACAACAGACTCCTCAGAGGATGTAACTGAAAACCCTCTTTACTGATTTATTCAGCCTATTCCTGTGAGACTACACCCTAAGACTTCCTTCCATTCTCAATGCAGCAGGTTCTTGTTTTCTTCTTCGACAAGGTTTCAATGTATAACCCTGGTTGGCCAAGGACAGGCTGATCTCGACTTCACAAGGACCTGCCTGTCTCTACCCCCTGCACCACACCAGACCCAGAATTTCTACTTATAAAGAAAAAAGAAAAGAAACAAAAATAGGTCACTTGTATTACTTGAACTAAGAAATACAACAAATACTTTGGGTGGAAAAGACCTATAGGCTGGGAAGGTAGCTATGGGTTTAATACACACAGAGAGAGAGAGACAGAGAGAAACAGAGAGTAGGGGGAGAAAAATTGAAAAACTATAAGTAGGTTTTGGGGTAGCAAAGACCTCTAATACCAACCAACAGAAACAGGAGACTCTTGAAAGATTTTAGGATACCAACTGAGTTCAAGACTACCCTGGGCTACAAAAACAAACAAACACCCTGAAAGATCTAAATACCTAGTTAGGAAAGATCTCAAGGACATATTATTTAGTGAAACAACAAATCTGCAGTTATAAATAAAATTACATGTATTTTAAAATCAATTAAACCTGTTCTGTTCCCAAATGTTTGTTTTCTGGATGTTTATTTCTACTTAGTAATAAGCGAAGAAAAAGGCTTGATGGAATCTGCACCAAACTCTTAACTGCTCAGAAAAATGTGTCTGAAGAAAAACTAACTCCAAATATCTAGTTGCTACTACATTTCTCAAATGTAACTAGCATAACAAAATAAAATTTTGTTACTAAGTTTCTGACAGTTCTGGTACTGAACCTAGGACCGTGCACATGTTAGGCAAATGCTCTGGCATCCAGCTATATCTCTAATCCCAAGAGGGGGAGGTGTGTGTTTAACTCCACAACCCAGACTAGCTTTGAACTAATGACAATCCTCAAACTCCTACGTGCTAGAATTAAAAGTATGAGCCATCAAAACTGGCTGAAAGTTAAAATCTTTTAAATATAACAGTATTACAGACAGAGGGCTCGGCATGCGTCTATATAGTAGTGTAGCTAACATGAACAGTGCTGGGTTCAGTGCCCAGGATTGTACACACTAGGTGCAATCCCAGCACTTGGAAGGTAGAGGCAGGAATATCAAAAGTTCAAGGGTCACCTAAGGCTGCATAGGGAGTTCCGGGTCAGTCTGGGCTACATGGGACCCAAAAACAAAAACAAACAAAACAAAAACTTACAGCATTTAATGACCAAAGGAGGACAGGAAACAAATGTATTTCTCTCTTTCCTAGTTTTTCAACTGTGAAACATGAGTAGTAAAGACAGCATCTGTTGTAACCGCCAGCATTGTGTAGGCTGTGCAAATTGGCCATCTGGCTGTATGGGAAGAAACACAACTGAAGTACACAGGGTACATTTGGCCACAGACGGAAACCCCCAGAACAAAGGCACTGGGTATTTGAAGAGAGTAAAAACTTCTCCTAAATGCATGGCTTTTAGATGAGATTGTTTGGGAATAATGCTTTATACCATTTTAATGCACAGAAAAACTATTATTGTATGCAAAATATATGTTCTTTGTAAAAGTTGTCATGACAATCCATGTGTATATTAAATGTTTATAATGTGAGACATGAAACTGCTCACTAGGGACACACTAACGAGCAGGACCTAGCAATCCTAGTAGCGTTTCATCTCCTATATGACATTTTTTAATAATAACATTTCAATGTTAATTGTTTTTTAATTTTCACATAGAAAAGACCCTTTCAACATTTTTATCTCTAAGAACACAATAGTAAACAAAGCCAGCAATAGCTAAGAATGACACTGGCATAATATTACTTGCAACATCTACCTAAATAAATAATGAAATGTCACAAGAAAAACCAAAAACACAAAATTAAAAAAACATCCAAATTACATCTATGCAAGTCATGCTCAATCTAATCTTAATCTTAATTCAACTCTGGTGCCATTTCTCTTAAATTCACAAGTACCACTGTAATACAACATAAAATATAATATTAATTATCCATAAGGCATACAGATATCTTATTCCAGAATGAGATTAAATATTCTATACATGAAGTAACAGATGTCCAAGATTATTTATTACAACAGTGCTTGTAATAGGAAATGCTAGAAACAACTTAGGATTCCTTGATAAAGGAATGGCACAATAAAGTGTGTTACACACAGAAGAATAACATAATATCTTCAGGACTAGAGAGAATCAAACTTTAGTACTGATATGATTTGGGTTCATTTTTCTTCCCCCATGTTTTGCTTGTCTGTTTGGGGACAATACCTCTATCTATACCCCAGGCCGGACTGGAATTCATATGCAACCCAGGAAAGCTTCCTGTCTTAGCCTTCTGGATGCTGGGAAGCAGGTGTAAGCCACAACACCTGACTTATTCATCTATATATCTGACTTTTCTTGTGCCATGACATTATGCTGGAGTTGGAAATTTACCTAAAGACAATCCAAGTTTGAACAAAAAGTCTCCAAGGGGAACAACAGAAAGGAAATGTAAAGAAACAGAAAGTATGAAACAGGGAAACTGGAGAGAGCATGAGACAAACCCTGGAAGGAGAAGTCCTCAGCAACAATGAGAGTTTAGGCACGTGACACAGGACTACTACTGTCTCTAGCCAGTTCAAAAACCTCTCTGGGATTCAGTGTCAAATTTTAAACTTTAAGTATTTCACTCTTTTTACTAGGCAGATATACTCACTCCAAGATTTAACCAATACAGACTTGCCAAACAGGAATGCATTAGGAGACAAATATGTACAAATTAACAGAGATAAAATTTTTAAGTAATTTTTTTAATTACTGATATTAGTCTAGCATAATGGCTCATGTCTGTAATTCTGGCATGAGAAGCCAAGACCAACAGTCATCACGAGTTCCATCCTGGACTATACAGTGTATCCAGGACAGCCTAGGGTACAGAGAGAAACACATTAGTACACACCTGTAATTCCATCAGTCAGAAGGCAGAGAACTGCCACAAATTTGAGGCCAGCCTGATCTAGTCAGTCAGGTACACATAGTAAAATCTTGTATCAAACACACACACACACACACACACACACACACACACACAACTTGTGTAACTACCTCTTTATTACAGAAAACCAGAGTGGGATGTGAGGAAGTCTACAAAGATTTACTGAATGCTTTCAAGGTCTACAAACCAGGTGTGGTGGCCCCAAACTGCAATCCCCCAAACTGGGAGGCTGAGGTAATTGGACTGCTGGAGTCCCAAGGTTTGGCTATAGTATGAAACTATGTCATACAAAAACAGAGGGGAAAAAGAAGAGGAGGACATGGGTAAAGGAAGAGAGTAAAGGAGACGGGGGGGGGGGGGGGGGGGGGGAGGGAAAAAGGGGGGAGAACAAGCCTCACTTCCTTAAGGATTTGGAACTAAAACTCATTCTCTTAGCAAACAGCCAGGTCACAATTTGAGTATTACACCACAAATGGGCATGTGCCAGTGAAAACTGAGTAACTCAAATTTCCAACTTATTGGTTAAGACATGACTCTCCACCAAAGAAAATCTGGAGGCAAAGGAATGATCTTATGAAATCCTGACAAATGAGACTACACAGACGTCTACGTGGAACACGCTTTGCTTTTCCAATTCAGTTTTCATTCTTTCTTTCTTCTAATCTAAAAGAGGAAAGAAATGCACTGCCAATAAAAGAGCTACAATGAAAAGCCAAGTCTCCTGAGTGCCATTTATGCAAATTCTTGATTCACTAAACTATAGATCAAGGTCACCTGTCGCATGTACAGCATTTCCTACACAATAACACCACTCGAGGAATCACTGAATTATCTCTCAGGCTGAATAATAAATCACAAAAGACAGTAACCACTTCTGGTTTGTTTTCCGCTGAGTTCCCAGTATCAAGCAGGACCTGAGCCCTGGGAAGTCCTTATTCAATGTGCTGAATTTCAGTATCTCAAGGTATAAGTCACTATTAAAAATTTATAAAAATTAAAAAACTTAAAGATCCCTTCTTGGTCGTGGGGTGTGAGGACTGAAGAGATGGCTCAGGGGTTAAAATTATTGGCTGCTCTTTCAGATGACCTAGGTTCAATTCCCAGAACCCACGACAGCTCACAACTGTGTATAACTTAACTTCCAGGACCCAACAGTTTCATAGAGATATACATGCAGGCAAAATACCAAAGCATGTAAAATAAAATTTTAAAAAAAATTCTCTAAGGACTAGAGAGGCGGCGTAGCAGTTAGGAGCACTTGCTGCTCCCCCAGAGGATCGTATGGGGGGGGGGGGCGCTAACAACTACTTTGTAACTCTAGCTCCAGGGAATCTGATGCAGGTACCTCAACTTACATGTACATACCCATATGCAGGCACACACACCTACACATAATTAATAATAATAATAAATCTTTTAAAGATCCCTCTTAAGCCCTGAGCATAAATATGATACTTTAAAATATAAGTCTATTTATGCTTTTAAAAGCCCAGAATTAGCATAAAGTCAAAATTCAATTTACAAATAAGAATCCTAGTAAAAAAATTATTCTTTTTACTAAAATTACATGCTATAACTAAAATTTCTCTTAGTCATTTCCCTTGCCGAAAAGAGAACATTTACAACATATACTTTTCTTGGTCAAATTATCAAAATGAGACATATTAAAAGGCACAGTATGAAGGAAAACATGCAAAAATTACTTAGACTGTATCATAAGCCTAGTATAAGAGCTTTTGACACCAAAAGCTTGCAAGATCCAGTATTAAAAGAGACATCAGAGAGCCCCATTAGAAATTTATTTTTCTATCATCACACGTGGCTATAATCCAAGCAATTCTGATTATTGACCATGTAATTACAGCTATCAAACATTTCAGCTTCCATGCATGCTTAACATGAGATGATTTCTTCCCAACTATCCCCACCACATAACTTTTTAATTATTTCTTTTATTTTTGAGATTATATTGCAATTACATCACCTCCTTCCCATTCCTCTCTCTAAACCTCCCATTTGCCCTTCCTTAAAAAGAAGTTTGGGAGTGGGAAGACGCTGCAGATGTCCCTAACACTACCCGGACTTTACCCTTCAGTTCCACAACCAAGGACAGAGGGATGAAAACATTCTAAGCCAGTGTTGACTGAGTCCCACATTTCTCCAGGATACACTATTAAGCTTTAAAAAATTACAGTTTATCTGTAAATAAAACCCAAATCCTAACTAATAGGTACCTACATGTAACTTCCTTGCCAGCCGGAATCTTTCCATAGTAATACTGACAGGACAGAGCTTGTTCATGACAGTGCGGTAAATCCCAACAAGAGTCCAGGGACAGCAAGGACACATCTGATTTAGGTCACTGCGCTTTATACAGATGAACTCCTCTAAGTTGCTTTTATGGCACAGCCAATCACTGTCTTCTATGTTGCCTAATCTTCCAAGCTGATAACCACAACTTACAAGGGGTCAGGGCACTAACCAGATCTGGACCGCAACAGACACATTTAGAAACACTCAAAGAAGCCAGGTGTTTCTGCAATCCCCGCACAAGGGAGACGGAGGCAAGAGAAGGAATTTAAGGCTGATGTCTACTACACAGTGTTCACGGCTAGCTGGGGAGGGTGCCAAGAAATTTTATCTTTAAAGCAAAGTGTAGGGAAGAGAAAGGGAGTGAGCCAGAAAAGAAAAGATGAACTCAAAGAAAACTGCAATCCATTTAAAGGAAGTCTATCCACAACACTAGAACAAAGGGAGCACATCCTAAGAACCCTGTGTGGCTATTTAAGTGTATGTGTGTGCCATATTGTACTTTCCAGTAAGCTGGTGACCAGTAAGCTGGTCACTGAATTTCAGCAAACCCCAAATGTAGCATGGCGGTCGGGCAGCAATGGAAAATAATCAAATTAGCCTTATCCGAAATAATCAGTTTTAATAAAGGGAAAAAGTGGGATACACTTACAAAGCCAAGGTTTCAGCGAAGTAGAGAGCCAAGCGGGAGGAAACAGGGGCGCCTATCCCAAACCTGGTTCTTTTTAAAGGTACCTTTTTCCCCTGGAGCAGCCACGCCCCTCAAAGCAGGGATTGGTCAGCTGCCCCAACACCCAAATTCTTTTATTCAGAGAGAACTTGTTTCTGAGGATCACTAAATTTATACCAAATTACCACCAACTACATTACTAATACATTACTAATAAAACTGACAGTCACATTACAATCTCTAACAACTGGAAGGGCAGGCAGAAATAAGCAGCACAGCCCCAGGACCAGGACCCTTCCGTACTCTTAGTACTGGAGACTTCAAGGGGTCTTTGTTAGTAAGAGTTATATCTACTTTTACCATAGTAGAATTAAAACTCAAAAAAACTACAGCGTTTCTTTAGAAAACAATAAAAAAAATACATGGTAATTTATGTAACACCTTTTTTTGCTTTGGTTTGGTTTTGGTTTTTCTACATAAGGTTTCTCTGTAGCTTTGGAACCTGTACTGGAACTCACTAGGTAGACCAGGCTGGCCTCAAACTCCCAGAGATCCACCTGCATCTGGCTTCCAAGTGCTGGGATAAAGGCATGCACCACCACCGCCCGGAGCTATGTAACACCTTAGTGAAAGTAAGTGTATCAAAAACAATCCAAACTTCTGTGAGGACAACTTTGTGTTCTTGTTTGATTGAAAAAGTTCTCCCTATGTCGACCAGGCTGGCCTCAAACTTGTAATTCTCCTGCTTCTGTCTCCCAAATGTTGGGATAAAAATGGTATGCCACACAGAGCAAATACTCTTTTCAATTAGCAGTGGAAATTCCTCTTTAATACTAATTAATTCAACTCATTTCTGAAACGTTAGTTGCAATGTGAAACCTGAAACAACTTCAAATGAATATTCCACATACAGTTATCAAACCCCACTTGTATATGTATTCTTTTCTGGTCTGTTGTTCTGGTGCGTGTCTGTGAGAGGCGGAGAAAGAAAGTCCCTCACTAAATCAAATCTGCCATTTTGTGTAGACTGGATGGCCAGTGAGCCTCCACAGACCTGCTGGTCTGTGGACCAGACACCAAGGTCACAGGCACACACCAGCTGTTTCTATGTGGGTGCTGGGGACCCACACTCAGGACTTCATTCTTGAATAGCATTCATGCTACCCACTGAACAATCTCCCCAACCAGTTTTCATTTTTTTTGAGACAAAGGATTCTACAGACTAAAATGCTAGAAGTCATATAAATCTTCCTTATTAAACTTTCCAAGTGCCTCCACTCTGGATTTTGTAATTTGAATGGTTATCACGTGTCTTTCTAAATGTCATATTTCATGACATGGTAAGAAAAATAAAGACTCATGTTTGTCAACAAAACCATCCATTTGTGGCTAAGACCAAATATTAAGAAATGTCAGTGTCAGGTTGGCAGACACAAGTTTTCCAAATTTGCCTGAAAGCCCAGGTTATTATTATTATTGCTTAAAAACAAAACAAATAAAAAATAGTATAATTGTCTTACTGAAGATAAAGGCTGCCTTCATTATGTCTGAGGAAACATCTACCATGTGCCACACCATCAGCAGCCCAAGTGGAAATAAGTGCTGCATGAGAAAACAACGAGAGTGATATGCATGCATTCAGTTCTCAGCCCAAGTACACAAAGTCATTCATTAATCCATATACCCATCTATTTAGGAAGCCAAGTCCTACCTCTTTGCTGGACTACACAGACATTCTTAATTTCACAAGAGTTCTTTCAGGTACCATGAACTCGGTCACTATTCAAATCAAGGACTAGACAATGTCAAAGCCACAGTGTTCCAACACATCAACCGTCCTCAAAGTTAAAGCACTTTATCCTAATAATGCTACTTGCTCATACATCTTGCTCATACATCTCATGGGGTAATTTTAAGAAAATAAATTATTCAATCACAAAAAATATTCACTTAATTACTCTTCAATACTGTAAATCAAGTAATTCAGTAACAGCTAATAATATTAAAAGTATTACCATAAAAAGCAAAAATGATAGCATGGTAGAAGGTCTGCAAAAATATAATAAACATGGATATTTGATCTTAATTTGATTTCTACAGCTAAGTTAGAAGGAAATGGTTGTAGAAAAACAATCCATGGGGCTGGAGAGATGACTCAGAGGTTAAGAGCATTGCCTGCTCTTCCAAAGGTTCTGAGTTCAATTCCCAGCAACCACATGGTGGCTCACAACCATCTGTAATGGGGTCTGGTGCCCTCTTCTGGCCTGCAGGCATACACAGACAGAATATTATATACTAAATAAATAAATAAATAAATAAATAGATGGATGGATGAATGAATAAATGGATGAATGAATAAATGAATAAATAAATAATATTTTTAAAAAGACTAATAAAAAAAAGAAAGAAAAACAATCCATGTAAACCAAATGAAGAGTTGCTTCATTTACTACACACTTCAGTAAGCACAAGGCCAGACCACATCCTCCACACTGAAATAAGTTCACTTGACTTATTTCAGTTTTCATCACCACCAAAATTCAGGCCTCACCAGAAGTCTCCTGCCTAATGGCTTTGATTGGAAACAGGAAATTTTCTTCTTATATTGTATATAGGGTAAGCAAAGACAACTCCTCAAGACCATTTTTAAAGCTGTAACAAATGCTCATAGTACTTCAAAAACTATACTTTGACGTAAGTACGAATGAGGATAGCATCGTATCTGGCTGATTTTCTTAAGAGTAATATAGCTCGGGCCAAGGTAAAGACTTTGCTAACATTCAGGAGGCCTTAGGCTCAATCTTCAGCACTGCAAATACAGCAATAATACTATTTCATACTTAAATGTCAAAGACAAAAACAATATAAATTCAACTTACATTTGCATTGAGAAATGTCAATTTAGTTACAATGTTTATAGTACTTGTCTAATGGTTGTGTTCTCAGAATTGAAAGAAACCTACAGGCTCAGAAGTAAACAAAAGCTACAGGTCTCATCAAACACTTCAAATAAATAAGAATCACCAGGCCCATCCTCAAGGTTAATCCATACTGCTGGGCTGGCTAAGCTGCCTTATGTTGTGCATGGGTATAGCCTGTGTCCTGTCTCAGTGATTCAGCAGCTCTGAGTAATCTGTCACCTACAGCTCTGTAAGAAATCCCAATAAATTCACTGCTTCACTAAGCTAGATTCGGTAAAATAATTTTTTGGGTCTGTCATCAGTGCCCTACCTGATGTGAACATCTCCCCAAGAAAAGTCATACAACAATATTTAATCTAAAATGCTGTTATCATATTAGGCTACATTCGGCTAGAAAATTTTACCTAGGAAATTAAAAGGTAACCTGGTAAGGACAAACTCCAACTCATTTAAATATAATTTTAAAAAGTTACTAGCCAGGTGGTGGTTGTGCACACCTTTAATCCCAGAACTCAGGAGGCAGAGACAGGTGGATCTCTGTGAATTTGAGGCCAGCCTGGCCTACAGAACGAGTTCCATGACAGACTCCAAACTCTGTCTCCAGACAAAATTTAAAAAACAAAAAAGTTAAACTAGGGGATACAGGCAGTTCGGCAGTTAAGTACACTTGTAGCTCTTCCAGAGTCCCAAGTTCAAACACTAGCATTCACGGAGGGCGGCCTACAACAACCTGTAACCACAGTTCCAAGAGATGCTATCCTCCTCTGAGCTTCTTAGACAAGACCCCATACACACACACACACACACACACACACACACACACTCACACACGTACACATTCTCTCTCACACATACACATACTCTCTCACACATACACACACTCTCTCACACACATACTCTCTCACACACACACTCACACACACACACACATTCTTTCTCACACACATACACACACTCTCTCTCACACACACATACACACACGCACACACGCAGCTTTAAAATAAAAAGTCAAACTAGATCTGCACAAGAGCAAGCCAATTCTCTCACACACATACTCTCTCTCACACTCACACACACACACATTCTCTTTCTCTCACACATACACACTCTGTCTCTCTCTCTCTCTCTCTCTCTCTCTCTCACACACACACACACACACACACACACACACGCACACACGCAGCTTTAAAATAAAAAGTCAAACTAGATCTGCACAAGAGCAAGCCAATTAGCTTTCCAGCATGGATGGAGGGGGCTCATAAGATTCAACTCTGAGCTGAGGAATAAGAGAGGGAGGGAGGCACTTTTCTTCATGGTCAACTACTAGGCTGCCCACGCTCAAGTGGATGGCCCCACAACCACACACATGCAGGCAGCATCAACTGGACTCAATGGTTATAAAGAAGAGGACGATGAGGAGGAGGAGAACATGAAGGTTAAGGAAGTGTTAGGAAGATGCAGAGGAAGTTAGAGGGGCATTGGTATTAAGATACACTGTATATATGTATGAAATTGTAAAGAACAAATTAAACATATTATAAAAATAATGGTCAAAGGGGCTAGAGAGGTAACTTAATGGCTCACTGGTTAAAAACACTTGCCAAGTAAGCCTAAGGACCAGAGTTCAGATACCAGCAACCACATAACAAGCCAGATGATCAGTGCATCCCTGCGGCCCCAGCACCAAGAAGGGTAGGTGGACAAAGGATGATCACTGCAGTTTGCTGGCTTCCAATCTAGGTGGGGAGTAGGGAGTGTATGACACAGCTGTAGGTTCAGGGAATGAAAGAGGACACTCAATGTCACCTTCCTCTAGCCTCCATGTACACACACAGGCACAAACACATGAGTACACCCCATATTAAGATACATATACACACAAAATAACAACAAGAACAACAAAAAAGTCAAACTATGGATTGGGGAGGCAGTTTAGTGAACAAAGTGCTTTCTGCAAAAGCGGGAAGCCCCAAATCTAAACACCCAGCAGCCATGTAAGAGCCAGGCAGGCATGGCAGCTGCCTGTGATTCCAGTAGTGAAGAGGAACTGACCAGGGATCCCTGGACTCAAGCTTGGTAGCCAGACTAGCCACAAAGGCAACTTCAGGTTTAGCAAGAGACTTTGCCTCAATAAAGAAACTGTGGAGCAATCAAGGAAGACATTTGACATCAACTTTGAGTATCTGCATGAGCACCCAATATACATTTGAACATAGAGCAACAATTCAGGGCCAACCTGGGCTATATATGCATGCATGTATGTATGTGCTTAATACAGTAAACTAAGATAAACTTACTCTGACTTTCCTCTTTTGACACTTGTTTTCTTGACTCTATGACTCTTGAATCAAATCCTTTGGAACAGAGATACTTAATCTCAGCATTAATGACATTTTGGTCTATGCACTACTTTGCTTTAGCAGGTTATACAACGTAGGTCATCACTTATTTGGATTTTACTTAACAGATGCCAGAAGCACGCGCGCGCACGCGCACACACACACACACACACACACACACACACACACATTAGGATAAACTAAATTACCTGTCAAATGTCCATTGGAAGGTAAAAAGATACCTCAAGCCCACCCACAATGAATTTCACTACTTTGGAAATAACCAGGAAGTACTACTATTTTAAAGATCTACCTGGTTTTTCCTCAAAAATAGTATGAAGATGTACATAATCAAACGTAAAGCAACCTTTCCAAAAAAAAAAAAAAAGACCCAAACACATCTTGAACTTGAAGATTTACTCAATTTACTGAATATACTTGTTTTCCAGAGCACAGAAATATTAAGTGCGTGCACATAAATGATATTATGTATTCCTATTGTTATTTTAATAAAATACTTTTAGGGCTGGAGAGATGGCTCAGAGGTTAAGAGCATTGCCTGCTCTTCCAAAGGTCCTGAGTTCAGTTCCCAGCAACCACATGGTGGCTCACAACCATCTGTAATGAGGTCTGGTGCCCTCTTCTGGCCTTAAATCATACACACAGACAGAATACTGTATACATAATAAATACATAAAAAAAAATAAAATACTTTTAAAGACATAAAAGTGGGCTGAAAACTTTTCTATGGGCTTCCAAATGGTACAGCATAAGTCTTCAGGACTTGGTCTACTCAATTCTCACATATGAAATAACTGTCAAAACCAGAGTGCTCCTACACTAATCCATACAGACCTACCAAACATACCATAAAGTCATTGGTTCTTGTCTCTGCACTTTGCTTTGACTCAAACTGCTAAGGATACACTGAATCCTAAGACAGGATTACATATATGTAACACTAACACTATGGAGACTAAAGCAGAACCATTGCTAACTCAAAATCATTAAAGTATCAGTACAACCAGGGCTACATGGGGAAGATTCTGTCTCAACACAGCAACAAAAAATAACTGTTGTGAGGCCTAGAACATCATATATACCAAACTTAAATGACATTCTCTTCTCTACATTTACCTCAGTAAACAAGACACTCTTTTAAAAAAAAACTTATTTATTAATTATGTATACAGGGTTCTTCCTCCATGTATGCCTTCATGCCAGAAGAGGACACCAGATCTCATTACTGATGGTTGTGAGCCACCATGTGGTTGCTGGGAATTGAACTCAAGACCTGTGGAAGAGCATCTTGCCAGCCCAAGACACATCTTATTTAGTTGGCCTGCTTAGGAGAAACATAACTATTGTCCAGTGCTTTCCTATTATTTTAGTCAAATGCCAAAACCAGTGGTTAGGCTGCCTAAGGATCTCAAGGCAGCCTGCTTCTCCCTTTACTTTCTCTCATCATCATATTCAAGCCTCTACTTTCAGTGGCACGGAAAGTGTAATTTTCTTGTTGGCCTCCAGCTTCCACATAAAGTCTCTATAGTTGCAGGGGCCAGCACCGGCTGTTCCCCCATTTCACATTCACAGCTCTCAGAAAGAACCCAAGCCAAACTCTTCTCCAAAACAGACTGCGGTTCACTTTATTTATTTGTGCATATGCATATTCTGCCTAAATGTATGTCTGTGCACAGCATCACATGTAGGCCAGGAGATCCTCGAGAACAGAAGTTACAGGGGTTGAGAGCTGCCATGGATGTGCTTGGAAGAGCAGTGAGTGCTCATAGCACTGAGCCATCTCTCCAGCCCCTCAGTTGTTCTCAACTTATTTTAGAGTTTGAATAAAGTTTGATATTGAAGAAAATGAATTCTATTCTTTCTTCTTAGAAAAAGGCACCTGTCTCATAGTTCCTACAGATTTTCTAAATGAGTAACCTCACCTGCACTCACATCTCCCAAATACTTTATGAAATTCCTTTCATTATACCATTCTCCCGTTTTATTCTTTATGTATCTTTGAAGACAGCGCCTCACTATGTAGCCCAGATTGGCCCCAAGCTGGCAATCTTCCTGACTTGGTTCTGTTTCCTTCCCATTCTTTAACTCTGCCTGTTTATTCTCATAAAACTCGCCATTGTGTAAACATAGGAGGAGGAGCAAAAAAATCACCCACACCCAAATACTTGGTCCGATGACCTCCGAGTTGCTTTTCTTTCCCTCCTCATTTCCTCTGAGTATGAATTCTGTTGCTAACATTAGGGCCCCACACAGGCTAGGGAAGACTAGCCCTGAGCTACAGCCCTGCCTCCTTTTCACTGCCTGTGTCTCAGTTACTGTCTCAGTAAGCTGCCCAGAGTGGCCTTGAACTCCCTCTGGATCCCAAATGGGGATTTGCTTGTTATGTTCCTGCCTCAGCCTCAAAAATAGCTGGGGTTACAGGACTATGCCACCAAACCCAGCCAGGAGGTATTTATTTTAGCTACAAAAAATATGTATTCTTAGAGAATATGGAAAAATACTGGGAATATGTTTGGGATTTCTGCACTTTGGAGAATGTTAAATAAAACATCTAACCAAGTATTTGCTAAAATTATAACAAATGTGTTTGTTAATTTGAATTGGGTTGTTAAAATAAATGTCCAAACGAAGTGTCAAAGAGTAGCTTTGCCGTAATTGGTACAGATCTGCCAGTTAACCTGCGCAGCAGTTTGGCAATGCTTTAATGTGAATTCTTATATTATCACTATTTCATAACTTGTATTTCCTATCTCTGTAAGAAAACAGAAATTCTGTAAGGCTACTAAGCAGGCTTCTCTTGGTTTCTCTACAAGAACCTTGCTTAAACTTTGGAAAGCACAGAATTCTTTGTGGAATCCCAGAAATGGTGACCAAACACTACAAGCCAACAGGAAAGGGGCTCAGGGAACAGCTGCCGCTAACATCTCATCTCTATGCATTTCTTTCTCAGGCACACCAGAAATCACAATTTGTGCTGGCTCCAGTCTCCTTTGTTTTCTCAGCAGAGTCTCTACTCTGGATCCTTCTATATAATGTTAAAACGGTAGATTTTAATGAAACAAACCAGTCAAATAACCGTGTTGTAGCAGAATGCATAACCCCAGCCAGGTATTCACGCCTGCAATCCTACACTTGAAACTGCAGCATACAGAAGGATACGAAGGTGTGTTGGCTGCCAGGAGCCATCTGCTGGCAGCAACAATGTCTGAAATTGTGAATGTGCCTCCTGGATTGTGCTATCTCTGAATTTTATATTATTTTGAAAAGGTTTGTAAGAACTTGTGATCATTTTTCAAATTTTCTATTTCTCAATAAAACAGCTAGACAAAATAAAAGGTTGAATGAGAATTAACTTTATTCTGAAGCAATCCCAAATTCTTAGCAAAAGGGAGATCAAGTCTCCCATATACAAAAATAATCCTAAGGAAAACTATATCCTGCAGGTATGACATGTGCAAAAATACCCACGACAGCGCCCCTGACAACTGGAGTAGGAGGAGCACGATCCTCCTAGAGGCCCCACTGAGGAGCGCACTATATGGCTAGGGGCAACTGCATTCACAAAGTGTCTGCAAACCCCAAATCACAAAATCAAAAGCAGACGGACAAAAGGTGCCTACTATATAGTAAGTCTAAAGATGGAGCAGAACAGCAGTTTCAGCATTTCCGGCACAATGCAACAGCTGTCATCTAATCTGAGCCTGGAAATGCTTCTTGTACATGAAAGACCCATACTCTCCATAAAGCAAAAACCACACAAGTAAAATACACAGTTCCCAAAAACTTAGAAACATTTAAAACTGGTGAAACTTGATTTCTATTTTCCTGGTGTTTAATACTTATCACCTACTTAAATAAAGCCTGACCTCAAGTTAAATCAAAGACAATGCTCAGGTGGCCATGCTGGGGTCCAGCACTAGGAGGGCTGAAGCAGAAGTACTGAATTCCTGGACAGTGCCACCAGTAATGCCTGGGAAATGAAGCAGTAACATTTACCTCAAAACAAAGAAAAAATTCAAACACCTCAGAGTATAGAACTTGCTATAATCCCAACACTCAGGGAGGTTATGCATAAATTCAAGGCCAGCCTGAGCTACAAAACAAGTCACTATCTCAAAATAACAACAAAAAGGAACCTTCTTTAGGCTTTGTCTAAAGGAATTATATAGTATCTGAACTACACTAAGGCTTACATTCAACACAAACATAAAAATAATGAAAAGAAAAATAACTTCAAGAGATGGAAAAATTTTTCCCCCAAATGTTAACTCTAAAAACCTGGTTAAATGGAAATCATTTCCACCGGCTGAGTTCTAACTCCCGTCTTAGAAGAGACAGATGTAACAGCACATGGTCTGTGTAAAACACAGGCCCACACCATTCAGATTCATGCAGTGCTCAAGGTAAATGGTGCCACTGGCAGCAAAACCAGGAACAGAATGTGACCAGTGTCCCCTACAACTGTGTCACTGTAATTTTAGCAAATGCCAATTCACCTGGATTAATTATTTGTTTGTTGAGTTATTTTTCAGGATGTTGGAGATCTAATTGCAGGCCCTTGAGCACCTGAGGCAAGTGTTTTTCCACTGAGCTACATACATCCCTAGCCCTTGAACTTAAAAATATTATATCTTACTCATAATTTAAATAACTTAATATTATTTAAACATTTAAAAATATTTATGAATCTTAAATATATTGTGAATAACTTTAAAACATTTATAAATCTTAATAAAAAGTATTTTCACAAAAAGAAAATCTAGGTTTAAGAAACTGTAAACACCAGCTCAGCAGGCTGGCACACCTGTAATTACAGCAATCAGGAGTCAGAAAAAAACATCTGAAGTTTAAGGTCAGCCAAACAGTCTCAAAAAGAAAGGAAGAGTTTTAGTTGTACATCACTGTCCTAGCTTGCTTTCTACTGCGATAAAGACCATGACCAAAAACAACTTAGGGAGAACAGGATTTACTTTAGCTTAAGAGTCCTTTGAGAGAGACCCAGGCAGGACCCTGCAGTCAAGAGCTGAAGCAGAGGCCACGGAGGATGCCACTCACTGATTTGTTCTCCATGGCTTGCTCAACTTACTTTTTTATTCAACCCTGGACCACCTGCCCAGGGGTGGCACAGTGAGCTGACCCCAACCACAGAATCATTAATCAAGAAAATGCTTCACAGACATGTCTACAGGCCAATCAGATGGAGGGATTTTTCTCAACTGATGCTTCTTTTCCTCAGAAGACTGTAGCTTATGTCAAGTTGACAAAGAATAAGTAGTACAATCACCAAATAGTTACTTCCTTATACCTAAGCCATTGCATTTTAAATAATACCCCTAACCTGTCCTTTACAGGTCACTGACTCAAATTCCTAGGTAGAATGTAAACAGGATTAGAACACCAATAACTACAAACTCAAATTTTCAAAGAATAAATGAATTCAGTATACAATCAGGTAGACAGTGTGAAGCTCATTGATACTGGTTATGAATTCAGTACACAATTAGGAGGTACACCATTCACTGATATTAGTTATGGTTTTTGAGATATTATATACTATTATAAACTACAGTATTGGTGAAGTACCTTCACAACATGAAAATTAGGTAATTATTATGTTAGAGGCTATTAACACCGCTCATGAAGTCATGTCAACCCATGACATAAAGCAATATACAAAACCATCTGGGGGGTCATCCAGTATGACAGAGACTAAGAACAGAGGACAGAGATTTTGTTCAAGAATAACATGGTATACATAAAAAGTCTGAGGCTAGCCTGGGCTACATACATAGAGATGCCCAATCCCAGAAAGAGGAGGTTGGAGGAGAAGGTGAGATGGAGGAGGAGGAGGGAGGGAGGAGGAGTAATTTGAAACTAGTGCGGTGGTGCATATATGAAGGCAAGAAAATTGCCTTAAGTGTGAGGCCAGCCTAGACTCAATTTTTTTTGTTTTTTATTTATTATTATGTATACAGTATTCTGCCTGCATGTCTGCCTGCAGGCCAGAAGAGGGCGCCAGATCTCACTACAGGTGGTTGTGGGCCACCATGTGGTTGCTGGGAATTGAACTCAGGACCTCTGGAAGAGCAGCCAGTGCTCTTAACCACTGAGCCATCTCTCCAGCCTCAAAAAAAAAATTTTAAATACATGTTTAAACATAAAAATTATTTTTAGGTGGGCGGTGGTGGTGCACATCTTTAATCCCAGTACTCGGGAGGCAGAGGCAGGCAGATCTCTGTGAGTTCAAGACCATCCTGGTCTACAAGAGCTAAGTCCAGGACAGGCTCCAAAGCTACAGAGAAACCCTGTCTCGAAAAAACAAAACCAAACAAATTATAAAAAGATGTATAGTAGTGGCGCATGTCTTTAATCCCAGCACTGGAGAAGCAGACAGATCTCTGTGAGTTCACGACCAGCCTCATCTACAGATAAAGTTCCAGGACAGTCAGACCTCCACAGTGATGTATTCTGTTTCCTCTTTAGCTCCCCAGTGTACTTAACACAGACAGACATTCTTAATTTTCCCCAGAGAGGTCTCTGTAATCAGTTAGCTCTAGCTACCTGTCTATCAGAACAAAGGATCACCCTCACTCTTCAGCCACTCTTCAGCAACTGTTGGATGGCAGGAGGCGAACATCCCATAATTACTCTACCTGTCCACATAAGTATATTTTTGTTTTGAAGATAGTGCATTCCAAAGATGTAGCCCAAAGTCACAGCAACTGGCCTGCCTCGGTTTCCCAAATGGTAGGATTGCAAGAAGCAACTTTCAGAATGGCACGTTTCTCGGTCTGCTGCACAGCAACTAGAGCAGAGCTAAGTTTGCACTGCACGGGTTTACCTAGCCCGTGCCACCGGACCTGCTGGTTTAGAGGTCGATGACATATATTAGTGATCTGGTGCTCATGTATTCTAGGAACCACCAAATGTACTTGCCTTCTCTCGAAGTTTAATATATATTATCTAGTACAGGATTTCTCAAGAGCCTAATATATTGTTATATATTGTGAATTTCTTAAAAGTATGTGTGACATTTCCCAAACTTATTTGGCTACAGTTCTTTGACAGAATGTCCTACAGATGTCACAACCTGAGAAGTAAATTACTAGTGAATGGTATGGGGTGGATCCAAAAATTCCTAACAATTATTTAAGCAAGCTATAAGCTATGACCTTTGAAAGACATGTAGTCAAAGTGAGTTAATTTTTGGGACATGTTCTTTAGCTGTCTTCTGGATTCCTTTGGGATTTCAATGTAAGCTGTTTCTATCTCTCCCAGAAAAAAAAAAAAATAGAAACAAGTTTTGGGGGGTGATTCATGAACCCTCTGATGCCATACCAGTTCCCTTTATTTTTAAATCAATTTTAAATATAGTGCTATATTGTGAAGTACCATTAATCATACAGAAGTCTCTTTTTCATATTTTAAGTAAATTACATTCTCACAAAACAAAAATTTGGTCTTCTCAATTCATTTCATAGAATATAAAAGTCAGAACTTTTAAAATGGCTTTACTACCTGTACTAACCTTGGATTTCTGGATTAATGCAGCCTCCCAGGTAGCTAAACACAACATAAGCACGTGTAAGAACCCAACTTCTAAGAGCTTTTAGAAAACAATGAATTTCACATTTGATAGGAGTCACTGCTAGAAAAACGAGCTCTGCTTCCAATCTAAATGGGGCAATGTGAACACCAAGGAGAAAAGAAACCCAGTTTTAAACGCACATCAAAGCAGCAAAGTGTGGCAATAGAAGCACTATGGAGGCACGGCAAGGTCAATGGAGCTCAAGCCTGCCTGTTCTCCAGATGGACATTGCAAGATCCGAGAGAGAGAGAGAGAGAGAGAGAGGGGGGGGGGACTATAAAACACAGACCACAAGGATGGTGAGGATTGCTGAAACCCAACCTACCTGAGCCCACTCACAACTTAGCACATCAGCCGGAAGGTGTCCATAGGAACTCATACCCTCCTGTCTATAGACACTAGTCTTCCCCCTCACTTCCGTTCTCCAGTCAACCATACCAACACTTAAAACTGCTAAAGTTTTGAAAGATATTTCCCAAATCAAAATAATACCTTCATGGCAAAATGTAAAATTATTCCACATTTTTGCTTCTACTAGATGTGGTGGCACATGCTTTTAATCAGGAGGCAGAGGACTTGTGTGAATTCAGGACAACCTGGTCTACACCCAAACAGGGCTCCAGATAGGACCCTTTAGGTCCTATCCTTCCTAGAAGACTTTTGCCAAAAACATCTGCAATTCTATCAGGAGGACTTGAGAGAAAGAGATCTACATGAACTTGATTTATTTTCTTGTCGAGTACATTAATTTTTAAAGCAAAAGAGATTCTGTACACTTTTAGTATTTTCCCAAAATTAAGAATTCCAGTAAGTTAAGGTACTGGCATACACTTGTAATACAAGCACTCTGAAGGCAGAGGGGGAGGGGGACAAAAATTTCAAGTCCAACCTGAGTTGAAAAGTACCAAGCAATCCTGGGCTATACAATAAGACTTGTTCCAAAAGAATTTTCTCAAATAAATATTATGTAGGGCAAATCATGTATATAAAAGTACAAAGCACACGCACACCAAGTTATTAATTATGTTATAGAAAGTTGCAAAGGAAGAATTTCTATCACCCTTCCCTTTACTCATTCTTGCTTTGGAAACCATTCCACGCTCCTTCTGAATCGAACGTGCATATCGCAAGTGTGATTCTTTTTTGTTTTGTTTCACACTTTATAGTTTTTAACTGAACTATACATTTTTCCATGACTCTACTTACAAAGATACATCCTAAGTTCCTCATCAGATATGATATACAATCAACAGCTTCTCAAATTGGGCAGTCTTGTAGAACAATCTTGGACTCCACAGGCAGAGGATTCCACAGAGACGTGGACAGAATGGGAAGCAAAGGCATTAGTTCACATTACACTCTGCACAAGAAAGAATAGGGTATTTAAAACACCAAGGCATTTTGTCAAAATGTACTATAACTTATACACTTATACTGTGGGGGTAAAGAAAAATGTGCTACATTAAATGCATTAACATTCAAACAGTATCGGCTCCTGATAAAATGCAAATCTATATCATAAGCACATAATTCCCTAATCCACTCTTGCTATGGCAATCACGGGCCAAACTAGCACTTCTCCAGTCACCCAGCCTTCAGCACTGCTATGGCCTGTCTCACAATCTCACAATGCCATTCCCAGACCTCCTTGGTGGGTTAGCACCATCAAAAACACGACTGTAAATTTTTCCAGATCGTTAAATCTCAACAAAATATGTGATACTCTCTGGTAAACAAAGGTACATATTTTATTGTTAATAAAAATTATAATAATTTTCGTATTGATACATGCTACTTCAAAACTGAAAACTACTGAATGCACACAAGAATGGTAACTGCAGGAGGGTAAAACAGTGTGTGTCTATTATTACCCCAACTGTATGGAGCGCTGACCTCTACGTGTTCCTGTCCTTTCATTCTCTCTCTAACACACAGACAGACAGACAGACAGACAGACAGACAGACACACACACACACACACACACACGTAAAAAGAATATTTAAAGTATGTAGATCTATAACTAACCTATAGCATTAACCTTGTAAACAACTCATATGCAACTTTACATAAACGGCACTTTGAGTAGCTGTGAATCCTATCCACTTTGAGATCTCATCTGTGGTAAGACAGAGAAAGAGAGAAAGAGGAAGAAAAACAATCCATTACAGGATGTTGACAAGTAACTACTAAAGTTTAAATATATATTGGCTAGCACACCACATACCACTAAAATGTTATACTAGGTTCCTCCAATGCCAGGGTACTTTGGTTTTCCATTTTAACCTACTCAACTAGTATGAGTTTAGTATAAGACCATGCTAATTCTCATATCCTCTCCCCAATCAAAAGAAACTCTGTGTTGGCTCCTCTCTTAAAGCAGCCATCACCAGGTCTCAGACTCAGATACAACAGTCCTCCAATCCAAGCCTAGTTTCTCTTGGACAGATGACAGGTGTCTCCCTTTACAGTTGCAAACCCATGAACTAGTCTCCAATTACCAAAAAATAAGCCAGAAAGGTTGACAGAGTTCTGGTAATATGCCTAGGGTACCATTACCATATATCTAAAAACTGTCAGTGGCAAGCCAGTTCCCCAAACGAGGCTGTTTACAGACTCACAAAAGCTAGGTTACTTGAGTCTTACTCTCTTTAGCAGAATACCTATTTTTCAAGAACTATTTCTAACAGAACTATGAAATGTCACAAATGGAATACAGAGGCTATCACTATGTTCTCCCAACATGCCAAAGTAGATTCACTGAAGGCAGGACTCCATCTACCTTGCTTGTCTATTTTCCCAGTACCCAGTATCCATGGGACAAACACCTATGAAGCTGGGGGAGGGGAAACATGCCTATAATCCCAGCAGTTGAGTCTGAGACCATAAGATACTGCACTTTGAGGCCAGTTCTGGCTATATGATGAACTCAAGATCAGCCTCAAATAACAGGGACCCTTTCCTTTACCAAAAAAAAAAAAAAAAAAAAAAAAAAAAAAGTCAGGTGGATGGTGGTGCACACACCTTTAATCCCAGCAGTTGGGCAGCAGAGGCAGACGGATCTCAGTGAGTTTAAGGCCAGCCTGGTTTACAAAGTGAGTTCCAAGAGAGCTAGAGTTATTACCCTGAGTTGTAACAGCTGAGTCAAAAACAACAGCAAAGTCTTAAAATGAGAGAAATCATAGAAGCAACCTTTCATGGGACATTGTCAAAATTCTCAAAAGAAAGCGTATCTGCTAAAACTAGAGAAATGGCATTATTTGTTACTAGAAAAGATGACTGACAACTACTTACTCTACACTGAAAAATAAGACTGACAAACTCTAAGTGATACCTACAGTGGAAACATTTTCACTAAGGAGAAACAGAAGTTGCAGCCAGACTTGGTGGCACAGGCCTAGTTCCTGGGAGCTTTCTCTCACCCAGTTCAATCCCTCAAACAAGAGAGAAAGCAAGGTAAGAGTTTTCCCTCCAATACCATCATCAGTGAAAATCCTAATCCTAGAAGAAACCTTAGATACTAAATTATGAAAGGGATTGGCGAGTTCGAGGCCAGCCTGGTCTACAAGAGCTAGTTCCAGGACAGGCTCTAAAAAAGCTGCAGAGAAACCCTGTCTCGAAAAACCAAAAAAAAGGAAAAAGAAAAAAAAAAAAAAAAAAAAAAAGGGATTGGCCCCATCTTCACAGTAATATAAATAGCCATCAACCTATTGGCAACTCAAATTTTCATAACTATAAACTTAAGGAGGTACATAAGTTATGAATTTTAGTCTACTTTTTCTCTTTTTTGTTTATTTTTGTTGTTGTTGTTATTGGCTTTTCAAGACAGGGTTTCTCTGTGTACTCTGTGTAACAGTCCTAGTTATCCTGGAACTAGCTCTTGTAGACCAGGCCGGCCTTGAACTCACAGACACCCGCCTGCCTCCACCTCCACGTGTTGGGATTAAAGGTGTGTACCACTAAGCTTGATTTAGCCTATTCTAGCGAGGCTGAAAGTTAGAACTGAGAGGTAATGCCTGTAAGCATAGCACTAGTGTGGCCAAGACAGAAGGATGGGAGCAAACTTGAGGCCTGCCTGAGGGAAAATGTGAGACCCTGTTTCAAAAAAAGAAAAAAAAAGGAAGAAAATGTTATAATTGACAACCGCCAGAGTATTTCATTTTTATGACTTTTACTTATTAAAGTAAAGTAAGCATGGAATGCTCTAACTTTCCAAGTGTCCGACTTTTTAAAAATCAGAGAGCCTTCCACTATTTCAACCCATTTTCACTGCTTCTTCTGAACTGGAAGCTTGCAGAAACGTCTTTCTATTATTAATTTCTGTAAATGTATTATTGCCGTTTTATTCTACCAAAGACTTAGGGAGTATGACTTTCCTATCAAGCCACTAATGCCAGAAGAGAGTTCATTGCCATCTGCTGTCCCCTGTCCCGTCCTCCCCTGTAGACACACCCACACTTCCTTGACCGAAGCTTCTATCAGGAAAAAGCTGGTTCTACTCTGGACTCCACAGAACAGTCTATCAAGATGCTACTGCACAGAATGAATGAGCCACAATGGTCTTATTACGGATGTACTACCCCTGCTTACAGAGTTTCTGAAAACGGATACTGTTTACTGTTCGGCTGAAAACGTGCAAATAAGGTTAGGAACAAGCAACAATATATTTGACTGGTCCTCTTGGAGAAGGTGCGGTCTAACTTTCTTTCAAAGACCATAAAAAGATCCTCAAGAGTATCCAGGACGCCATCACTGTGACCCATTATACCCATAAACACTGCCTGACGAACTCGCTGCCTTAAAACGCAAGTTCCTCTTTATATTTTAAGAACTTATATTTGAATATGGTGAAGTAATGAATGACCACTGCCTGTGGCCTCCACAATACATAACGTGGGAAAGGGGAAACTTAAGAAAATTCTAATTGGAAAAAAAAAATAAGTGAAAAGTTGTTTTCCTTGCTGTGAAAAGACTGGAAAAAATTTATCCCTGCAACTTCCCCTCCCCTTTTGCTGGTCAGAGTAAAAACTGCAAGTAGGAAAATTAATACCACACCATCCTTTGAGTCATAGCCTATGAAAGAAGACAGCCTGTCGTGGGGGGCACAGATGCTCCCCTGTCTCTTGAGAAAGGGCCACTTGTCCCCGTCTAAATAAGAACCTCACTTCTTCAAGCCCACCCCTGCCCAAGCTGCTGGCTCGTGTCACTGGGACAGCGGGGTCTGCTGGGCTGGTGGCGCGGTCCTCTCTCTTGCTATAGGGCCTTGGGAAGGACCTGGCACACGGTCCTTCTCCCGGGCCTGAGACCCAAAACTCCACCGAGCGCTGGCACCGACGGTCCGGCCGGAGGGTGCCGCGCGGCGGGCGCAGGAAGAGCAGCCGCCGGGGCCGGAGAACGGCAGCGTCCACGCGGCAGGAGAAGACGGTGGCTGGCGCCGCGAGGCTGCGAGTAGACCGGCGGGCACGCGCGTCCTCGGGAGAGCCGGCCGCCGGGGGGCTCCGGGCCGGCCGTCCCCCGCGACCCCCCGAGCCACACAAAGGCCGGCGGCGGCGCGCGGAGGCCGTCGCCAGCCCCCGCCAGCCCCCGCCGCGCCGCCGCCTTTGTCTGCGGGCCTCGGCCTCCCCGCTCCTTACCCGCGTGAGTAGCGGTCTCATCTGCTCGCCGGCCCCGTCCGCCTCCATGGTCCCGCCCCAGGGACCCTGGGAGGGCCGCGGCCGAGACGGGCACGCGGCGGGCGAGCCTGTGCGGAGCGCTGGCCGCCGACAGCGGCGCCGGCGCCGGGAACGGGCTGCGGGCGCGGGGCGGTCTCCGGCGGCGAGGCAACGGCGTGCCGCGAGGACTGAGGCGGCCGGAGGACGCGGCGCGGAGGAGGCAACCGCGCCGGGCTGGGGGCGGGGCGGAGGCGGGACTGGCGGCCGGGGGCGGGGCGCGCCCAGGTACGCCCCCTCCGGAGCACGCCCCCCCCTGCCGGTTTGGCTCTACGGCCGGCGTCGAGCGACCCGCCTCCCGTGACTCGGCTGCCCGGAGAGGGGGCGGAGGGGGGAGGGAACAGACATTCGTGCCAGCCAATCAGCGACTCTGGAGGTTCGGCTCGCCCCCGCCCTCCCCCACCCCGGTCAGTTTCCAGGAGGCCCCGCCCCTCTTTGTAAAGGCTTCATTGACCCGGGCTGAGAGAGTGGAGCTCAGTTTTTCGGATCGGAAGTTCTACAGACTTTGAAAGTGGAGTGGGGTCACCAGCCCGGCGGGCTCCGCACCACGTGTTTTACAAGCAGGAGGGAAACAGGACGACGCCCAATTCATTCTCCGCCTCTGCAAGTTTCTTTCCTAGACGTAACTCTCGATCATGTGCCCGTAAACGAGGGGATACACTTGCCCACTTGCCCAGAGTGCTCCCTGCGCTGGCCTAGTACCAAGGCCCTTCCCACTATTGGGTCCATCCTAAAGGGCACGTGTCAAATATCCAGGTGATGAAGTTTGCCACCTCACAAGGTCATTGAAATATTAAATCCATTTCTGTCCCTCTGTCCCAAGGTGCTTGGCGCGTGGTGTGCTTCTTATCACTATTGCTAACGAGGTTCTCAGGATGTTAATAAGAACAATAAAAGGTTGACTTGAGAACAGCTGAATCAGACAGGGGAAGGAAATACTTACCCGCAGGTCAGGAGCACACCTCTTGCCCGTACTTAGCAGGATATTAGTAAAGCCCATTGTCAGCAATACATAGAAAGTGTACTAGATGGCTGTTCCTGCTTTGAGTCCTAGACCCCCTTTTGTTCTAAATTTCCCAGAGAGGTATGGGTAGGCTGGCAGTTGGCTGTGACTAATTGTCCAAGAGCAGATGTGTTTCCGTTAATAGCTACCATTTGAAGAGACCTGCAATTACAGACGGTGACATTTCGCAAATATGTTTCGTCTCTAATCCTCTCAATACTACAGAGTATCCCTGCTGTGTGGTTTGACTGTGTCCCCCAAAAAACTAGATTGGAAACTTAATCCCCAATGCAATGGTGTTGAGAGATGGGGTGTTTAGGACGTGAGGTTTTACAGGGTCGTGAGCAGATTAATGTTTGTAGCCGGAGGGCCTGGTACTGTGAATGCAACTTTTGCTCTAGCGGACATGCAGTTAGTCCTTCTGCTTTCAGATTCGGGTTGACACAGGAAGAAGGCTCTCTCACCAAACACAGCCCTCCCACTTTAAACGCCACCATCTCGAGAACTGTGAGAAATACCGCTTTTCTATATATATGACTCAGATTGCTTTGTTCTATATAACCACACCAAATAGAGCAGATTAGTGTTGTGCCCCCATTTTACAGATGAGGAAGCAGAGACTAGAACATATCACTAGGAGTTCTAGTGAGTAAAAGAGCTCTTCTGAACCATTCTAAGGCCTCACTAAGCATGATTCAAAAGAATCTCAGTAAAGGAATAAAGAGAAATGAAAAAATAAAGAAAAGGAATAATTGATTAATTGGTTGCTTGATGACATTTTTTTTCCTGTACGAGGAGTTTAAACTAGGGCCTCACTCCTGCTAGACAAGCATTCTACCATTGAGCAACATCCCCCAACCTATGAATGCACTTTATACTGAAGAAGGGTAGAAGGCCTGCTAGAGAAAGTGCTTGCCCAGCAAGCATGAGAACCAATTCACATCCCTACAACGATGACCAGGCAGATGCCATAGTTAGCTGTCACCGTAGAACTTGGGAGTCAGAGACCAGTGATCCACCAACCAAGCTAGCTAGCTAGACTAGCCCATTGCACAGTCTGGGTCCAACTGGGAAACGCAATCTCAACCAATAAAAGTAGGAAGTGATGGAGTAGAACACCAACTTATCTGCTGGCACACACATATATGCACATGTGTCTCCACATATGAGACAGACATGCAAACATACACACCCAACAAACATACAAGCATGCACACCAAAAAGTAAAAATGTGTTCTCAACCCTCTTAGAGCAAAGTGTATAATATCAAAGCTGGAGAGGACAAGTCAATGGAGAGAAAAGATCCCAAGAGAAGCACATGAATATAGACCCACTCTTTTGCACTCTAAGGAGTCTTATAATGCGTTTCCAGTGGCTGAGTGTATGCGGGCTTTGATCACACTGATTTAGAGGGCCTTGTGTTCTTGGTGGCCTCCATGACCTCTGGTCCCTGCACTCTTTTCCAGCTCTGACAGGAAGGATTCTATGGAGACACGCCATTTAGGGCTGAGTGTTCCAGGGTCTCTCATTTTCTGCATATTGTCTGGCTGTGAGACTCCGCATTTGCTCCCATCTGTGGCAGGAGGAAATTTCTCTGGTGACTGAGCAGGGGGCTAATCTTTGAGTGTAGCAGAATGTCACTAGGAGTCTTTTTATGTCTTCCTCTTCTCCTCCTTTTCTTCTTCTTTCAGAACAGTAGTATTTGGTTTTCCCATAGGTCCCTGGGCAATGCAGTCTCTGGTTCTTGGTCACTCAAGCAGTGTCGGGTATAGGTTCCATCTTGTGGAGTGTGTGTTAAATCAAATCACTTATTGGCTGGTTACTCACACAAGCTTTGTGCCACCATTGCCCTAGCATATCTTGTCAGCAGGACATCGTTGCAGATCAAAGGGTTTGTGGCTGGCTCAGTGTTCAAGTTTCCCTTTTGGTAATGTGAAGAGTACCTTCCTGCACAAAAGATCCTGAAACATACAGGTGAAGGCTCTATGTGGGCGCCAGCTCAACTTCTCCACGTTCAATGAATTGTGTTAGTGTTGTCTTCAGTAATGGGGCCTTGCTGTTGTTTGTGGACAACAACCTATAACCTTAGCAACAGCCTGCATTGTTTAGAGATTCCGACGGAGATTCTTTGGCCAACAACTCAGATGTACCCCAATCTTGGTACTGGCAGCCTCTTTGGTGACAAGAAATGGCCACTTGGGACTCTGTCTCCCCCATTATGGCAATTTCATAGCTGAACAAATGTCTCTGTGGTAGGATGAAGTGTCCTTTGGGTTTATGCCCAAGAGTGGTATAGCTGGGTCTTGAGGTAGATCAATTCCCATCTTCCTGAGGAAATGCCACACTTATTTTCATAGTGGCTGTACAAATTTGCCCTCCCACAAGCAATGGATGAATGTTCCATCCACATCCTGGCCAGAATGAGCTGTCACTTTTTTTGTTAGTCTTAGGCATAAGATAAAATCTCAAAGTAGTTTTGATTTGCATTTCCCTAATAGCTAAAAATGCCGAACATTTCTTACAGAGTTTAAACCATTTGAGTTTGCTCTATTGAGAATTCTCTGTTTAGATCTGTATCCCATTTTTTTTTTTTTGCACCAGGTTACTATTTTCTGGATATTCAGGTTTTTTTGAGTTCTTTATACATTTTGGATATTAGCCCTTGACTGAATGCATAGCAGGTAAAAACCCTTTTCTTACTCTAAAGGCTGCTGCTTTGTCCAAATGACAGTGTCCTTATCCGTGCAGAAGATTTTCAGTTTCATTAACTGTTAATCTTAGTGTCTGTGCTAATGATGTTCTGTTCCAAAAATCTTCTCCTGTGCCAATGTGTTCAAGGCTATTTCCCATTTTCTCTTCTATCGGGTTCAGCATATCTGGTTTTATGTTGAGGTCTTTGATCCATTTGGAGTTGAGTTTTTAGCAGGGATGTAACTATGGTTCTATTTACATTCTTCTACATGCAGACATACAGTTTGAGCAACACCAATTGCTGAAGATGCTGTATGTACTTATTATCAAAAATCAGGTGTCTGTAGGTGTGTGGATTTATATCTGGACCTTCAGTTTGATTCCATTGATCAATGTGTCAATGTTTGTGCTAGTATCATGTTTTTATTGCTATAGGTTTGTAGTACAACTTGAAATTGGGGGTGATGATACCTCCAGTAGTTCTTTTATTACTGAAGATTGTTTTAACTATCTTGGGATTTTGGTGCTTCCATATGAAGCTGAAAATTGTCCTTTCTTGATTTGTCAACTGTGTTGGAATATTGGTGGGAATTTCAATGAATTATCTTTTATTGCTTTTGGTAAAATGGCCATTTTTACTATGTTGATTCTACTAATTTATGAGCGTGAGAGATCTTTCTGTCTTCTAATATCTTCATCAACAGCTTGAAGTTTTTATCATACAAGTCTTTCACTTGGTTAGAATTACCCCCAAGATATTTTATATTATTTGATACGATTGTGAAAGGTGTTATTTCCCTGGTTTCTTTCTCAGTCTGTTTGTCATTTGTATATAGGAGGGTAACTGATTTTTGTATCCAGCTACTTTGCTGAAAGTGTTTTTCCTGGAGGGATTTTTAGCGTCATTTATGCTCACCATCTGCAAATACAAAGTTTCTTCTTTTTCCCTCTGACTTGTATCCCACTGATCTCCTTCAGCTGTCCTATTGATCTAGCTAAGACTCCAAGTACTATAAATAACAGGTATGGAGAGTGTGGACAGCCTTGTCTTGTTCCTGACTTTAGTGAAATCGCATTGTGTTTCTTTCCAGTTTTAATTGATGTTGGCTATGGGTTTGCTACAAGGTAAGTCTCTTGTAACTCTAATTTCCCCAAGACTTTTCTCATGAAACGGCTTTGTATTTTGTCAAATGCTCTTCTATACTGAATGAGATGATCATGTGGTTTTGTCTTTCAGTTTGTTTATATGATGGATTACATTTATCGATTTATGCATGCTGGACCATCCCTGCCTCTATGGCTTGAAACCTACTTGATCATGGTGGATAGTCATTTTGATGGGTTCTTGAATTTATTTTGCAAGTATTTTATTGAGAACATTTTGCTTCTGTGTTCATAAGGGCAATGGGTCTGTAATTCTCTTTCTTCATTGGGTCTTTATGTAGCTTGGCTATCAGAGTATCTGCATACATCTTCTGTTTTTATTTTGTGGAATAATTTGAGGAGTATTGGCAGTAACTCTTCTTTGAAATTCTAGTAGAATTCTCCACTAAAACCTGTCCCTGGGATGATTTTTTTTTTTTTTGGAAGAACCCTCTCTACTCTCCACCTGGTTTAATTTTTTGAGGCAGGGTTTCTCTGTATAACAGCCCTAGCTGTAGCTATCATGGTGCTTGCTTTGTACTACAGGCTGGCCTTACACTCACAGAGACCCACCTGCCTTTGTCTTCTAAGTGCTGTGATTAAAGGTGTGTGCATTGACTGGGAGACTTTTTTTCGTTTTTATTTAATTGTTTTCACTTATTTTATATCCCTACCACAGTTTCCCATCTCTCCTCTCTTCCTGTTCTCTCCTCCTCCTCTGAGCCCTCCCCCCATCTATTCCTACTCTGTTTCTGTTCAGAAAGGAGCAGGCCTCCCATGGGAGTCAACACAGTATGACATATCAAGTTGAGGTAGGACTAAGCTCCTCCCTTTGTATTAAGACTGGGCAAGGCAACCCAGTAGGAGGAATAGGTTCCCCAAAGCCAGCCGAGGCATTAGGGACAGGCCCTGATCCCACTGCTAGGAGTCCCACAAAAAGGCCACGCTATACAAGTATCACACATAGATAGTGAGTGGGTCTAGGTCAGTCCCATGCAGAATCCCTGTCAGTCCAGAGTCTGTGAGGTCCTATGAGCCCAGGTTGGTTTTTCTGTGGGTTCCCTTGTGGTGACCTTGACCCACCCCTCACATATCTTGGTTCCTATGAGCCTTCCTCCCTCTCTTCAACGAGATTCCAATGCTTGACTATGGATCTCTGCATCTGTTTCCATCAGTTGCTGAATGAAGATTCTCTGATGACAATAGGGTAATCACCAATCTGATAACAGGAGAAGGCCAGCCAGTTCAGCAACCCTCTCCACTATTGCTAGGAGTCTTAGCTGGGGTCATCTTAGTGGATTCCTGGGAGTTTTCCTGGCCAGATTTCTCCCTAACCCCGAAGTGTGCCCCCGTCAAGACATCTTTTTCATTATTCTCCCCTTCTGTCCCACCCACAACCTGTCTAACCTAATCCCTCATGTTCCAATCCCTACCCCCACCTTAGGGTTAGGGTTAGGGCTGTGGGTTGTAGCACACTTATGATTGGGAGACTTGTAATGACTGCTTCTATTTCACTAGGGATTATAAATCTTTTTAAATTGCTTAGCTGATCTTGATTTAACTTTGGTATGTGGTATGAATGCATCAGAAAAATTATCCATTTATTTTACATTTTCAATTGGTTAAGTACAGGTTATTAAAGCATGACCTTATGATTCACTGGATTTCCTCTTTATCTGTTGTTCTGTCCCCCTTCCCATTTCCAATTTTATTAATTTGGATATTCTCTCACTGCCTTTTAGTTAATTTGGGTAAGAGTTTGTCAATCTTGTTGAATTTTTCAATGAACCAATTCTTTGTTTCATTGACTCTTTGTGGGTTTTTTTGTTTGTTTGTTTGTTTTGTTTTGTTTTGTTTTTTGAGACAGGGTTTCTCTGTAGCTTTGGAGCCTGTCCTGGAACTAGCTCTTGTAAACCAGGCTGGTCTCGAACTCACAGAGATCCGCCTGCCTCTGCCTCCCGAGTGCTGGGATTAAAGGCGTGCGCCACTGCCGCCCGGCTCTCTTTGCGGTTTTGATTGTTGTTATTGGTTGGTTGTTTTTATTTTATTGAATTCGGGCCATTTACTCCTTTTGGGTGTGACTTCTTTTTTGCCCTAGAGTTTTTAGATGTGCTGTTAAGTTGCTAGTATGGTCTGAGAAAGATGAAAGTTGGGGAACCAATAGAGATGGAAGATTCTCCTTATGGTAACAAACCAACCCCGCTGGAGGTCTAACTAAAAAAATCTGCTCTGTTTGTGGCCCAGAGTCAGGCTGCAGGGTCAGCATTGGACTGTTGAGTTGAGTTGGACAGAACTGGACCTAGACAAACAATCAGGAGGATAGCAGGTCTTAAGCAATGAGCAGGAGGTCCGGTAGATGGCAATTCAAGGAGGCCGAGTCAACAGTGGGAGCCAAGCCGAGCTGAAACCTCCAGGATAGTCAGCCGTTCTATGTCTGTTAGTCCTCAGTCCACACTAGAGGGTCAGGTGACAGATTGGAGGAGCCATCACCTTTGCTGTACTAGGCACCCACTCTTTACAGGGTTCCGGTGAGGGAGTAGTCAGGTGTGCCTCATAAATTCTCAGTCCTGATTCCTTGAGAACACGCTAATAGACCCACGCGCCCCAGCAGTCACAATGCACCTCCATCGATATACAGGTGACACCGTTTCTACTCCTAGGAGGAAGTCGATTTTCGGTCTGTGCCACCTCAATAAGGAGTCATCATCGCTCTGAAAATAGAGCCAAGGCTACTTATTAACGAAATCTCCTAGAGCTAGGTAGGCACAGGCTGGAAAAACACTTTCAAACAAAATAAAGTAGCTTAAGGCAGGGCACAGCCTGATTTGAACAGCAGAAGGATAGCAAGCAGCAGATCAGTGATAACATTTGCCAAGTTTGAGTGGGACAGTACTGAGATAATTCTCTGTGGGCTCATAGTGGAGACTTTAGGTGACTCACCTCCCCTTAATATCTTTCTGGAAGCTCTTCTGGGAATAAATGTAGTATTCTCCTTATGGAATTTCAGCAATGGTTGGTTAAAGGCAACAATTAGCTGCAGTAGCTATTGGAAGAACAGGAAATGCACCTATCCCTGTCAGATTGGAAGTCATGTGGGGGAGAGGTGGGCGCAAAATCGTGTAAAGGGAAGGATCTTGCATCCCAGGCTCCTGAGGAAGTAACTTTGGTTCTTTTCCTGGAAGTAAGGGTGAGTTCCCCTTCCTTGAGAAGGACGTTGTAAACTCCAAAGAGAAGCCCCACCTCAGTCATTAAAATGTTAAGTGGGAAATATTATCTCAGATTATTTCCTAGAGCCTAGAACCTCTAGGGGCCTTTGTATTGCCCTTCTGTAATCTAACTCTTTAAGAGCAAATATGTTTGTTTTAAGACAACACAGGAAAAAAAGCCTAGTGTGGTGCCTATAGTTCCAACACAGAGACAAGAGAATAGTTCAAGGGTAGCTTGGTCTACATTGAGAGTACAAGCCTGCCAGAGCTACATAAGTGAACCAGAAAAAATGTAGGGGAAACGGAGAGTGTGGTAGCACACACCCATAATTCAAGGATGCAGGAAGATCACAATGATGTACACTAAATGCATATTTAAAAGATAAACATCAGTGGGGTGGACTATAAGAGGCAGGATATGTTGGAGAAACACATTTACAAATGGATGTTAATAAAAAACATTGACTCCTTACTTAGGTTCACAAGACTGCCAGGGCTCTGGCGTCTGATGGAGTAGGAGTTTGATTTCATTCTGGTAGCTGGTGCTGTCTACAAGCTGTTTTACTATATTTATTTGGGGTGAGGGGCAGGGTTTCTGTGTAGCCCTGGAAGTCCTAGAGCTGTCTCTGTAGACCAGGCTGGCTTTCAATTCAGATTTCAGCTATCTCTTGCCTCTGCCTTCTGAGTGCTGGTACAACCATGCCCATCTGTTGATCTTTTTTTTTTTTTTTTTTTTTTTTTTTTGCCATGGGTGTCAGGTACCCTGGAACTGTAATTACAGTTTTGAGCTGCTATGTGGGTGCTGGGAATTGAACCAGGGTCCTCTGGAACAGCAGTCAGTGCTCTTAACCACTGAGCTATCTCCACAGCCCCCATCTGTTGATCTTGTCCTCTATTTAAGCCTGAACCTAATGTCAGAACCTAAGGTTGGATGTGGGTCATAAGACCCCTTTATTTGTTCCTCCTCCAAGTGTGAACATAATGGATAAATCTTCCTCTGCTTCTCACAATCAGTTTGTGTATTAGAACCAGTGGCCTAACCTGATGGGGAGGCCCAAACCAGAACTTGTTTTTAGTTTTTGTTTGTTTGTTTTGTTTGTTTTTTCTGTTCTGTTTGTTTGTTTATTTGTTTTGGTTTTTCGAGACAGGGTTTCTCTGTAGCTTTGGAGCACACCCTGGAACTAACTCTTGTAGACCAGGCTGGCCTTGAACTCATAGAGATCTGCCTGCCTCTGCCTCCCGAGTACTGGGATTAAAGGTGTGCACCACCACCCGCCAGGCTGTTCTGGTTTTTGAGACAAGATTTCTCTATGTAGCCCTAGCTGTTCTAGAATTTACTCTGTAGACCAAGCTAGCCTAAGACTCACAGAGATTAATTTACCACTGCCTCCCAAATGCTGGGAAAAAAAGGCGAGCTTTTGTTTTAAAAACCTCAGTTTAATTGTGATGTCCTGAACACTTGAGGTTGGGGGTAAGGAGGAAAGGTGATCTGTCCTGGATGACTTGAGGATACTACCTTCTTCAGCAGTTTACCTTCATGGTCTACCTTCCCTCCCTAGAAAAGCCTTTGTGACCCTCAGCCCCTGCAAGATGGTGTTTCAAAGTTTGAGCCTCTCTGTCTTCTCCAGATTGCCAGCCCTTCAATAAATCTAATGACACCAACTCTGGTCTCCAAAATATTGTTCTTTCTGAAGCAAGTAGTCTGGACCTTACTGCCTGGCACAAAGGGAAGCTTTTCTACTCCCTCTCCCATATACAAACTCCCCATGCCTAAAATACCAACATTCAAGAGACCGAGACAAGAGAATTATCAATTTAAGGCCAGTCTGGGCTATATTAGAGACTGGAGGGCCCATGGGGCTACCCCTCCTCCCAGGGTTCATCTTAAGGATAGTTTCTGGCCAAAATCTTGTTGCATTTTCCCCCTAAACATCCTGTTTGTTCCTGTGCTCCCTCTGCACCCCCTGGTGGTTAGCTATTGGGCCAGTGTTTACTCCATCTTGGGTGTGGTAATTTCCCACCTGCCTAGGGGGAATTTTATTGTGCAGCACTTAGGTATATAAAGGATTTCCTAAGCTTGAATAAAGGGCATTCAGCATTATCTCCTCACGAATGACCCTGTCTCTTGTGTGTTCTTTTAATCTTCCTGGCCCGGCTCCGGAACGGCACTTGTACCATAGAGAGTAATGCAGGCCTCACAAGAGACACTGTCCAAAAGAGAAACCTAATAAACAAAAAAACTTAGCAACCATGAATACATCTACCATTAACAGAAATTAGATAAATATATTTTAGAAGCCCAAACGATGAAATGCAATTTACTCGCTTCCAAGCTTGGTTCCTTAGATTCGATCCCTAGAACCCCATAGGGTAGAAAGAAAGACAGAATGACTCCTCCTCCAGTCGGCTTCTTGCCTCCATACCTGCACTGTGCCGTGCTCCCTGCCCCCTAACAAACAAAATGTAATTATTTTCAAAATTAAAGAAAGGATTAACTGGGTTTGATGGTGCACACCTTTAATCCCAGAGTACTGGGGGTGGAGGTGGGAGGAGCTCAAGGTCCTCCTCAGCTGCTCTGTGCTTCTGGCCAGCCAGAGAGACACAAAGAGACCCTGCTTAAAAAAATGCAAACATAAAACGTCTAGAGACGCTTGTTCCGCAGCAGGAGGTGCAGTCTGAGGCGGTTGTGCCCTTTAGAAGGTGCGGCCTAGCTCGAAAAATTAGGTCACTAGGAGTTGGTCTTTAAAGGTTGTAGCCCCACCCCTGGTTCCAGCCCTAATGCCCTTCCAGTCATGATAGTCTGGAGGTCAAGTAGCCAAGAACTGAACTCTCTGAAACTGGGAACCAAAAAAAATCATCTGTCTCTTAATTTATTTTCATCAGGTATCATATCACAGTAACAAAAAAAGCAATTAATACTACAGGCAAGAGCACCTTGGCCTACGTGTTGCGGTTTTGACTTCAGACTCCAATTTACCTGTAGAGTGAAATAACGTTCAGGTTCCCAAACTATAAGACAACTGAGAACTTTCCCATGGCTGATCAACCTCCCCCTTACACCATAGAAACAGTCATTGTGCAACTTTAGTCCTCTAAGAACACTATGACCGTTCCTAACAACAGATGGAACAAATGAATCTGATTGGTTGGACTAACGGGTTTGCATTGTATGTCGTTGACATTGATGGAGCACACAAGGAAAGTCATTAATCTTTGATTCCTGGCTGATGAAAACTGGAACTGGAACTTGGCAACCCGTGTTTGTGATTTCTGTGCTTATAAGCCCTGCTTCTGCCCATGTTCGGGGCAACCAGGAGAAAGAAGGATCCAGAGTCCGTGCCCTGCAGCCCTGATTTATCAGTGACCCGCTTATGTGGTGCTTTATTAAATGTCTTTGGAACCCATAAGTGCTGTCTCTCTCCTTCCTCATCACGCAGAGCAGATTAGGTATAAGAGTGCAATATTGGTCTATAGAAATGCCTCAGCTAATGTAATTTATGAGCAAAAGAAGCACAAACATGATGTTGAAGAGTTGGTTCAGCACTTAGGAGCACTGGCTGCTCTCCGGAGGAGTCAGGTTCAATTTCCAGTACCTATGTGGCAGCTCAGCTGTCTGTAACTCCAGGTCCAGGGGATCTGGTACCCTCACACAGACATATATGTAGACAAAGCACCAATGCACACACACATATAAAAAAAAAGAAGCTTATGTACAATTAATATATCCATTCTACCATCTGGGATTGGTGGCTTATTCTCCTGTTCACTTGATTTTACCTATAAGATAATTATAATTTCAGTTGTTGCCTTTCAGTTATTGTAGGAGATGTTATTGTTTTGTTTGTTTGAGGCAGGATGTCAAGAGGGTGGCCTTGAACTCCTGATCCTCCTGCCTCCACTTCCCAGGTACTAAGATTATTGGTGTGCTGTCTCATTTAGCAGGTTTTTGCCAATTGTGTATCTATTTCTAATTTCTTTTTACATGTATATATTCAAAAGGAACTACATTTGTTAAAACTGAAGGCTGGATGCACTCATCTAGTTAAATAACATAGTGAGTTAGAAAGGGTCCCGGTAGTGGCATTTCAATTGTATTTTAATAAATAAAGACTGCCTGAAGATCTGAGAGTAAAACAGTCCCACCGGTCAGCCTTACAGACCAGGTATGGTAACAAACACCTTTAATCCCAGTAACCACAATAACACACACCTTTAATCCCAGTAACCACACCAGTTGCCATAGAAATTGAGTGGTACGTGTCTTTAATCATGGTGGTGCACACCTTTAAACCCCAGCCCTAGAGAGAATTATAAAATGGGAGAAGACAGCTCTCAAAACACAGTCTCATTCTAAGATTCTGGGAATCTGGATCATCATTTCAGACTGAGGTTGAGGTAAGAGCCAGTGGCTGGCTATTTTGCTTCTCAGATCTTCAGGTTGAACCCCAATTTTTGACCCTGAGTTTTTATCAATCATGCTTCAGGACCCTATTCAAGGATCCGTCATTTCTTTTGCAATTCTGACTTATTTAAAGTCAATTCAAAGTCCCTGATCACCTAGATTTCTCAGCAGCCAGGCTTGCACGCTGTAATGCACTTTTGAGGAACAGGTGGTGAGTACAAAAGTGTGTGTGTTGATCCACTCCCAAGACGAACACCCAAGATGTTCCAACAGGCGTCTTTATAAAGGCACCATGTGATTCGATTTAGGCAATATTCTTTAAAAGATCCATTTTGGTCACGCCTAGGTATACCTAGGTGTGGTTTACGATCCAGTTACCTTCAGGAGATGATTCCTCTTTGGCAATGGAATCATTAGATAGATCCATGCTAACCAGTTTACATAAGGAATACCACTCTTTGCATACAGCGAAACTTCCAGCGGTAACCCTTTAATGAAAGTGTGCCCACCAATGAAGTCTATGAAGTGGAATGCAACAAGCTCAGAACACTGGCACTTAGAGGAAATCTAAATCCCTTAGGCCCCGTTTTGAGAAACAGAAAGATGTAATAGACATTGGGGAATCAGGAATCAAAAAGAAGTCTTACTGTGAAATTAAATTTCTCCAAACACAGTGCTATCATCCATTCGGGTATAAATAACTGCTTGGAGCTGGACACAGCGGTGTGTGCCTATAGTACCAAAATTCGGGATCTGGAGGCAGAAAAATCATGAACTGGAAGCTGTAGTGGTTTGAAAGGAAATGGCCCCCAGAGGGAGTGGCACTTTTAGGAAGTGTGCCACTGTGCGGGCAGACTTTGAGACCTCTTTTCTCAAGCGTCACTAAGTGTGTGACCGTCAGTTAACTTCCTGCAGCCTTCTGGTCAAGATGTAGGTAGCACCACGTCTGCCTGCACACCACTATGCTCCCTGCCATGACGACAAGGGACTGAACCTCGGAAACCGTAAGCTGCCTACTCACTCATCACTTCCTAAGAGTTGCTGTGGCCACGGTGCCTTTTCAGAGCAATGGAAACCCTACCTAAGACAGAAGCTGATCACCATGGACTGACAGGGAGACACTATGTTAAAAAATAATAGTCAGATATGGGGGTACAGGCCTGTAATACCAACTGTTCAGCAGGTTTGGCCAGGAGAGTCATAAGGTAAAGGCCAGCCTGGGCTACAGAGTGAGTTTATAAAAAATTGATGGTTTTTAAAAAGAGGCTAGGGGTACGGTTCAGTAGGACACTTGCCCACGTTCAATCACTACCGTCTAAAACTGTTGGAGGAGACTCAGGAGGGGTGAAGCACACCTTTAATTCCAGCACTCAAGGCAGAGGCAGGGTGTTATGGTTTTGGTCCCTGTCCCTTTAAGAGACAAGCCACGCCCACTCCCTCCCCCTTCCACTGAGGCAGGCTGATCTTCAGCTTCCAGCCTGAGCTTGCTCTTTTTGTCCACCTTCCTCTCGGAGAGGCAGCTTCGTTTCTGCCTCTCTCCCCGCTTCTCTGCTTCCCTTCCCCCCTACCCCCCCTCTCTCTTTCTCTCTCTCTCTCTCTCTCTCTCTCTCTCTCTCTCTCTCTCTCTCTCTCTCTCTCTCTCTCTCTCTCTCTCTCTCTCTCTCCCCCCCCTTCCCCCTTCATAGCCCCCTTGAATAAATATTCAACCTCACCATGTCTCTGTCTTCTGCCCGCCCGCCATGTGTCTCCCTGCCTGGGACCAGTCACTGCTCAGGGACCGTCAGCCATCTCTGCCTGGGACTGGCTGCTCCCAGAGCCCACTGCCTGCCACCACATGGGCCACCACCACTGCTCAGGCCACCGCTCTAAGACCGGCAGCCTTCTCTGCCTGGGACTGGCTGCTCGCAGGGCCCGCTGTCTGCCGCCACATGGCCTGCTACCACCATTTGGGACTTCATAGCATTTGCTGCTTGCCTACAGCTGCCACCTGGGACTCCGAAGCATTTTTTTAAAGAAACAACACAGGGAGCTCTCTGCGAGTTTAAGGTCAACCATACTGAGTTCTGAGTCAGCCAGAGCTGCAAACTGAGAGTCTGTGTCAAAAAAAGACAAACAGATGGGCTGGAGAGATGGCTCAGCCGTTAAGAACACTGCCTGCTGTTCCAGAGGTCCTGAGTTCAATTCCCAGCAACCACATGGTGGCTCACAACCATCTGTAGTAAGATCTGGTGCCCTCTTCTGACCTGCGGAACACTGTATACATAATGAATAAATAAATCTTAAAAAAAAAAGGCAAACAGGAAAAAAAATCACTCCGAAGAGAGCAGACGAGCGTTAATGTCACTTGAGGAAGAAGAAAAGGGCAGTAGCCCACAGTCCTTTCTCCATTGCAAAGTTCACACAACTTTGAAAGACTAACACTGCCCTTGCCCCATGCTGGGGTTGGCATCCAGGGTTTTCACAGACCAGGCAAACTGGACTGTACCCAATCTCAGACAATATTTCTACATAAGCCAAGGCGGGAGATCTTAGCTTACCAGAACTTCAGACAAAGAAGGAAACCCTAGCTCCCAACCAGCTGGTAATCTTAGGAGCTTTCATTCTAAAGGATTATTAGGAAAGTCTTTGAAGATTGCTTATAAAAGTCGGTGGGAACCTCTCCCCCATTCAACTTTGTGTTTGCCAAAACTGATGACCTATGGATTTAAATGTTTGTGGGACTCCACATTGCTAGGCAGTGGTGCTACCAACTGGTTTTTGTTTTGTAGACACAACACTGAAAGGCCTCCAGTTTTCTTCTTTCTTTTTACTTCCCTTAGTCGGAAAAAAAAATATCATGGAAAATATCTGTTCTCTGCTCTAAGAGCCTCACATTCTTTAGGATTCACAGCACGCACCATAGACCTTTAGAAAGCTCATGCTCGACCCGCTCAGCTTTGGCTTAGCCTCAAATAGAGAAGGTTTCGTATGGGCAGATATTTTGAAAATATCTATTCCTCATTTCCCCCTTTCAGCTCCCCCCAGGACACCCATCACTTCTCCATCCCAACTTGCATCCTTCTTTTATAATTCCGTCATTCGCTCTTACACCCACTGTGTCCAGTTGGCGTTACCTATGTGCACATAGGCATGGACTCATTCCCTGGGACAACCTTCCATTGGCCACACTTCTAAAGAAAAGCGGCTCCTCCTCCTCCAGCGTGTAGCAACTGCCAATAGCTCCTGAGCTAGGGGTAGGACCTTGAGATCACCACCCTTCTCCAGGCTGCTATTAACTGGCTTGATCTTGAGCACCTTTTGTAGAAGGAACCATTGCTGCTGTGAGCTCAGGGATGTAACCGCCATGTCACGTCCAGAGGACAGGACGGTATTTCACAGTATCCTCCCCAGCCTTTGGCTCTTACATTCTTTCTACCCCCTTTTCTATGATACAATTATACTTCTTTTGAAACACACACCTCACTTTATTATTATTTACACTGCTAATCTGGAACTTGCTTTGATCCTTCTGCCTCTGCCTTCCAAGCCCTGAAATTATTGTCAGGCACTACCACACCTAACTTTTTATCTTGAGACAGGGTCTTCCTTAATTGCTCAAACTGCTCTATCCGACTGCTCTGTGTAGCTGAGATTACAAACTTGTGCTTCTAGGACTGGCTTATAATAAAATAACTTTTAAAGCTTTCTGTATTAGTTCTGGGCTTAACTTTGTAACTTTTTAAAACAAGCAAACAAACAGACTCATGAAGCCTCACTTAAGGTTGCCTCAAACCGACTGTCTTTGAACTTTGCAACTTAGTATTTGTTGCATGCTTACACTAGGATGAGGCAGAAGAGACATTAGTTCATAGCTAACTGAACTACATAGTGAGTTCCAGACCAACCAGGGGTCAGCATGACATCTCAAAACAAATAGAAGAAAGAAGAGGAAGGAGATAAAGAAAAGAAAATAGAACTTTAAAGTTTCTTTTATAAAGCATTGTGAGATCACACACAAATATATATATATATATATATATAAAACATTTTTCTTATTTTCATTTTTCAATATGTATATACATAAGTCTATGTATTTCAAAGTCTTACTCTTAGAAAGTAGGCCAGCCTGTAGTTCTCTACGTAGCTCGAGCTGGAATTAAGCTCACAACAGTTCTTCTGCTTCTTCAATTAGGATTTTAAATTATTTTATCTTAACAATAATACATATTTTTTCCTCGCTAGAAAAATATTTATTCTTCATAGAAATCTGTGCGACTCAGAAACATAAAGAATACAGCTTCAAAGGGAGCTTCAGGACTGCTAGACGGTGGAACTGCAAAGGGCAAAGCCTGGATTCCCAGGATGCACTACGGCTAATGAGGTCACAACACCCTAAACTGCCACAGGTTTTCTTACTTGCTGTCTTTTTGGCTTTTGTCAAATTTTTTGTCGGGAGGGGGTATTTTATAGTAATCTACTGACTAAACTGCAAGAGTGCATTAGGCTGGGCAGTAGCTAGGCTATTGCACGTAACTTCATGACATCTTTGGTTTGGGTGTGTTGTTTGATTTGTTTGGTTTTTCTTGAAACAAGGGCTTCTGCAGACCAAGCTGGCTTTGAACTCTTAATCCTCCTTCCTTCAGTTCTCCAGTGCTCGAGTTACAGGATGGAGATAGAGACAGAGACCCTCATCAGAGCACTGGACTGAGCTCCCAAGGTCCAGTTGAAGAGCAGAAGGAGGGAGAAGAAGAGCAAGGAAGGCAGGACCGTGTGGGGTTGGTCCACCCACTGAGACAGTGTGCCTGTTCTAATGGGAGCTCACCAAATCCAGCTGAACCAGGGACTGAACCAGCATGTGATCAAAAACGGACTCTCTTAATGTGGCTGACAATGGGGGCTGACTGAGAAGCCATTGATGAAGGCACTGGGGTTTGTTTCTACTGCTTGTACTGGCTTTTTGGGACCCTAGTCTATTTGGATGCAAAGCTTCATAGGCCTGGATGTGGGGTGGGGGGGGGCATTGGATTTCCCACAGGGCAGGGTTCCCTGCCCTCTCTTAAGGAGGGAGTGAGAGGGAGGAGGGTGAGTGGGGGAGCAGGAGGGGAATAGAAGGAGGGGAGGAAGTGTAAATTTTTGAATGGAAAAATAAAACAAAGAAAAAATAAATAAAATAAAAAACTGTACAAGCTACCCTCATTTTCTTATATGCTTTCACTCTTCTCTACAATGCTATAAAGGTGTATGTAATAGATTTCAAGCTGCATTGAGATTACTCATATGAAAAGTAACCTGTACATGTTCAGTCTTGGTACTGTTTTTTTTTTTTTTTTGCCACCTGGTTCTGATCTGTGGCTGACTGAACATCCAGATGCTGAGATCTGACTGTAACCAGCTGGTAAACCTAGCATTCCCTTGAAATCTGAAGGATTCTCTAGAAAATTACTCTACCAAAGTGAAGGATCATGGGAACTTTCAGCTTGCCATCTAGTTAGGCAAAACTTCGTAATCTGCTGCCAACAATTAGCAGTTAACGTGTAGGGCAGCCCCGTGCCAAGCCCTGACTGGTGGCACCACCAGATCTGAGCTGACATGTGGCCTCTCTAAGATGAGGCCCTGGTTAATGGTTGTGCAAGGTGTGGTTGCACAATGGTTGTTCACATGTGTGAGTGCCTGTGTCACAATGAATGTACAAGAGAAAGGCGTACCAAGTCAGATCAGTCTTTTTTTGTTGTTGTTTAGGTTTTCTGTGCCACTGTCTCCTTATGTAGCACAATCTAGCTTAAATCTGCAGCCATCCTTTTTGGCTTTCCAAGCATTGGAATTAGAAGCATGAGCCACCGTACCTGCCTTTCCCTTTGTTTCCGGGTAGAATCAAGTGTGACTAGAAAAGATCAATTAAAGGTAACATGCGAAAAACTTAAAAATGAAAAATGGAAAGAAAGCAGACTAAGGGGCTTAACACTTTTTTGGATTACTGTCTTGGATTAATCAATCAAAATTTCTTTTGTTCAATGTAATAAAAGCCACTTTATGTCTGCATCACTCAGAAGATTGGAGGAAAACTCCATCTCTGGATACCTTGTGCTCTGACCTGGGTCTTGTATTGCCTAAGGAGGGGAGGGCTGTGCAACCCTGGGCAGGTATGGCAAAGAGGAAATGGTACATGGAGACATTAAGTTCATAAATACAGCAGACATCTTGTTCATATTTATCTGCCCACCTATTACTCAGGAAAGCATATTTTGTGGTGATCTGATAGGCCAGGTATTTAGGATCTGATTAGGGCCCAGTTGAACTGAACAGGGTAATAATACCTACTAATATCCAGCTCACCACAAATTATAAAGACCAAGAATACTCTATCTGGCCCCATCAACCTTCCAAATCCTTCTTAGTTTTAAATGACCACATGAGAGATTATGCACCGTCTGAAGATGTCAAATGTATAGGCCTATAGCATGTGCAATAGCCTTGCTGTGGGCATGCAGGAACTATTGTAGACAGGGTTATATTAATATCTGGCTATTTAAATATGATTTGTATATTTCCCTCTTTCTTTCTTGAGACAATATCTCAGCACATCGACTCTAGAACTTCCACATTTAAAGTATAATTTCAATTATTTGCTTTCAGGTATCCTGTGTATTGAACCCAGACCTTAGCACAACAAACTACATGACAGAAGTACCATTCAGGCCATAAAACTCAGCACACAGACAGTACCACCTGCCAAAACAAAACAAAGACCTAATCCATCAAATTCCATAGTTCCGGGAAAGTCTCTAAATACACTAACCTCGCTTTTGGCTCCTGTAGTTCTGCTTCTGGCTAACTGTTCTTGTTAACTGAAGTGTGTCAACCCGGGGGATATGGTTTCTGTGCTGAAAAGCTCACCCTGAGAAAGGCTCAGTGCTTTCCTGGGATCTTTAACACCCCAAAACGATTTTCTATCAGTTTAAAGCCACGTCCAAGCAGTCTTCTCTGGTCCATACCCCACAATGCTAGGCACTTATTAAGTTTTGAGATATTTAAACTATATATGCTTGGAAATTATCTTCAATCCTACTTCACTGTAAGACATGTAAAATTTTGCTGGGCATGGTTGGTTTCTTGATTGTTGTTATAAAACCATGGACCAACAATAACTTTGGGAGGGAAGGGTTTACTTGGCTTACACATCCGTATGTGTAATGTATGATGGATCTGTTCATCACTGAGAGGAACACTTAGGACTTAAGCTGAGATCTTGGGGCAGAAACCAATAGAGATTCCCAGCTTATCGACTTCCTCCCTATAATTTGCTCAGCTGTTTTTCTTATACAGCCCAGGCTTACTTGCCTAGGGATGGCACCACCCAGAGTGGACTGGGCCTGCCTACATCAGCTATCAATAACATTTTAAAAAATGCTCCACAACAGCCAGGCAGTGGTGGCACATGGCTTTAATCCCAGCACTCAGGAGGCAGAGGCAGGCGGATCTCCTCTGTGAGTTCAAGGCCAGCCTGGTCTACAAGAGCTAGTTCCAGGACAGGTTTGATAGCTACAGTGAAACCCTGTCTCAAAAAACCAAAACCAAAACAACAACAACAACAATAAAAGAAAGAAAGAAAGAAAGAAAGAAAGAAAGAAAGAAAGAAAGAAAGAAAGAAAGAAAGAAAGACAGATGCTCCACAATGGCTGACTGGTAAATCTGTTTAACTACTAGAGAGATTAGACAAGAGAATAAGAAAACATTTCAGGCATGGCGGCATGTAATTGTTGTCTCAGAGGTTGGGAATTTGAGACAGAAAGAATGGAAGGTAGAAATCAGCTTGGGCAGCTTAGTGAGTTTCTACCTCAAAATAAAACACAAAGAGCTGAAGGCATAATTCAATGATAGAAAGCTTGCCTAGCATGAAGAAGGTCCTGGGTTCGATTTCCAGGACTAGAAAGAAGAAAGGAAGGAAATTAAGGCAGAAAATGCACACAGGGAGACCTGTAGAAGGACAGGTGTACAGAGGCACAAAGCCAGAGACAATCTGCAGACAAATGGCATTTGGAGAAATGAGGAGAGAGCATGGGGCATTTCAGAAACAAACAAACAGAAAGGCCGACCACAGGGGATGGTGCATATCAAGGACAGTAACTGGATACAAGTTTCTGCATTTTGTTACTGAGTTCCAACATCTGAGCCAATGGGGAGCCACTTAGGAGCAGGTGACCGTTACTCAGAGCAGACCTGGGTACAGAGAAACTGTTTAAGTTGCCACTATAAAAAGAAAATGGCAAGGTGTGGAGGAGAGAGCTCAGTGGAAGATATAGGCTTAGTACGGGAAGTTAGAGAGTGAAGATGGCCAGGTCAAGGCAGGAGAGGCAGAGCTCAGTTTGGAGGTGTGTGGGAGGCACCAGAGAGATACCTAGAGCAGTTCATGTTGCAAAAAGAAAAGCAGTATCGACCCAATACATGCAATTCTACACGTAATATCTGATCACTAGATGGGGTCAATATGCCAAACAGAGTGGGCATCGCCAGACCACAGATGACAGCACTGTAGGAGGGCAAGGCCAGTCTAGCAGCAGGTTGTGCCACTCACTGTCCTAGATCATCACAACAGCAAGCCCAAGTAGTTATTCTTGAGCACATGGCTCTTGCTACAAGTCCCTAGCTGAGCTGGAACTCACAGAAAAACTCCTGCTCCCACTATCTAAGCGCTAAGGATTGCAAGTGTGGACCGCCATGCCTTACTTAGTCTCTCTCTCTCTCTCTCTCTCTCTCTCTCTCTCTCTCTCTCTCTCTCTCTCTCTCTCTCTCTCTCTCTCTCTCTCTCTCTCTCTCTCTCTGTGTGTGTGTGTGTGTGTGTGTGTGTTTGGTACATGCAGAAACCATAAAAATATTTTGGTGTCCTCTACCTCTTCAATTATTCTATACCTTGTTCTTTTCTCTCTCTCTCTCTCTCTCTCTCTCTCTCTCTCTCTCTCTCTCTCTCTCTCTCTCCCTCCCTCCCTCCTTCCCTCCCTTTCTCCCTCCCTTTCTCCCTCCCTCCCTCCCTTACATTTTTCCTTCTTTTCTTTCTTCCTTTCTTTGGATTTTCAAGGTGTAGCTCTGGCTATCCTGGAACTTGCTCTGTAGACTACGCTGGCCTTGAAATCATAGAGATCCGCCTGCCTCTGCCTCCGAGTGCTGGGATTAAAGGTGTTTGCCACTACTGCCTGGCTCTACCTCATTCCTTTGAGGCAGAGTCTCTCCCTAAAGTTAGAGCTAAACTGGGAGCCAGCAGACTCCAGCAATCCTCTTGTTTCTGCCCCACACAGCATGGGTTTACAGGGACATGCAAGGCCTTGCTTGGCTTAAATTCAAAAAGACAATTATTTATGCTTATCTGCATGGATGTTTGGTTTGCATGAATGTCTGTGCAGCAGGTGCAAGTGGTGTCTGTGAAGGTTGTGAACCATATGTGGGTGCTGGGAATGGAACATGGGCCCTCTGGAAGAGTAGTCAGTGTTCTTACCTTAAACTGAGCCACCTCTGCAGCCCCTGACTTAAACTTTTATGAGCATTTTATTTACTCGTGTGCTGATGTGTGTACATGTGTGACAACATGTATGTGGAGGTCAGAGGACAACTTGCAAGAATCAGTTCTCAGGTCATCAAGCTTGGCAGAAGGCATCTCCACTGTTGAGGCATGTCCCCAGCCCTACACTTGGCTTTTTACATTGGTGGATCTGAGTATAGGTCCTCATGTTTGGGTAACTAGAGGTCTTACCCACTGAGCCACCTTTCCAGCCCCTAGACTTTGTTGTTGTGTTGTTGTTGTTTTATTTTAGAAGTTTTTGTGCAATATATTTTGATCACGTTTTTTCTTCCTCTCCCAGCTCCTCTCAGATCATCCCTCCCCAACTTTATGTTCTCTGTCAAAGAAGGAGGAGGATGAGGATTAGGTGGAGGAGGAGGAGCAAAAACCTCTACCAAACCACAAAACTGAAAATCAAAATAAAACAGCAAAAAACCAATAAGACAAAAAAATTCCAAAACAAATAAAAATGAAACCAAAAATTTCACACACACGAAAATACCATTGAGTTCAGTTTGTCTTCCCTAACTACTCCTGGGCACTGGGGCTTACCCTGGAGTGTGGTTGATGGACCCAGTGACACTCAGTTGGAGAAAACTAGTGTTCCCTTTGCTAGAGTTTATCAGTTTCAAGTAGCTTCTTGGTTAGGAGTGGGCACCATGTTCACTTGACCTGACAGTGCCGGGACCCTGTTGGGTTTGAACCTGTGCAGGTCTTGTGTCTTTTGCCACACCCTAGGCATTTAAGTCAGCACATGTAAATTGTGCAAAATAGTGGGTTTCTATACACTCCCGTGCATAGACGCCATGCACTTTGGCCAACTTCACCCATCTGTTACCCTCTCTCGTCCTCCTCCTCTCCCACGAGCCTCCTCTCTCTTCTACTTTCATGTTCTTTTTTTTTTTTTTTTTTTTAAAAATAAATCCCTTTCCATAGCAGAGATCTTGTGCAACACTTGTGTCTCTGAGCCTGGGGTGTTGCACTAGACATGATCATCAGGTCCATCAATTTTCCAGCAATCGATCGCTTCCTTGTTCCTTATGGCAAAATAAAACCCCATTGTGTACATGGAGCACATTTTCCTCTTCCACCTGCTGATGAACCTGTGGGCTGGCCCTACAACTGGACTGTCATGAACGGTGAGTCCCACACCCCCTCTATAAAAGAGCTTACTCGGCAAAGCAAATATAATAACCCCAAGGAAGTATTAACTGAGCAAATCTTTGGACAGGACGAGAAGTCAAATATGAAGTCCCAGGTTTACATCCCCTTAAAACTCAGGGGTTTTGTGCTTGTGTTTCCCCTTCAGCTCTCTGGGTAGAAGAGCAGGGAGAGACAGTAAAGGCTTGGGAGACAGTGTTATGGCATATCCATTTTGCTGTGCAGCACGAAGGATCTGCTGAGTTATGGCAAGACCTTAGTAGGCTCTTAAATGCAATGCGAGTGACTGATGTTTTCAAAATTAATTTTGCAATAATGAATCTTCCAGTATTAGTTGAATAGTTGGCCAAAGAGTAACCTCAGACTTCTAATGAAATAATGATGGGGATCTTAAAAAATAAATAATTAATAATAATAATAATAATAATAAATAAAAATTCAGCCAGAACCACATACCAGAGAGGAAAGTACCCATTATTTATTTACTCAGCCAGCTTTGGGAGGGGGGGTCACTTGTCCCCTGACTGTCCTGCTGTCCTCTGAGTCAGGAGTGTGAGACAAACCCTCCAGGAAGTGCCGATTTAATTGTCATTTCCTCAGATGCTGAAGCTAGTAAACAAACTTTGGCAGAGGACTTAAATTACACTCCAGATTCTTACATTCTCTAACATAGTAGAAATAATTGAGGCCCTGTGACAAAACTGAACAAAGACCAGGGAATTTGCTCTCATTTCCACCCCCCCCCCCCCGCCCCGCCCCATGGTGCTGCTCCCTCTTGTCAGCCTTCTTAACAATGTGACCTGAGAGGCAGCAGGGGTACTTTTTCTTTCCCCTTTCCTTTGTTGAGCAGTAAATGCCAGCTGGAGCTTCTAAGTACTGAGTAGCATACTTGGCCCAAAGCCAGAGGCTGCCACCTGGAAACTTTCCACTTCGACATCTTGTGGTCCAAAGGACCGTCGAGAGGAAACTGCCTCTGTGGGCTCTCATGCACAGCCCCGCGTGCCCAGTGAAGCTGGCGTTAACTTTCCATTTTCCAAGCCCTGTCCTTCCCCCTGACAGCGTGCGTAATCTCAGAATGGATTCCTCTTGTTCCTCAGCATTCATGTGGTACCCTCGGAGGATACAAGCCGACCTCAGGGCCAAAACAAGCAAGGTACACTTATCATTGTCAAGATGGAAGAGGAACTAGCGGCAGGTCTTTGCCTGTACCTCCCAGCAGGCAAGCTTCAGACTGCTGGAATCTGCCTCTTCTGTCAGAGACCACTTCCCTAAACTCAGAAGACCTCTCTTCCTGTGCTCAAAGCAGGCTTGAAGTTTAGGAAGCGCACCCAGCCTTGGCCATTGTTGTAATGATCTGTTAATTTCAATTACTGATCAGGTAATTTCAATTGTCACGACAGAAAATTCTTACAATGGATTTTAAAGCCAAGTCCACTAAGATCCCAAGATCCTAAGATGATGCAAAGATGCAAAGCTGCCAGTTCTTGGCTAGGGATGTTCTGGGTGGAAGAGCAGGCAAGGAGTTTAATCCTAAATCTCTCTCTCTCTCTCTCTCTCTCTCTCTCTCTCTCAATCTCTCTCCCTCTCCCTCTCTCTCTCCCCTTCTCCCTCCCTCCCTTTCTCTCTCTCTCTCTCTCTCTCACACACACACAAACACACTCTTCCGCTCTTTTTTCTTTTTCCCCCCCTCTCTCCCTCTCCCCCTCTTTCCTCTCCTTTCTTTCTTCTCCTCTCTCTCTCACACACACAACACACTCTTTCATTCTTCTCTCTTCCCCCTCTCCCTCTCCTCCTCTTTCCTCTCCTCTCTCTCTTCCCCTCTCTCTCCTCACTCTCTCTGTGTGTCTGTTTTTATCTCTTTCACGCACACACACATATGCATGGGCACACATACGGAGTTAGAAATCCATTGATAAGCCAGGACTCAGATTTGCTAAGTGCAGCATTTTCCCAGCATTGGTATTCCCTTTACTTGCTCATCTGAGTGGATGACCTCTGCTGGTACACCGTTTTAACGAATGGGTCTCCAATCACTTTAATGCACTTTGAAGGTTACAGCCTAAGACCCTGAATTCACAGGCTTCCTGTAACTATCCACAGTGAAGCAGGTGACCTTGGTGACTGAAATCCCTACATCTATTAGGATGCATAGTGTGCAACTGTGGCCCCGGATGAAGAAACAGAAATGATTTTTCTTGTGCTTGTTGACACAGGTTCTTGCTTTAGAGCTCAAGCTAACTTCAGACTCGTGACACTCCTTCTGCCTTGGCCCCAGAGTGGCATGGTTACGTCACCACCACGTCACTGTGCTTTAATTTTAGTTAGCCTTCATTATTTATTCTGCACTTTCTCCTTGCTTACAATGTTTTTCTTTCTCTTTTCTGAAATTTTTCTGTTTATTTCTCCTTTTTTGTGACAAAATGTCCTGCCTGACACACAAAAACGAATGTTATGCCCTTTCTTAGTCCCGAGTAGACAGAGGAACTCTCCTTTGCCTGACGGTTCATAACTCAGTTCCTTTCCAAAACTGTCTGGAGCTGGAGGAGCCCAACTTGCCAAAGATCGCAGGATTCCCTGGGACAGCAGTAACTCTGGAGGCCTGTGCCTGGCCTCACTGTGTGGATTTCTCCAGGGCTGTCCTGGCTCCACAGCTGCCGTGTCCTAGCTTGTCACCAAGCTGCCTCTGAGAGCTCACCGGGTGGAGCATCTGCAGAAAACTCCGAGTCCAGTTCCCTGGAACTTCCCCAGAACTTAGAAATGGAATTGGATGACCAAGAAAGGTAAAGCCTGTTGAGATCATGGCTCCAAGGCACAATTCCTGCTTAGCATTTTCAAGGCCCTGAGTTTCATCCCTGGCATCACGCAGAGAGGCAGGGAAAAGAGGAAATAAAAATAAAGATGCGCGTTCCTCTTGGCCTGGAGCTGTGACTTGGTGGCAGGGCATCTGCCGCATTTACTTAGCATGTATGAAGTTCTGGGTTGATTCCCAACACCATAAGAGCAGTATTTGTTGTAATCCACGGTCAACTATGCCACCTTTCTAATGGAATGTAAAAACAACGTCATAAAAACCCAGAGGGATGGTATCCTTATGGGAGAAATGAAATATATATATATTTGCTTGATACACAAAATAAGTATAACAGCACCTAATGTATGAAAGGAAATTCACAGGGGTTTCCTGAATTTTTGTCTCACTTTCATATAATAAAGTACAACTTGCACTCTTCTCATAATTAAAAGATTATTATGCCTTTTATTTATAAACAATTGTGAAGATTTTTGGACTATAAATTATCCTCTCTCTGTGTGCATGTGTGTGTATGCATGTGTGTGCATGTGTGTATGCGTGCATGTGTGTGTGTGTGTGTGTGTGTGAGAGAGAGAGAGAGAGAGAGAGAGAGAGAGAGAGAGAGGAGAGAGAGAGAGAGAGAGAGGGAGAGAGCCTCTATGCGCAAGCATGTGGAGACCAGAGATCAATTTGCCTTTTTTTCCTGGACAGTTTCTCTCACTGAACCTGGAAGTCACTGATTAGGTAGGCTGACTGACCAGAACGTTCTAGGGATCCTCCCATTTCCACCACCCCAGAACTGAGATTATAGACTCATACCACAATGCCCAGCTTTTGCCCATGAATTCTGGGACCCACAGATCCTCACGTGAGCACAGTAAGATCTCTGCCAACTGAGCCATCTCTGTAACCCCGTTTAGCAATCTTATCCAGGCTTTTTTAAAAAGTGGAAAAAAAACCTCTTTTTCATGTTTATCTTGTACTATTTCACTATTGCTTCTTGAGACAGGGTCTCACCCAGTAGCCCTGGCTGGCCTAGGAGTCACTTTGTAGACCAGGCTGACCTCGAACTTGTGATAAACCTCCTGCCTCTATCTAGTCAGTGCTGAGATTACAGGTGTAAAACCATGATGCTTGCCTTGTCTGAAGGTTTCAGCAGACTTCAAACAATCTCTCATTACCCCTATGGCACAAGCATTCCTTCTTCACCCGCTTGGTGAGGAGAAGAAGCCCAGTGCCCCAAACATGCCAGGGCGATTACCACGTGCTTTGTCTATTGCCTCCTAACTCTGATCCTTGGAAGTTTTATACAATTAATTCTTGCTAACTTTTCGCAAACTCGGTCAAAGTAAATGGATACAGATTGAGGGGAGAGGGTTTCTGTTATTGTTTATTTTGAGACAAATTCTTGTTATAAAACCTAGGCTAGCCTCAAATTTATAAGTCCCCTGCCTCCACTTCCCACATACTGGTGTGTGCCACAACACCTTGCAAGCAGGGGGCAAGGGAAAAGTTTTGAAGAAGGGACAAAATTATTAATGAGAACTTTTACACATGAAATATGTACAGAGTTGACAATAAAGTAAACCTGAAAGCAAGGAAGAAAATGGCAAACATGCTGGTATACACCTCTAATCCCAGCACTCAGGAGGCTGAGGCAGGAGAACTACGAGATGTGCTACTCTAACCACCCCCCCAAAAAAAAAAAAAACGCCAAAGAATTGACAAAAGAAGCATGCTTCTGAGGGGCCTTCACCAGGCTTTTGGGGAGGGGGCATCTACTGCCCTCTCGTTGCTATCTGCTCCTATCGTGTTATAGCGTGTTGGCCTGAATGTTTTATGCCTTCCTCTACTCCCAAATTCATATGCTGAAATTCTAGACTTCAAGATGATGGTGTAGGAGGTGAGTCTTTGGCAAGCGGTTGGTCAATGAGTCTGCTGGCCTTGGGAGAGTCCTGAATGAGACTCTCACTGTGTGTGTTATCAAGCAAGATGACTGAATTCCATGAACCTAGACTGGAGAAAACCCAAACTGTCCACTGGCTGAAGATGAGGAGTTAGGAGCTGAGATCTGGCGAGAAGGAATCAGTTTGGTGAAGGGAAACGAAAAGGAGGGTCAACCTCAGAACTCGATCTCCTGGAGCTCAGGGGCATAAAGGGATTTTCTAGGAGAGGAAGGAGGATCAGGGCAGAATAACATCTTCATGCAGGTCCTCTATCTCTTTCTTCTGGCCTGGCCAGAACATCACAATGGACATAATCTCCTGAGGTTACTGTTCAAAAAAAAATTAAAGTAAAATTTTAGGTCCACATGTAAAGTAGATAATACACTTCATTGTAAATAGAGACTGCTTGTTTGTTCCTGGCCACCCAGACCTGAATAATCACACAGATCTATATTAATTACAACACTGTTTGGCCAGTAGCTTAGGCATATTCCTAGCTAGCTCTTAACATCTTAAATTAACCTGTTTCTATTTATCTGTGTATGGTCACTAGGCTGTGGCTTACTAGTAAAGGTTCTGGGTGTCTTTCTCCTTCGGCAGCTACATGGCATCTCTAAGACTCTGCCTTCTTTCTCTATATATCTTCGTTTGGTTTTCCTGCCTAGCTCTATTCTGCCCTGTCATAGGGAATTCCGTAGGTACTGGCTGTCTTGACTTTGGACTCTCAGTCTCTAGAACTGGATTTCCAGTGTTTATAAGACTTACTGCCACTCGGGAGGCAGAGGCAGACGGATCTCTGTGAGTTCGAGGCCAGCCTGGTCTACAAGAGCTAGTTTCAGGATAGGCTCCAAAGCCACAGAGAAACTCTGTCTCGAACCCCCCCCCCCCCCAAAAAAAAGACTTACCATGCAATTTTCATAGCAACGTGAATACACTAGGACATAGGGTCAGTCATTTATGCCACCCATAATAAGTAAGCTTTAAAGTATATAGCAGTGAACCCAATAGAAGCTATTTTCCTACTGCATAAGCCATGGTTTCTGGCAGGCAAGTGGTTCTTCCTCTCACTAGGCCCCTTCATGTTACCCTAAGCTCACCAGGCAGGACTCCCTTCTCTAAGGCCTAAACGGGCTTGGATAGTGACAGGGAAAACCAGGAGACTGCCTTGTGGTTTGAAGTAAAAAGAGGAAGCTTACTTTTGGTACAACTTCTAGTCATGCTAGAAGGATCTTGGGCACTGGTTTAGGTGCCACTACCACCCAGCAGGAACAGAGATGTGTCTGCCGGGAATTACCTCAGAGTGCCTGATACCGGATAGCCAAAGGAAGTTCTAATTCTTCACCACACTGTGTATGTGCACCACAGGCAACCCCAGAGTAAGCCCTGTGTCTCTCAAAGACAGGACAGATGGTCTCCTAGGAAGGAATGGACCCAGAATCATGCTGGCCTTCTCACCTTTCTTCAGAAACAGGCACATTGTTCAGGACGGCTTCTGAGACTGCCATCTGGGTTCCCATCTCTTGGACGCGCTATCCTTATGTACTAGAATTTCAATTGTGAAGGCCAATGAAATGTACCCAACTCATTTTCTTAACTTTTTTTTTCAGGAAATAAAATGAATGCTTTTTGCAAAATGACAATTAAGGAAAAAAATTTTGCATTCACACAAACACACACACACACACACACACACACACACACACACACACCGCCACCACCACAACAGCAAAACAGAACAAAACCCAGCAAATCAACATTCAAGTCAGAGATTAGAATTTTATTTTGAAGTTAGCACGTCTGAGGTTAATGGCATTCCTTTTGTATTTACTCTCTGAGATCATAAGAAACAAAACAAAACAAAACAAAACAAAACAATGAATAAAAATTCACCATCGTGAAGATGACCTCAGAAGAGAACTTACTTTTCTTTAAAGACATTCCTATGGGAAAATCCCTCAGGTTTACGGGTCAAACAAAACTGCCTATGCAGTTTTGTTCCAAGACCAGAACGGTTAACTTGGCCTGTCTACACACGGAACAGGCAAGCAACAAAGAACAGGACTTCACTGGCATTACCAGTATTCACCAAATCATTCTGATGATTGTATCAGGTTTCAATTATTTCTTTCTAACTAGTCATACAGAGTGGGTGGATAATCTTTTGTAAATACATCCCCTAAGGGAACGCTAGCGTGTGATTAGTTTAGAGTTATTTTTTTTCCCTTCGAGACACATTAACCATTAAAAACTCAATGCCTTTTCACCTACACAAAGAAAGTAAAACCGCATATAATTCTTTCAAAAAATTTATGTAAGGTATACTTCATTGCCATAGTGTACCAAGCTGAGAGAGACAGGAACAAACAGGAAAGGCGAAGGCCAAATGGGAGGAGAAGGGAGAGAAGTAGAAACAGGGATAAAGGAATGGGTAGCTACTGAAAGAGAAGAAAGGTGGAGCTGTGTGCCACAGGAAGTAGATCGGAAAAACAAAACCATCAGGGCAGAGCGTGAGAGAGAAGATGAAGCTACAGAAAAAGCATGAACTTGTTTGTCCATTTGTTTTCATTGAGATGAATGGGGGCTATTTGTCCAAGTGAAGAACAGAGCCTGTTGACAGGGAGGGGAAGTGACGGAAAGGGAAATACCAATGTCCATCTAAAATATCTGTCAGGATGGACTGAACCCTGGGAGACCGTGAGCCAGGATAAATCTTTCTTCCCTGGAGTTGCTCCTGTCGGGCGTTATAATCATGATTCAGAAGAAATATAAGGAGGGGTCTGGAATATAGCTCAGCTGGCAGAGTGCGGAGTGCCTGTATGGGATGTATGCGTTCCTGGTTCAATCCCCAGTGTGGGCAAACAGAGTACTCCGATAACTCCAGCACCAGGGAGACAAAGATAGGAGGATCAGAAGTACCAGATAATCCTCAGCTACAAAGAAAGTTCATAGCCAGCCTGGGATACATGAGATCTTGCCCTAAAGAAAGTAATTAATAAAGGATTGAAATAATCTCTGGCATCCTGGAGGCATAAACAAATCGCTAAGCTCCCCTAAGGAGAAGTAGCTTCTGTCAAGGGTGCAGTAAAGCCCTTCTGGGTGACACAGAGCTTGATCCGGTACTTGGAAGGTGATCAGTTTGGGTAAAGAGAGTAATCCAAGCTTTACCCTCTTGGCAAGTAGCCAGAGGATAGAAAAAGACGGGAAAAGACTGATTGAAAACATAGAAAGTGAAGGGGGTCCAGGTTTAAGGGCATTTGCATCTGATTGAGGCTCAAGTATCCGTGATCAAATACACTTGTGGGCACGCATGGCCCATCTACCACTCATAAGAACATGTCCTTTATAAATTGATAAATTAGAGGCCCTAACTCATATGATAGAGGATAAAGACTAGAACACATTTTCAGTAAAGGACAGATAGCATTTAAAAGAATATTTTTATTCTACTATTATGACTGAGGTAGGGCTTCACTGCACAGCCTACGCTGACCTAGAACTTACCATATAGATAGACCAGGCTGGCCTCAGACTCACAAAGATCCACCCCCCCCCCCTCTGCCTCCTGAATGCTGGGATCCACGGCAAGTGCCACCACCCAAAGCTTAAGACTTATTTTTATTATTTAAGTGTATGAGTCGGTGTGAGTGTATGCCACATGTATGCAGGTATCCTTAGAGGCCAGAAGGGGTTTGAGGTCCTTGGGAGCTGGAGTTCCAGGTAGTGATGGGCCATGGGGGGTCTCCTGGAAGAACAGCAAAAGCTCTTAACCACTGAGCCATCTCTCCAGTGCATGATGGGAAAAGGACGCTGTACTTTTCAGGCTATGCAGTTTCTGTCCCCACTGCTCAACTCCATCATTTGCGCTGAGAAACCAGTCCTGAGCAATATATGAGTGAATGGCCATGTCTATGTTCTAAGAAAATTTTATTTATATAAACAGCCAGAAGACCGTGTTTGGCCTGTAGGTCTTAGTTTACTGATTACGAGTACAGAGTATCCAGCGCAGGCCTTAAATGACAGCTCCTGTTATCAGGTTGTCTATTCAAACTTAAGGGGAAAACTAGACTTCGAAAGCGATTCCTCTAAAAACAAAATATTCCAAGGTTTGGAAATAGCATCTCCATAGAGGCAGCACTAAAATGGCCCTCAACCCTTAAAGAAGACAGGCCCTTCTAGTTAAATGCAATGGACCATCTTCTGCTTTGGAAACTTGAGTTTCTACTGTAGGCTGTAACCCTGCAAAATCTGTGAGGTTAAATATAAACAACTATCGTTTTGTTATCTGGAAGAACTGTTGATCCATCTACTGGATTTCAATGCTTTACCATTATATTTCTTGAGTGTTATATTTGAGCGTTATGTTTCTTGAGTGTTTGTTATGTGCTAGGTGCTATGCAGCTGCACGGTTATCAGCATGTCTCACATTGGCTTCAGTCAATCTCTCTCTCTCTCTCTCTCTCTCTCTCTCTCTCTCTCTCTCACACACACACACACACACACACACACACACACACACACACACACCTTCACACCATCACACAATCCAGGTCCAAGTACAAGATTTCATACTTAATTAGCATTAAGAAGTTCTACTGTCTTGCTAACCCATCCTTATGTTAATCCTATGTAGCGTTATTATTGGTCTCATTTAACTGATGAGAAGACTGGAGTTCAAAAAGGCCCATTACTTGCTGTGCTGATACAGCAGTAAACAAAGTCTGTAGCAAGCTTGGGGTAGAATTCAGGTCAGCTGACTCCAAACCTGTGAGGACAGTCTTGTGTGAGCAGAGCTGAGTGCTGTGTCCTATCTCGGGGGATCTACCACACGGCTTCCTGGGCTCAGTTGTTTTCTCAGGATGGAGCTGTGCTTGTTACTGAGCCTCTGGTTCCTTCAGTTAGGTTCAGAAAGGAAATGACTACGGAGGTCAGCGCTGCTGTCTGTTCCAGGCACTGAAAGGGAACAGAGAATGTCCTCCGAGATTCCGTAGCAGACCAAGTTAAAAAGTCAAGTGACAAGCCAGCACTGGAGCCAGAGAAGGGCTCTAGTCCCCTGTAGAGACACCATGTCACATCACATGCAGAGTCTCATGTGATGGTAGACCCAGGCCCAGAGCCTCAGAGGTCTTATCAAGCTGGGAGAAAGGAAAGACACAACCCTTTTAAGTAGGCCAGAATAAGACCAGGGCACAGGGGATTTGGACTGAGTTCTGGCTAAGAAACAGGAAGTAAGAAGGGTTGAAATTACATGTGGCTAGATAGAGGTCATTGGAAATGTCTCCATAGAAGAGAGGAGACGGTGGCTGCCCCCATGGAACTAGATGGGGAAGTTACTCTGGAAAAACTCAAGAAACAGACCTGGGTTTGTGCCTGACCAGGGAGAAGCAAAGTGGTACCGTGTTCACCTGGGGTTTAGTGAGGGGCATTGCTGTGCCCAACTTCTGTGAGTGCACCTGGCCTATGCCTTAGAGTGACCTAGGAATTGGGAACCTAAGCTTCTGGAGACTGGTGTGTCCCTCCTGGTGGAGATTGGGTATACCACCCTCAAGACCCAATTTCTGTTTCAGAGTCCAGCAAAGGGAAACAGAAATAAGGAAGGCCATCCTCTAACTAGGGCAGTGTGTACACATGACTGTCACATGGAGAGGTTTGTCTAGAGAAGCAGCGCTCAGTGGTCTGTGGCTGCGTCTCATAAACGCATGTTTTTGTTCTTTCAGTCTGTATGGCAAGGAATCAAGGGGTCTGTGGGTCTTTATCCTGGATGCAGTAAAATGTGACTCCTGTTCAACACAAAGAATTCTCTTTAAGATTCTCCATGAAAGAGCCAGGACCCAAATAATAGGCCAGTCTGAAACACCCGAATCCTAAGAAAGCACGAATTAATTAAAGTGAGCATTTTCTTCCTTCACGCCAAGACCCACAGCCATCTGTTTGCAAACTCAGCAGCTGTTGTGGAGTAATCCCTTTGTATACGGCGAACATTTGTCACTGTGATTGGTCTAATAAACAAGCTGACTGGCCAATAGCTGAACAGAATAAGGTTAGGTGGGATAACCAAACTGAGAATGACAGGAAGAGGAAGGGCAGTGTCAGAGAATGACCGGGAAAGGAAGAGAAACTGGATGAGAAAGCAATACTGAGAAAAGGTACCAAGCCATGTGGCAAAGTATAGATAGAAATACGGGTTAATTTAAGTGTAAGAGTTAGCTAGTGGTAAGCCTCATCTCTTGGTCGAGGATTTAGAAGTAATATAAGCCTCTATGTGATAAATTGGGAAGTGGCTGGCAGGAAAGAAAGATCTGTTTACAGCAGCGGGCCAAGGTGTTCCTTCAGGTGAGGTTGCAAGGTGCCTTTTCCAGCCCCTGCTAAAAGCCCCACCAGCCCCTAAGCACGTTAGTCTTATCAGCCAATACTCAACTCTGGATTCCTGAAGAGCATCTGAGACGCTAAACTGTGATCATGGAACTGGGAAGTTTGTTTTCCATAGAGCATGCCAGGCACAGAGTATGGGGTGTCGTTGGGACACAATGTCCTCCGAGACAATGATAGGAGAGCAAGCTCTGCCTGATGGCACCCACGCCGATGAAGATCCTGGGTTGACTGTGATACTGCCCCACCAGGTGCTTGGTTGAAGGTCATCTCAAAGGTTCATGTTGGGGTACATGGTACATTGGTGAAATACAGCCAAGCAAGTATCCTCTGTTGGTGGTTCTTTTCTCCAAAATCCTTTACCTCAATTAAATTACTGAAGTGTGTGTGTGTGTGTGTGTGTGTGTTTGTGTGCATGCACACACATGTGGGTGCACACACCACAGTGTGTGATTCAATGTCAATGGGCAACTTTGTGGATTCAGTTTTCTGCTTTCACCTCACATTGGTTCCAAGGATTGCACTTAGCATGTCCAGCTCTTATGACACATTGAACAGTGTCTAGAAAATAAGGAAAGCCACTGGTGGACCAACAAGCAAACACGTGGGTTGAGTTTAACATTCTCATTAACACATTAGTGAGTGGCTAAGTGCTCTCCCTGTTTGGGACTTTGATAAAGACCAGGCCTAGACCAGGAGTACCCTGTATACCTCAGAGCTGTGTGAGCATTTTGGCTCTCCAGAAAGGTGGCGACTGGTACCCAGCATGCTCTCACTGTCAGGGAAAGTGACAAGAGAAGGATGCTTTATTGGAGTCTGTGTGCAGGCTTAAACACAAAACGATGATAGTCTGTGTGCCGTTTTCTCCTAAGGAGGAGTAGAGCAGATGGGGCGCAGGCCATCTTCTCAATTACTTTATTGCTTGGGTTGTTAGCAATGTTTGCTCCCTCTCAGAACAGGAACACTGGACTTTAATGACATCAGGCAGATGTGCATTGGTGGGGGATAGGGTGTTAGAGTTTGTTCATCTGTGTGTGAAAGAAAATCATGTGTGAACACGTGACAGTGTGTGAGAGAATGTCTGAGAGAGGCCTAGAGAGAGAGGTTTAGAGAGAGAGAGGCTTTTAATTCATTTTCCTGGAACTGAGGCGTTCAGAGACTAGTATGAGCTCTAAGTATAGCCGGATGTAGGCACGCAAGTGGTCATGTGGGGTTTCCCTCTATCCTTACCTCAATTGTCCTCTCTGATGGTGCCATCATAGCTGTATATATTTCCAGCCACATTCAAACTCACTCCATCTGTAGAATCAGTAGTCCCAGCAGAACTGAGAACCATTGTCCTTCATCTAATGGAGTATGAGCTTAGCTTTTGACATGTGCACATCTTTTAACCAGTAACTACCTAAGAGTGACATATAGTGACCTTCTATAGATCTCAGATCAAAGAGGTCTCTCTCTCTATATATATATATCTGAAAGTCTATACAGATTTAAAATAACAATATATCACTTACTACATTAAATATCTGTTCACAGGAAGAAAGATATCGTTAATTATTGACCTCATGTTCAAGGCAAGCCTTTTAAGAAGGTAATATTCATCTTTTGTACAAAAATTAGAATATTCCTCTGGTACATCGTAGTTTTTTTATTATCAATGTTTTGAAATTGTAAAGTCTCCTTAGAATCAATTTTGTTCTCAACACCACCATTACTTGTGTATCTTATTCTCTTTCTCTCTCTCTCTCTCTCTCTCTCTCTCTCTCTCTCTCTCTCTCTCTCTCTCTCTCCCTCTCTTTTCTGGTATAGATTATAACTATGTAGCCATGGCTGGGCCTGGAACTCACCATGTAGACCCAGCTGGCCTCAAACCAACAGAGTCCCCACCTGTGCCTCCTGGTTGTTGGAATTAAATGTGTGAGCCACCATTCACACCTTGTGTTCCTTCTTATATGAATCAGAACTAATAGTGAATACTGGGTTCTGGCTTGCAAAAAGAGGATTCCTTTCTCCACCTGCCTTTCAGGCCTTGGTCAAGTGATGTCTTTTGAAACTGATGGTGGAGGCAGTCTAACCCGAATAATAGGGATTGAAGAAGGAGAAAGGTTTTATAAGGTCAATGTGGGTGCTGTCCTAGGGTGGAGGCATAAATTCGGACCATGAGAAGGTCGGTGGGGAGTGTTTGAATCAGAAGGCCTGCTAGGAGTGTAGACCTTTAACCTGACATGCGCTTTCTGTTTTACTTCAGTGGACCACATGCTGTAGAGAAGAACGCAGGCTCCTGAGGATGGGTTTCTCTGGAAGGTGGTGTGCACCTCACCACAGCCTGCAGAATTCCCATACCGTAGAGCTCTGGCCACCACTCACCTCCCAGCATCTACACATCCACCAAAGGTCATTTTCTGGACTCGTAGAATGCTGACCTTCGTTCTGTGTGTCTGGCTGAAGGAAGTTCTGGCCACCCAAGAGCAGCCCAGAGCAGTGTTCCGTGACTGCACCCAGGAACAATCTCCTCCTCACCCCAGGCCACAGTCACCCCGAGAGCATTTCTACTATTTCCCATAGTTTCCCTGGGCCCTTAGGTGCCAATAGCCCTCAGAGATTACCTTCTTGTGTGCCTTCCCTTCCTGCTCCACCTGCCTTCTATCTTCCTGCTGGTGTCTCTGGATCAATTCCCACATAAACCGCCTGCTTCTGGACCCTTCCTTCTGGGGCAACAGTTGGGAGATTGAATTGCCTTCCCACATGATCTCTTCGCTCAGTCAGTGATGACTATCAAGGGCTAGGCCAGTCCCCTCTACAGGGAATTGTAGAAGACAGAAGAGAAACCGAGGTACCCAAATGTGTCTGAGTTCACAGACACATGACAACGGGATGATGTGAACCAGGGAAGACACCAAAGGTGAGGACTGCTTGTCAAGTGGTCATCCTCGGGTACTTGGTTCTTCAGTGTTTGCTTGATCACACAGACAGAAACCAGTTTTGATATAAGGATGCCAAGAAATCACATATGACCTTTTTTACCAAAGGAGCCACCTGAGCACACCTGCCTTGCTCTCTCAAAGCACCTCTGTGGTGAGGTAGACCTTCAGGCGCTGCTTCCCAGGGCTAAAGATGGGGAAGTCCTTAGAGTAGTATCACAACTCCTAGGCCAGAAACCTCTCCATATTAAATTCTCCAGAGAGTCCTGTCCTTCTAGTCTCTGCCCACTTCTCAAAGTTTACATTAAATTCCATCTCCTCTGAGCTCCATTCTGTCTTCACTCCCTAGACTACCACCCCCTCCTCTCCTGAAGCCCTCTGCCAGTCCTGGGACCATCCCTGGGCTTGTTCCCAGTTACCACCAACTTTAGACAGTAGTGTAACTAGTTCCTCTTTATGGACACACAGTAACAACTCCCTGTTGGCTACAATGTTTTTCTGGAACAATAACAATAGAGCAAACAACAACAATAAAAGACTTTATGCATGTCTGCCAGGAAAGGAAAACAGAAGGATATTTGTACAATTATACTATGGAATACTTTGGTGACAGTTGAAGAGAAAAAAGGAGAAATCTACGTCAGGGCATGGAAAAACACTTGTGCTGACTAAAAAGGAATTCGATCCGTGAAAGTACACAGAAGGTTGTAAGTGTAAATTGTGGCCAGTGGAAGCTGCATATACCATAAACACAACTATATGGCATTCTGGAAATGCCGAAGTGAAAGACATAAAAGACCTGGGGTTGCTAGGTGTGGAGGTTGGGAGAAGGCTGAGTACTTTTAGCACAGGTGAAGCTGTTGTGATTACAGACACATTATTGAGTTTGGCAGAACCCATAGAACACACAGCACGAGAGTGAACTGGCATTGGCTCATCGTTCGCACGCACACGCCACACCCAAGCAAGGTTTCAGCAGTACAGGAAAAATGAGAGAAGTACCGACGGGGATCCTGTAACGTATACTCAGTCTTCTCCAAACCCAAAACTTCTCTAAGAAACAAAGCCTGTGTATATTCTGAAAAATCTGGAATGGTAGTTTGCCGGACATAATGGCACAGGCATGCAATCTGGTTACTGCGCAAGCTGATGCAGGAAGACTGCAGTTGGATGCCATCCTGGGCAAACTCTGTGTGGCAAAGCACGTATGATGCCCTAGGTTCAGACCCCTGAGATGGAAAACACGCAAAACTTTCAATCTCTTTAAAATACCCAACCTCTTGAAACATCCAAAGTATCTCCTCAAAGTTCAGTCTTTCAGCTGTGCGGGCCTGTACAATTCAAAGGGAAATTCATACCTTCTTCAAGAGGGAAGAGCCCAGACGCAGTCACGACCAGAAGGAAGCAAAACCAAATCCCAACAGTATACGTAACTTAATGTCCAGTTATCTGGGATTCACTCACAATCTTCTGGCCTCCTCCAAGGAGTGTAAGTCACTTCTCCAGCTCTGCCCTCTGCAGCACACACGGCTTGTCTTCTAGGCTCCCGGTGACTCCACTCTGCTGCTGTTGCTGTTCCTGACGGCCATCTCACAGCACTGACATCTCCAAAATGCTGGGGTCTTCTGCTGCCACTGGATGTAAATTGGCATCAGACCAGCCAACATAGGATCTTGTGCCCTTTTCTGGCCTCTACAGGCAAGAGGCACACACGTACTGCACAGACATACACATGCAGTCAAAACTCTTACACACATGAAAAACAAAACTACCACATGACCCAGCTGTGCCTCTCCTGGGAATAGACCTCCAAAGCTCCATCCGTGCCACAGAGATACCTGCACATGCACACGTGCTGCTGCTTCCTGATGGTGATGAGAACCTGGAACTGGCCTAGGTATCTCCAGAGAGGAGTAGACAATGAAATGTAGTACATGTACACAATAGGATTTTACTCAGTTGCAAAGAAAAAAAATGAAATCACGAAACTTTTAAGGAAAGTGATGGCTAAGAAAATTATAATATTGAATGAAGTGACCCATACTCAGACAAAAACTGCATGTTCTTTCTCATATGTGGATCCTACTCTGTGTGTGTGTGTGTGTGCGCGCGCGCACGTGTGTGTCAGTGTAGGTAAAGCCTAAAAAAAAAACCTACATGGGATATCAAGAGACTGAGAAAAATAGGTCATGGGGAAGGATGAAGGGTGGGCAAAGGACACATGGGATGTGGAAAATGAAGAAAAGAGACAGGAAGGGGAAGTGGGAGGAAGGACATTCAAAGATAGCAAAGAGGTGGGGGAGATGAGGTGGAAGGAGACTCACTAAAACACACTTTGTTCAAAAATGCTACAATTATATCTAAACCCTGTGTGCCAATTTAAAAAAAGAAAACCACAAAATGTTCAGAAAGAGGACAGAGTGAGCTCCACTAACTGGCTTCCGAATGGGTAGAGAGCTTGGTTCTTGCCATTTGTATATACTTTTGTCTACTTCAGGTTCTTTTTTTAAAACGTATGTTTTTATTCATGTTGTGATTTTTACAAAAAATTAAGCCAGAAAAGTGATAAATGGAAGAGGCTAAGGGTGAACAAAGGTGAGAGCCATGACCCGGGCCCAGAGTGACAAGGAGCCCAAGGTAGGCAGAGGGTAACACTGTCCAGCGTTTCTATTGCTGTGACGAAATCACCGTGGCCTAAAAAGCACACTGGGAGAGGAAAAGGTTAATTCAGCTTACATTTCAGCATTGCTGTTCATCACTGAAGGAAGTCAGGACAGGCACTCAACAGGGCAGATCCCAGAAGCAGAAACTGATGCAGATGCCATGGAAGGGAGTTGCTTATTGGCTTGCTCCCCTTGGCTTGCTTAGCCCACCTTCTTATAGAACCCAGGACCAGCAGCCCAGGGATAAGGCCACTCACAATAGGCTGGGCCCTCGCCCCTTGATCACTAATTGAGAAAATGCCTTACAGCTGGATCTCATCAAGGCATTTCTTCAACCGAGGCTCCTTCTGATGATTCTAGCTTGTGTCAAACAGACACACAAAACCAGCCAGTACAGATACTGAGCTGCTATGACAACAGACTCCAGGGAAAGGCAGAACATCGTTAGAGATTTCATTAGAAGCACAAGTAGAGGAAGAGAGAGGGGGAAATTACAAAATACAACGACAAATAACTCTGGGAACTAGTGCTGAAAACACAGGTCAGGGAAGGGAGCATTGTTCCAAGAGTTGGCATGCGTCTTGGAGTACCTAGTGTGCTTTGACTGTAGGAGAGTGCTTGTTCTTTGTGTTGCCAGCATAACACACCCAGAAACAGCCTGAGAGGGGTCAACACCTGCCTTAGGTGCTGTGAGCAGACACTATGACCACAGAAACTCTTATAAAGGGACACATTTAATTGGGGCCAGCTTACAGTTTCAGAGGTTTAGTCTGTTATCATCATGGCAGGAAACATGGTTGCGTGCAGGCAGGCATGGTGCTGGAGAAGGAGCTGAGAGTTCTTCATCTTGATTCACAGGTAGCAGAAGGGGACTGTGAGCCATACTGGGTGTCATTTGAGCATATAAGACCTCAATGCCCACCCCCACAGTGACATACTTCCTTCAACAAGACCACACCTACTCCAGCAAGGCCACACCTATTCCACAAAGCCACTTCCTATAGGCTAAACACTCAAATTTATAAGTCTATGGCCATTTCTATTTAAATCACCATGACACCTTTTTAGGTTTGTGTTGACAGGGGCAGTGGCGGAGAGCAAGGACTGGATAGTAACCTGAGGTATATAGTTAGGGGGTGCACACCTGTGCTCCCAAGATTCTATGACATCAAAGAGGCAGGAGGCTGGGTGTGGTGGCGCATGCCTTTGATCTAAGCATTCTACAGGCTGAGACGGATGCACTGGAGGTTCAGGAAAACTTGAGATGCACAATGAGGAATAATCTAGAAGGGGGAGAATGTGGCATGAACTCTTTTCTGTTTTTATCTTTTTTGGTCGTTTTTGTTGTATGTATTGGAAAAGTAGAAGTCAGCAACTTCTGATGTCAAAATAACAGAGAAAGATGTCTGAATCTGTGACTTCCCTGTGTGTCTTCCCAGGAGTAAAGCCCTTGGCTAGTTTTGGCGGTCAACGCATAGAAAACACCATAGCTTCTGCCGCTCCTTTCAAAGGAACATAAGCCAGTTTTAAACCCCTAATAAGAAGCATGTTACCTGAGCATAGAACTGAACTCCCAAAGTCCCAGGACAGCACCCCTCTCTTTGGAACTACCCGATTATTTTGTTTCCTCATTAGTGGCATGCCATTGATTCTGCGAATGATGAGGTAATGGCCCCGCTATCCATCGAAGATTCGTTATTCTGGTTTCAGTATACAATAGCTACGCCAGCCTATTTTTATAAAGAATAAGGTGTTTACCTCTGTACTGTCAAGGGCCTGTATTGAGTGGCAATCTTGCTTCAAGAGTCCTGACACGGCATTTCTTGGTCATCTGGTTAAGATGGATTGAAGCATCCTGAGGAGGCACAGAACACCACAGGATAAGTCAGGCAGGCTTCTCTGGAGAACAAACGGAATATATACATATATCATATTTAGGGGATTTGTAAGCACTGGACTCCACAACAGGATTGGGTAATAATGTCTGTATTCACACTGAAAAGGCAGAGAACTATGGCCTAGATCCAAGTGGGACATCTCACCAGTTCCAACCTGGCACTGTGGAGAGCCACTGCTACTGAGTAACTGAAGGCTGAAGAAGCTGGCTGGTGGAGGGATGGCAGCAGACTAGGTGCACAGAGAAAAGTGCCGTCACTGGCTGACACTGCCTTTCTCCAGCTTCCTTTGCACCCAGGTCACCAGCCTGTTGGCAGGTGACCCAAGAGTCAAGGCAGGTTCCCTCCACCACTCTCCCTCATGGCCATTCCGGAAATGCCCTCAATGATACCTCTATTAATTTAGTCATATTAGTAACCAAGGCCAAGGTCAACCACCACACAGTGAAAAGGTCAAGGAATATGAGTTGTGAATATATTTGTGCATGTGTGTGTGTGTGTGTGTGTGTGTGTGTGTATGCATGAGCATGCATTGTATGAATGTTCTGGTCTGTCTTCATATAAAACCACTGGCATCCAGTCTTGGGGCCTTTACTGCGATGACTTTATCTAACCCCCCCCCCCCCCCCCCGTCAGATACTTGACCTCTGATACTGCAATCTCTTCCATTTCACAGTAGGGATTTATTCCAGCCTACGGGCCTTGGCTAACACATTCACACCGTATCTAGTCAGTAGCAGAAGTAGTTGTTTGTCTGCTCCGGGCTATTATGGCAAAGAATATTATGGCAAAGAATAAACGGATGAGTGTCAATACAAGAAGAGATGCCCCTTGATCTGTTGGCGGGCCTGGTCTGGTTCCTTTGGAAGCACACTCAGAGATGGGCTAGAGTATCCAAGACTCCTAGAGTGTGTTCTTGCCATCCACCCTGCGCAAGAGCCGGAAACGGAAGCCTTGACAGATGAGGAAGTGGAACTGTCAGGAGTGTTCAATTGGGCTGAGGCCACCTCACTGGAAGATCTGGAAATAGGGGGCTGCTTTTCTGGGGGCTTTTCAGAGCTGGCTTGAACTTGGCAAGGGGCACTATACCACATCAGTCAGTCCTGCACTTGGTCTGCTTTTCCTATGACATTAGGTGAGGTTGCTCTCTTCAGCGAAGGAGATACCTAACAGGCTTACATTTAAGAGAGTAGCATTGCTAGTGCCAGAAAGTCCAACTAAGGGGGAAAGCCTATGTTACAGGGTCATTGTCAAGATTAAATATCAATTTATGATAAATGCTAATGCCAAGGTACAGATAGTACATTCTTTTTTCCATTTCTGTTTTTTTGTTGTTGTTGTTTAATTTTTTTTTATTTTTTATCCCAGCCACAGTTTCTCCTCCCTCCTCTCCTCCCATTTCCTCTCCCCACCTCCATTCTCACCACCCCAACCCCATTCATTCCTCCTCTGTTTCTGTTCAGCAAAGGGCAGGTTTCCCATGGGTATCAACAAAGCATGGCATATCAAGTTGCTGTAAACATATAAGAAACAGGATCTTAAGAACCAGCCAGAGCATTAGGGACAGCCCCTGCCCCATTGTTAGGAGTCTATCCCACAACAGACCAAGCTACCCAACTGTCACATATATGTAGATGCCCTAGGTTGGTCCCAGGCAAGCTCCCTGGTTGTTGGTTCAACTAGCAAGGCTAGTTGTCTCAGTGGGTTTTCTTTTTTTTTTTTTTTGGTTTTTCGAGACAGGGTTTCCCTGTAGTTTCTAGAACCTGTCCTGGAACTAGCTCTTGTAGACCAGGCTGGCCTCGAACTCAGAGATCCGCCTGCCTCTGCCTCCCGAGTGCTGGGATTAAAGGCGTGCGCCACCACCGCCCGGCATCAGTGGGTTTTCTTGTGGTATCCTTGATTCCTCCATCTTTGGTTCCTACAATCCTTCCTTCCTCTCTTGACCAGGATTCCCCAAGCTCAACCTAATGTTTGGCTGTGGGTCTCTATCTGTTTCTACCAGTTACTGGATGGAGGCTCTCTGCTGACCACTGGGACAGTCACCTATCTGATCACAGGAGATGGCCAGTTCAGGCTACATATTCACTATTGCTAGGAGTCTTAGCTGGGGTTTCCCTTGCATAAGGTTTCTGCCTGACCCCCAAATGTCCCCTGTTTCCAGTCATCTCTTTCAGTACTCTCCCCCTCCATCCGCCTGTTGTAGAGAGAGGGCCCCCTTGTTCTTCCAGCCACCCAGCTAGCTTAGCCCCAAAATAACCACACAGAAATTGTATTAATTAAATCACTGCTTGGTCCATTATCTCTACCCTCTTATTGGCTAACTCTCACATCTTGATTTAACCCATTTCTATTAATTTGTATATTGCCACGTGGCAGTGGCTTACCAGGAAAGATTAGGGTCTGTCTCTGGAGGCTCCATGGCATCTCTCTCCTACTCTGCCTCTCTTCCCCCCAGAATTCAGTTCTGTCTTCCCTGCCTACCTAAGTTCTGCCCTATCAACTAGGCCAAGGCAATTTCTTTATTCATTAACAAATGAAATCAACACACAAACAGAAGGACCCCCTACACCATCCATCCCTCAAGCTGATCCCTCCAGCTCCCATCCCCATCCACTCTCAGTGTACCCAGGAGATCTCTTCTATTTCCTCATCTCAGGGAGATCCATGCATCCTCTACCCCTTGGTCATCCTTGTTACCTAGCCTCTCTGGGTCTGTGGACTGCAGCATGGTTAGCCTTTACTTTACAGATAATATCCATTTGCAAGTGAGTAGAATATATAAAGAACTCAAGAAACTAGATATCAGAAACCTCAAACAATCCAATTAAAATGGGGTACAGATCTAAACAGAGAAATCTCAACAGAAGAATCTCAAATGGCAGAGAAACACTTCAAATGCTCAATATCCTCAGCCATCAGGGAAGTACAGATCAAAAAGGCTGTGAGATACCATCTTACACCAGTCAAAATGGCTAAGATCAAAAACACAAATTACAGTTTATATTGGAGAGGATGTGGAGCAAGGGGAACACTCCTTTTATGTTGGTGGGAGTGCTAACTTGTACAGCCCCTTTGGAAATCAATATGGTGATTTCTCAGAAAATTGGAAATCAATCTACATCAAAGATCCAGCAATACCACTTTGGGGCATATATGCAAAGGATGCTCAATCATACCACAAAGGTAATTTGCTCAACCATGTTCATAGCCACATTATTTGTAATAGTCAGAACCTTGAAACAACCTAGATGCCTCTCAAATGACGATTGGTTGAAGAAAATGTAGTACATTTATACAATGGAGTATTATTCAGTGGTAAAAATAATGATATCAGGAAATTTGAAGCCAAAGAGATGGAGCTAGTAGAAATCGTTCTGAGAGGCAACCTGACCCAAATAGTGCATTCTTAACAGATATTTGTTTTTCATTTGTAACACTGTTGCTATCCTCATCCCCTTATCCATCCTGCCTTGAAAACGTTCAGTTTGCTGGTGTTCTTATGAGAACACAGTAGAGAGTTTATTTTTATTTATTTATTTATTTTTACCACCAATGAGGCATGACTATATGAGAAGAAAGTCACCTGCAAGCCAGGAACAGCTTCTGCCAGAACCAGGGCGGCTTATCTTCACCTTGGGTTCCATTCTCCATGACTGTGGAAAACGAATGCCTGTAGTTGGGCATACTGGCCTATCACAGCATGCCGCAGCAGCCCAAGCCAGGTGAGGAGCTGCCAATATTTTACCATGTGAGCTTTAAAATGTCTCCCCTCCCTGCCTCCCTCTCTCCCTCCCTTACTCCCTTTCTTTCTGTGAGTGTATTGGTGTCCATATCTACACATCACATAGAGAGCTATTGCTTTCTGAAATATTTGAGGATGGCATTAAGGACACCCCTATCCTTTATTCCTCAATAGTTTTGGGTGGATTTATTATGGACAATGACATTCTCTTACATTGATGGAGGAGTGTCTATGTGTTACTTTCATTGGTTAATAAAGAAACTGCCTTGGCCCCTTTAATAGGACAGAAAATTAGGTAGGCGGAGTAGACAGAACATAATTCTGGGAGAGAGAAGACAGACATTTCAGGCAGTCGCCATAGTCAGTCGCCATGCTTCTCCTCTCCAAGACAGACGCAGGTTAAGATCTCTCCTGGTAAGCGACCACCTCGTGGTGCTATACAGATTACTAAATATTGGTTAAAGCAAGATGTGAGAATTAGACAATAATAGGCTGAAACTAATGGGCCAGGCAGTGTTTAAAAGAATACAGTTTCCATGTAATTATTTTGGGTAAAGCTAGCCGGGTGGCGGGACATAGCCCCGCCGTTCCATCTACATTACATTATCATAAAAATGTCAAAATCAAAAGCTTAGCATTTTTGTGACAAGCATATCATTCCACTTGTACCAGTTCTGTCCTTTATATCACACTGTCCCCAGTCTGGAAGAGGGAACAATAATAGTATCCTCTTCAAAGTTATTTTGAGAATGAAGTAGTGTATGTAACATGTTGAGTGCTCACACAACAACTCAGTAGGCACACAGAGATATGATCACCATTTCTCCAACAAAGCCTTTTCTCTTCCTGTGGTCTTAGTGAAGAATTCATTTCTTACCAAGTCTCCCTAACCCTGAGCATCTACATTCTTTGTTTGAACATAGATAAAAGGTAAAGGAGTGATGTTCTACATTCTTATTGTACCTTTGTATATTTATATTTCCTTTGCACACTAAGACTCCTTTTGCACATTTAGTCTCCCTTTATACACTTCTTAAGTCCTGTTTTCTCAAATGTCAGCAAGTACTGTGGTGTGGGAAGTCCTTCTGTATATGTGTTGCTTTTATTGGTTAATAAGCTGGTTTTGGCCAATGGATTAACAGAATAAGACTGGAATATATATACATATATATATATATATATATATATATATATATATATGAGAGAGAGAGAGAGAGAGAGAGAGAGAGAGAGAGAGAGAGAGAGAGAGAGGAGACAAAGAGATGCCATGGAGACGCCAGAGGGGAAAGATGTGAGCTGCCAGCTGGAACTTTGCCAGCAGGCTACAAATCTCTTAGTAAAATATAAAATAATGTAAATGGGTTAATTCTAGATGTAAGAGCTAGCTGACAATATGCTTATGTGATTGGCCAAACAGTGATTTAAATGATATAGTTTATTAGTGATTATTTCGGGTTTGGGCAGCCAAGAACCAACGAGCAGCTTTGCCCAACAGACTGGCACACCAACATGGTCGACTATTTTCACGTAAAACCTATGAATGCTTTAAAAGGAATTCTAGGCACACACACACACACACACACACACACACACAAACACAACAGAGTTTAACACAGCATCTTGCTCTGTTTGCTGGCAGTGTACAGCAGCTCCCTCAAGAGATGGCTTCTTGATTCAGCAGTGGCAGAAACAAAAACAAAAACCACAAAAAATGCACAGTTTTGAAATGGCAGCTTCCCAGCACAAACTCTGGTTCTTTCAGGAGACTGAGCATTTAAATGAGGTCTGTAAGCAAGTGCTACAACTTGTTTAATGGCAACATAGACATGCTGTGTGCCTAAAAATGGGCAATGTATATGGTTTTCAGAGGCACTGAACATGCCTCTGTCATGGTTGGACTGGGCGGAGCAAGCATGCAGGGCCATGTTGGCCCTAGCCATGCTCATTTAGCATAAAAAAAGACACTTCTGGTCAGAAAATAATTACAGATACACAATAAGGACAGATTCAGATTTTTAAAAAAAGACCTCTAAATGAGACACAGTATGGTCAAAAAAACATATGTAGGCTTGGGAGAGAGAAGAAAAAGAGTAAATAGAGTTATAAAAAAATAAATGTTTTTTAAAAAAATAAAACAAACATAGATAAAAGGTAAAGGAGTGATGTTTTTCATTCTTATTGTACCTTTGTATATTTATATTTCCTTTGCACACTAAGACTCCTTTTGCACATTTAGTCTCCCTTTGTACACTTCTTAAGTCCTGTTTTCTCAAATGTCAGCAAGTACTGTGGTGTGGGAAGTCCTTCTGTATATGTGTTGCTTTTATTGGTTAATAAGCTGGTTTACAGAGTAAACTTGTAAAAATAGTAATAGGAACAAAGGAAAATAAGTCACATAAAGATGGGATATACACAGAGAGTCTGGATTACTTATATTATTGTGTTTTTTGACTGTGAAGTAGTTAAGCACAGAGAGACATTTCATTGTATGAGCTGATAAGCTCAACCAACTTATATATTTTAAAGGTATCTTGATTCTAAAATTTGGGTCTAAGGATTTGTCACTTTGGAAAAGAGGTTTTTCTTTTGCTTTCACAGAAGATGAGAACCTGTGGATTAATTCCAGACTAATGTGCTTTGATGAACTAAGAACCCCTGGAAGGTCACCAGGAACACCCCCAAAAATACCTTTCCCAACAAAAAAGCAGGAAGGAGTTTGGAGAGAACTACGCTCATATTCCCAAATATAGTTTATAAATGTTTGTTTACATTTAAAAGGGAATATGCCTTAGAGATTTTCATTGGTATGGATCTTGGTTTATTGATACAAACTTTAGGTCAATTTTGTTATATGTATATTTCTGCTCTTGATTAAGGTATCGTGTTTGTGCAGCTCATTTAAAAATGTAATGTATAATTAAGAAATATATATTAATAGATAGTCTTTTATAATGGTCAAACTTGTAGTCATGTTATTTAGGTTTTCTAGATATAGAGAGATATATTTCAGATGGATAGATATTCTTCAGATCTTTCAAAGACTAACAGAATATGGTATTTAAAAATGTTTTAAGAACTTGGGACTTTTCATGACAATGAGACACATCTGCTCCTGGCAATACCACAACATTACTGAAGAACTTAGGGTGACAGAGAGCAAGATGTCTCTGTCAATTCTAGAGTTTTGGAAGTTGCTTACAATGCATTTCCTGTTAGCCTAGATAATATTATATCCTTTGGGGTCTTTGATAGGGTTGAAGAATAGATAGTTATAATAAAAGATAAAGAAGATATAAATATGGTAACTGTAATTCTTATTTGATACCTTTTTTGTTATATGTAATTTACTATGTTAAAGTTAAAACCTTCCTTTTTTATTTAAACAGAAAAGGGAAATAGTGTGGGAAGTTTTTCTGTATATGTGTTGCTTTTGTTGGTTAATAAAGAAGTTGTTTTTGGCCAGTGGCTTAACAGAACATAGCCAGGCTGGAAGAGATATATATATATAGAGAGAGTAGGCAAAGTCAGTGAGAAGGCATGTAGCCACCAAAGGGGAAAGACATGAGCTGCTAGTTAGAACCTTGCCGGTAGGCCACAAACCTTGTGTTAAAATATAAAATAATGGAAATGGGTTAATACTAGATGCAAGAGCTAGCTAGCAATACGCTTACGTGATTGGCCAAGCAGTGATTTAAATGATATAGTTTCTGAGTGATTATTTCAGGTCTGGGCACCCAGGAAGCCACACCCAACAGAATTGCACTTATACATAATGAGGCTACATCACTGTAGGGAGAACTGAGTTTGCTTGGATGAAGGTAGAGCAGTGGCTAAGGAGGGTAGAGGGAATAGACCTCCCCATATTGTGACAGTAATACATTTCTGGTTTTGATTGGTGTCTGTTTTGTGACGGACAAGAAGGACATAGGGGATAAAGAAAACAAATGATTATGTACCCCAAAGCCACCTTTGAGGAGGGAGAAAAGCAGAGGTAGTAAGCACCAGTTCTTAGATTGAGAGGACCAAAGAGGAGCTGCACAGAAGGAAAATAAACTTCCAGAGTCTTCTCAGTATTGTCCATAGCAGAAGGGACCTGTGGAAGCCTGGTAAACCAAGTCTTGAAAGACAAAACTCTCCAGCCTACTTTCCCAAGGGTGTTGGGCCTGGCCAGATTGTTGAGTGACATCTTGACCTTGTTGAGACTACTTTTAAAGAGACCTGGGAATAGATATGAGCCACTTCCAGACATGGCCCCAAAGCCCACCAAAGTGTTCCTTTATTCTCTCCCATTCTTCAGTGATTTGGATGTGTGGAAGGTATCAATACATGGGTAAAGGGAAAGTGAATGCTTGTGTGACTTCATGGAGCAGAATCCCCAGTCCATCAACCCATTCTGCAGTCACAATAAAAAGAAATAGACTTTGTCTACTAAGCCCTAACTGGGAGGTCTATATGACACCTTCTTCTGAGGCTCGGAATTATTGCAAAGGAGCATATGGAAGGAAGCAAGAGTCAGAGGCTGCAGAGGACTGCCACAAAACACCTTTTCTGGACATGACAGGGGTGTTGCATGCATGACCTCACAGGGGCCATGGTGGCCTGCACAAGACCTGTGCATGATCAAGCCGTTTAAAACTACAGCATGGATAGAGAAGGGCTTGCAAAGCCACCTTGAGGAACTATTAGCCGCATAAGGCTGCTGGGGAAGGTGAGTCAGTTTTTCTCTAGCTTGTGACCCTGATAGGTTGTCCATGCTCCAGTGGGTAGTCCTACGTCCATGTACAAGAAAAAGTGTACATGCTGGGTGTGGTGGTGCTTGCACTTAATCCCAGCACTTGGGAGGCAGAGATAGAGGCAGACGCAGGCATGAATGTCTGTGGGTTGAAGGCCAGCCTCATCTACACAGTGAATCCCAGGCCAGACAAAGCTACATAGTGAAACCTTGTCTCAGAAAAAAAGAATACATAAAGTTAGGTGAGATACATGGTGGATGGTTCTAGAAGGAGTTGGAGGGGAGGGTGTGGGGGTATATTTTATCAAAACACATTGTGTACATGAATGAAATTCCTAAAAAATCATATTTAAGAAAGGAATAGATGTTACCATGCCCTCCTACTGGTTACAGCTGCTTACCCTGTCCTTTTCCCACTCAGACCGAGGGCTGCTGAGAACACCCGTGTTTCTGTACTGGCTTTCCCTCGTCGTTATGGGAGCCAGGACAAAGCTCTACTTGAGGGAGCTGTGGGAAGATTAAATGGAAAAGACTGTAAGTTGTGAGCACACCATGTTAGACATTATTAGTTTTGTCCATTATTTTCTAGCCTGGCCAAAATAAGTTTCCAAAAATAGGGTACAGCAAGGGATTAGTCATTCTTTCCGAACTAACAGAAAGAGCATGGGCTAGGATCTCATGCAGCTACTAACTCGATGTGTGGGAAATGCATTCTGGTGGCTCTGCAGAGGCCAGTGCTTCACCTGGAATTGTTACAGCTGCTTTCTGTCTTCTGCTCACTTGAATGACTATTTTATTGTTGGTAGGTTACCCCAGCAGTAGGATCTGGGTTTTCGTTTTTTCCATATTAGGGATCAAACCCAGGGCCTTTCACATGGTAGTCAAGAGCTCTGCCACCCAGTTACATCTCCAGCCCTAGGAGTTCTTAGAAATCAGCTTATGCTGGAGACAGGAAATAAAGAGAAACAACATTATTTCAACCTGAATTTTAGCTTTTCTTTCTTCCTTTTCCTTCCCTCCTTCCTTTCTTCCTTACTTCTTTCCTTTCTTTCTTTTTTACTTCTTTTTTTCTTTTTCTTTTTTTTCTTGAGAGGGTTTCTCTGTGTAACAGCTCTAGTTGTCCTGGAACTAGCTCTTGTAGACCAGGCTGGCCTTGATCTCACAGAGATCTGCCTGCCTCTACCTCCCGAATGCTGGGATTAAAGGTGTGTGCCACCACTGCCTGGCTTTCTTCTTTATTTCTTACAGTGATTCACAGTTTTTGGCAAGAAGGGTAAAGTAGTCCAGAAATCACATGCTAATATGAAATGTTTGCAAAATATTTGAAATATATTTGTGTGAGTGTTTGTGTGTGTGTGCGCACGCGTGTGTGTGTCTGTGTGTGTGCTGGAAAGATTGTGTGTGAGGGTGCACCTGTCATAGTAGATGTGCAGAGGTTAGAGGCAACTTTCCATAGTTGTGAAATCAATTTTCTCTTACTTCTATGTGGATTTTGGGAACACAAATCAGGCCCTTGGATTTGTATTTTCGAGCCTCAAATGCCTTTAACTGCTGGGCAGCCTTCCCTAGTTGGCTAGGCTTGCTTAGGACGTCCTCTTGTCTCTAGCAGCGCTGTGGTTTTAAATGCCTGGCTTTTATGTGAGTTTTTAGGGATTAAAATTCAGGTCTCTGTGCTTGCGAGGCAAGCGCTTTACTACTGAATCATCTCCTCAACCCAAGAATTACATTTCACAGGTAACAATGAACAATCCAAAAGGGACTCGAAGACTACTATTTACTTAATAAATTCCAATGAGTCCTGCCATTTGTAAATAGAACTTTTGGTGCATGGCCCATCATAGGAGAGGGCTCCCGGGCTCTGGAGCAAGATTTGGGGAATAGGAAACTGTCTGGCCTCAGAGAGGAATATCCTGGCATTGGTGGAAACCTGCAAGGCAGACAATTGTTGGCACAAACGCCTTTACTGGGGATAGTTCCTGCTTCAGTCAGACAGAAGAAATGATGCAGAATTCATTTGTTTAAAACATCTGGGTTCTTTTTTTCTGGTCCTCACTCCATTTTCTTCTGAGAGGATATCTTAAGATCCTTGTATGTTTCCACTTCTTGTGATGGCCAGTCTGTCCTTCATCGGCTTCCTACATTTAATTTTGCACTTTGGGATGAAGGATGATGTAACAGAGGGATGATGCATGCCTCTCCTATCCTGGACCTTCCCTCCTGTGACTGTTCCTGTGCTTCCTCTGGACATTTCCGCTTATCAGATCTGTTCTCCCTTCTACACTAGGATGGGTATCAGAGATTGGGCCATTGCCACCAGTACAGAGCCCAAGCAGCTCCTCTCTGCTGTGAGTCCTTTGTGTCTATGGTGGCCTTCAGAGCTTCTTAGGGCAGATGTGAAGCAAAGAGGGCTTCAGAATGGCCTTGCTGTCTTCCACGGCCCTCCAGCTGGACAGATGTTCCCTGACCTTAAGAGATGGCTGAATAAGTAGTAGAATAACTGTGGGATGAGTCGATCAGAAGACATGGGGATGGGCAGAAGGATCTGAGCTTGGTCAGGGAATACTGTGAGTTACATGTCAGGCTGGAGACTTGATTCTTTGTAGAATGGAGGACCCTACAATGATAAACCTATGTGTTAGGAAACTCATCCTTAGATAACTTGAAGGATGGTGGGAACAGAAGACAGTCCGCAGAGCCATCTTTCCTACGTGCTGAGGTGTTCTGCTCAAGGATGGTGGGAACGGAAGATAGCCCACGGGGTTGTTGTTCCTACATGCTGTGGTGTTTCATGTCAGACTTCTGTTCTGAAGCGTCGCTTGCTTTCACCCTGGTGGCGCCTAGCTCATCTTCATGAGAAAACGAGAACATGTTCCTCTACTCACAAGAGTTCTGTGCACTGGCAGCTTCTATTTGCACGCAGTTAGGCAAGGCCTCGTTATGTCTCTCGTCCTTTTCTGGGCTGGCTCTAAGTAACCACAGATAAGCCAAAACCACACTGTAGGTAACTGATGTATCCTTTGCTAGATATGCCGATACAGACAAGTGCACATCCCCTTATTACACACCTGTGTCTAGCTGAGATGGCTCGCTGATAGTAACTGAAGCAAACCTGTCCTGCAAAACAAAGACAACAGGGCCTTGCATGCATGTAACCTCCAAAGGCTGAGAGGAGCTTAAAGATTTTGTACTCGTCTAAAGAACAAACGTCTTTGGAGTGTTCGATCTAGTTCTCACATCTGGCTATTCTCTACACCCATCCCAAACCACAGTCCTGCCCTCCCTGTTGGCTCTTCTCTGCTCCAAAGCCAGAATGTGCTTAGGGGTTTGTAACTGTGACTGTCATTTGGTGTGGTCCTTGGGCTTTGGACCGGCTGTGCATCAGGCCTCTCCAGATCGGCTCATGCACACCCTTCCAGTCAGGTTCTTCTCACTCAGCTCTCTGGCCCAGAACTGGATCACCTGTTATTGAACCTTTCAGTTTCTTAAATGTCCCGTGTTCCCAAGTTTTTCCTTCTGGGGACATTCTCTCTAATTAGAATCTCCCTCCATTTCAGATGCTTTGTCTTTGGTTTAATCTAAAGAACCCTCTCTGTGAGTCATTTTCCAGCTCAAGCCTAAGTTTGCTGCCACGTCAATGAATAACTTTTGAATAATGCTATTTGTCCCATGTAGGGACTGGATTTAATGGAACTGCCTCAGCTGACGAGACTACGGGACCCTGCTGTCCTATTATGGCCACCTGGGCAAAACTAGGCACAAAGGACTGCAAAGAGCAAGGCCTTGGTGCATCCACGTTGACTCAGGAAGTGAGTGACTGAGTCATGATCAGAGGCTGGCTGCATGCACCAGCTAACTTTGGGGGGTTGTTTATCTGCAATTCAAGCTTAGCTGGTAGTTCTGCGTTTTATCTGGCTAAGTTTCTTGTAAATTAGATGTCTGATTTTGCATACCAGACAATTGGATGTACTAATTTCAACAAACTCATGCACTGTAGTGAGGGACCATGTTGTTTGTGATAAATAAATCATCCTTCTTCCCCTCCTGGTCTTTTTGTTTCTTCCCCACCTTCTCGTTTCTCTAACAAGTGCAGTCATGTTGGCTCCTTGTTCAGTGCCTATGCTCCGGTTTTGTATAGTCTGGTTTAATTTACATTCTTCCTCGTTCTCCATTATTCTAAACAATATCTGGTTAAGTTCCTAAGAACAGCCATTAAAACTGCCTGGTTCTACTCTTTGACACATCCCACCCAATTCTAATTGGATGACTCATGTTGAAGTTTCCTGATTTAAATTTGACTTTCATTATTGCACAGTCAGTAGTGAATAATGTTGAGTAATTAATGAGTAATCTAATTTCCTTTGCAAAGATATAATATATCTTTTCAATTTAGTTTCGCCAACAGCTTATCAGATCAAACGTTTTTAGACCAGAAGCTCCCAGCAAACTAATAAGGAAATAAACACTGAAAAATTAAGTACCTAAGTATTCATTAATAAATACTACAACCACAATGAGGTATTGGCAACAAAGAAGGAGAAATATCTATTACACAACTGAGTATTCAATTTATTTGAACGTACTAGAAAATACCAGATCACTTGAAAATTTTAAGTTAAATTTCCACAAAATTGATTTGCTCTTAATTGTAATCAAAGTGATTTCCTTAATTGCATTATTTATTTTTATCTGCATCCATTTAAGGTTTCTGCCTAGGTTTAAAGTCCTCAGCCTCCTGCTGTGGAAATGATTGCCTTTCAGAAGAACAGGCCTATCTAGAGCCGTGCACAGTCTATCCAGATAGAAAAAGTCATTGTCATTGCACAAGAGGTTTAGAAGGAGTTCAGTGAAGGCTCCGGAGACGTCAGAGGCTTCCCTTGTAATAACAGGAATAGAGAGGAATTTGCTGTGACTTTTCTGGAACAGGGGGTCCTGAGTCTCCGAGAGTAGTGTTTCCAAGATGGATGAGAACAGACTGCTTTGTGGAAGCCCCTGTGCTCAGTGTCCTCCAAGAAGCAGTGCCCAGTTGCTTAGAAGCTCCAGTATCTAAAGATGGCCTCCAATCACATCCATACACCTGCCACACATCCGAGGATATCCAGGGTGCTGTAACTAAGACACCCTGGAGTGGGCAGTTACTTATATGTGAGCTAGTTGCTGTGGCTGCACTGTTCATCTATGTATTGAAGTTAATCATTCTACATAATTCCTTTTGTGGCTGGATGCAGTAATAGTCCCTTGACGCTGTCTTCAAGGTTAAATGTAGCCAATTCCTTCCTTAGTAAACTGACACATGAAAGAAGTTAGAGAAAAGTCTCAGTCTAGCCCCAAAGAGGTCGCACCCCCACTAGGGTAACTTAGGAGGAAGGCTCCTTGGGTGTGCTGCAGAGTATGAAGGAACAGGAGGGGTCTGTGGGGATTTTTGTCTTCTGCCCCTGGTTCTGGCTTGTGTCTAGGCTTATATAGTTGTCTGTGATATAGACCAAAGGATGCGGAAGGCAGTTAAGTGCAAGGTCAAGCCCTTAGCCTCGCTTCTGACCTTCCCACTGTTTTGAAGGTGTCATGGGATGCTCTCACAGAGCACTGGCCTTCTACATCTCTGTCAGGTTCACTGTGATTGGAATGAGAACGTGGGTGGCTAGGAAGCCCAAGTGATGAGAATAGGAAGTTCAAACCCAGTAACTCCGCGTCTCCAGGAAGTGCAACAAACTCACCTAGCAGCAAAATTCAAACTCACCTGGACTCATTTAAAGGATCCTACCAAATCTGGCATGATGCTACTGGAAGATTTTGGTTAACTAGCACAAAGACGTTTTTACTAGAAACAACAATATGTCTTAGCATAGAATGCTATCCCATATCCTGTGGTGGGTATTAGATTAGACTGTGCTTCTTTCTCAAACCTCAGAATAAATTTTGCCTTCTGATATCCTTTTCAGGGATTTTGGATCAGGCCCTATGGCTTCACAGTGCTCGAGGTACCATTGACGAAAGGTGAAGGGTCATGCGAGCTCTCCAAGAGAAGCCTTCAGTTCTGCTAGTTTTGTTTCTGTGTTCTTATCTCTACCAAATAAAATGGTTATAAAATATTAGTTAAATCAATCAAATTATTAATTAAAAATTAATTAAATCAATGTGATGTTCAGTATGTGGCCCCGGGACAGAAGAAATTTGCAAGCCTTCTCACAGGACTTCTTCATTATTACTGTATGGAAAACGTATGGATGCTTACAGTGACAGCAAGCAATTGAAAGCTCCCAAAAACTAAGATCGTTTGTTCTTCCCACTGACCACTCTGTCTCTCTCTTTGTGTGAGATATGCAAACAAATAGGAAACATGGGAACAGGATGTGTGACCAGTAGAGTCACACAGGCCCTTTATTCATAAGGGATATTAGTCATGGTGTTTCAGAGAATCACAACCAACACAGTGTGTGTGTATGCATGTGTGTGTGTGTGTGTCTGTGTGTGTGTGTGTGTGTGTGTGTGCATGTGCATGTGCAAAGATATCTATTTTAAGGACTTGGCATACACTAAAGGCTGCCATGCCCCTGGGGTCTTCAGGGTGAATTGGTAAGCTATCCAATGGAAAAGTCTCTTCTAGTCTCAAGACCCAAGTCAAAGTGTTTGAATTTGAAGGTGACGTTAGGCAAACCTTCCTCTGATTTGTGAGAGGGCCAGTCTTTGCTGTCTCCTATGGCTTTCAGATGATTGGGTGGGGTCTGTCCCTAAGAGGAAGAACTGTCTGTTGTATTCAGTCTAATAATGTAGATGTTAGATTCGCTGGAAACACTTTCACAGAAACCAAGGAAACATATATAACTAAATGCCAAGGACCCCATGGCCTAGTTACATCGTTACATAAAATTAGCCATTGTGTTACTACAAGGAGATGGCTCACAAGGCTTTAATAATATTTGAATTTGTATTTCCGAATGGAAGCCCAGAGAGGCAGCTGCACACATCCTGGAATCTTGGAATCCGACTGGCTCACAATCCTACTTCCCTGCAAGCTGAAGCCAGTGCATAGCTACCTTGCCCCTATTCTTCCCCTACCCAAAGGTCACTACGGTTCTCTGGTCTGGTCCTAAGGTCTGGGAACAGGTGTGGGAAGGAAGGTACACACCATAGGCCAACTGCTGGAACTAGGCTCCAGGTACTGGGGGCTAGCAGGTACATGTTTAAATGAATGTTTCACCAAAGCTCAAAGAGCAACAATAACAAAATCCCATGACAGACTAAGACATAGGCATGTGAGAGAGGAAAATGTTCCCTGCGTCGAACAATTCAAATTCTCTGAAGTTTTACAGACTGTCAGTTTCCACGAGGTCCCACAGATTATATTGCTGGTAATGAATAGGAAGAACAGTCAAAGAAATTTTAGCTGCTACTCCTCTCCCACCCCAGACACAAAGCTCTCTCCCACCCCAGACACAAAGCTCTCTCCCACCTCAGACCCAAAGCTATTTTGTATAGTTGCTTTCCCTCTATTTGGTGGCATTTGATTTGTTTTTATTTATTTATTTATTTATTTATTTATTTATTTATTTTGTTTTATTTTTTTTTTCAAGACAAGATTTCTCTGTAGATTCGGGGCCTGTTCTGGAACTAGCTCTTGTAGAGAAGGCTGGCCTTGAACTCACAGAGATCTCCCTGCCTCAGCCTCCTGAGTGCTGGGATTAAAGGCCTCAGCAACTGGGATGTTCAAGGGGTGCGGAATTTTTTTTTTCAGAGACAATTGGCTCCAAGACAGCGAGCTCAATCCTCAGGGTTCCCACAGTGCTGTCTTCCCTGTAAGTTCTGTGAGGCTCTGCACAGAGCTAAATCTACTGCCTTGACAGCCACAGAAAGGGGGGCTTAACCTGTCTCCCCCGAATGCAGTTTGCTCTACCCTCCGTGGACTCTGGCGGCAGGTTACCGCTCACTCTTAGAATAGCACCTGTTCTAGGCCATGCAGGATCGTGTGCTAACTGCCCAGAGGGTGGGAGGCAAGGCAACATGATGTGCCTCAGAGAAAAACAGCCTAGCTGCTCCCGAGAGAAAGGGAACCAAGGTAAGTCAACACAGCTGCTCCCTTACATGCTGGCCTGTGAGCCGTGCAAGCTGTGAATTAGAACAGAGGCTCCTTCCTGACTTGCTGTTCGAGCTTTTCATGTCCCTCTCCAACTGGATCAAGTTTCTCTCCTTCTGCGAAGACATTTCTATTTCTCTCTACCTGCCTTGCTCGTTACGTGTGACCCGATGCCTGGAAGATGTACGCGCGGGCCAAGGGAAAGTCAGGAACCCTAATCCTTGATGAGGTTCAAGTTCTACTGAGAGTTCAACCCACCATCTGTTGAGATTGAAATGTTTGCCTGTGGCTTAGGGTTTGAGCTCGACACTCTGCCTATGGTGTGAACTGAGGCTGCAGAGTCTGTCTTTCTGGGTCATAAACTCGGAGATCATTCTTTATTGCTCCTAGCAAGAATTTGCCATCTGGCATCAAGACAGCAAGAACAGGGGCCAACTCCTACACAGACTTTCCCTGCCCTTTCAGTGAGTTACCTGGTGCCCTTCTCTTTGTTAAATCTGGAACTTAGCATAGGCTTGTCTCTCTGGCTATCTCGGCACGCGAAGGTTGGCTATTTTGTTAAGCTGCACAACCCAAATGCCAGCCAGTCATCTGTGACCATATGTGAATCACAGGTGAATTATGGAAATACTAATTATAGAGGTGGAGCGTTTATAGGGTACTTAACAGTTGCTCAATCTCGTGCTAAGCCCTGCCTGGTGGGGCTTGAAAATGAAGTGCAGAGTCCCTTCCCTGAAGGCAAGTGTCATCTTGCTGTGCAGGCTAGTTTTTGCAGAGGGAATTAGAGAGCAAGTTTACACTGTGTGGAGAGCCACTGACTCAGAGTGAGTGGGCAACAGGACTCAAGGAACAGGTCCTAATCTCTCACGTTGAGCATGCGTGGGAATTCACACCAGGAGTGAGAAGCTGGGTCTGTGAGGGAAAAATGTGATAGATGCATCTGATTGAGCGTGCAAACTTTGCAGGTCCTGAGCATTACGTCAAATACTTAAAAGCATTCCCAGGCCAGATTATTTTTTCGTAGCCATGACCTCGACAGAACAGTGTTTATAACATCGAAGAGTGTGTTGCTTTCATGTCAGCGGTCTAACCATAAGCTCTCCAGGATAGCTGTGGCAGCTGCTGGTCCCCAGGATGCCTCCTGAGATCTTGTTCTGTTATCCCAAGCAGTGTATGCATCCAAAATCTGTAACGCAATGCATCTCAGTCAATTGGAAGGAAGGAAGGCTGGGAACCAGCTTACTTGTGCTTTCCTCCCTCCTCCCTCCCCTCTTCATTTTATTTTTTTTTTTTAAAAAAAAAAAAAAAAAAAAAAAAACAAGCGGCCGGGCGGTAGTGGCGCACGCCTTTAATCCCAGCACTCGGGAGGCAGAGGCAGGCGGATCTCTGAGTTCGAGGCCAGCCTGGTCTACAAGAGCTAGCTCCAGGACAGGCTCTAGAAACTACAGGGAAACCCTGTCTCGAAAAACCAAAAAAAAAAAAAAAAAAAAAAAAACACCATATATTTATGTATGTGTGTATAAGCCAGAGGACAGCTCATGGAAGTTGGCTCTTTCCTTCTACTGTGGGTATCTAACTCAGGTTGCTGGGCATATTAACAAGTGCCTTCCCATCTCCCCCCACATCTTTTTTGGGGGGATAGCAAGATCACACAGGCTATCCTTGGACTCACAATCTTCAGGCCCTGAGAGAGGCTTTTTGGGTCTTTTCTTGTCTTTTTCCCAGCTTTATACCCTTTATCACTTTACCCCCTCCCTCTTTTTTCTCTCAAACTGAGGAGTGAAACCAGGGCTTCATGTATGTTAACTGTGTTCCATACCACTGAATCACACACTTAGCTTTCCTTAGGCCTCTTAAAGGGCATGGCATAAAAAGTAAAGCTCCCGTTAATATCCTATTGGTTAACATGTAGTCACATGACTGTCTAGAAGCCAAAGACACTGGAAAGCATAGTTTGGGGCTAGGCTTCCATTTACTTAGATAAAATTGAAGGAGTAACAAATTAAGGAGAGAGATTATGATGAAGTATATCGTAGATAAGTGAAATAAAGCTCAGGTAAGAAAAGAGTTGGATACAGATATATTCAGTTATGTGCCATATTAGGATGCTCTGGCCAACAATCAACCTTCAATACAATCGTGGTCCCATGAGAGTCCAAAGGAGCTATAAATAACTCTGCTACATAAGCGCCATCATGGCGGCTATTGTTTGACTATGATGTGTCTCTGAAGATAGTTCTAACTCTATCAGTGGAATATTCCAATTGATGAATTTATCATCTAATGGACCATTCGGATATGGAGCCCGGTTGGGAAAGTAGGTTACTGAGGGATGTGTCTCTGAAAGATACTGTCCCTGTCCCGTTTCTCTTCCTCCCTGTCTCTTGTCCACTGCAGGGTTTGCAGCTTTGCATCAGCTGTCTTACTTCGTCGCCAGCCAAAGCAGCAGAGAACGAAGTGATCACAGACTAGAAGCTCGGGGACCTGAACCCAAAGCACTCTTCTTTCCTTGAGTGGTTTTCTCAAGCATGCTTGTCCTAATGACAGAAAGTCTACCATCAGTAGCCGTTGTGACATCGCAGTGAAATGCATTACTCAGGGGTCTGCGGTAGTGCAGGTGTAAACAGACCAACTGCCGTCCAGTCCCGTAAAAGCACAGCACGTATAATTATGTGCCGTACACAACACCGGGTGACGATGAATGGCTGTTCGTGAACTACATATTTTTCTACATGACAGTTTTCAATAGAATGGCTAACTAGGAACAGCCCCAGCTTCCCGGGGGGATTCTAATAGGAGATAGCCGTGCCATGCATGTTACTGCTGGAAAATAAGATGAGGAGGATCAGTGGCAGTGGAGATCCATAGGCTGGGCTTTCATGTGTCATTGTGTCATTTTTTTAAAAAAAAATTAAATGAAAATATTAATCAGTTAAAAGTTTAAAGTAGAGAGAAGCTTCTTATTGACAATATGAAGAAAGCATTTGCATCGAGCATATTTTAAGCTAAATTACCCTGAAAGTCAAAAATAGTTAAAAGTTCATGAAGAAAATAGTTACTGTGAACTTGTTTTAGCTTCTTGGAGGAAGATATTTTTAATATGTTTAGCATTGCCTAAATGCCAGAGTTTAAATGTCCCGGTACTGGCCCTATGGCAGAAGGCTCAGCTCAGTGATCAGCTCACCCTGAGCAACTTCTAGTCCCCTGAGTACCACTGGTGCTAGAAGCCCACCTGAGATATTTGTCAGAACACCAGGCAGCTGGAGATGGGAAGGAATATTTTGGCTCATGGCTCAGGTGGGAAAATCCATCACGGCAGAGAAAGCATGGCAGCTGAAACATCCTGTCTGTACTCGGGGAAGCTTCTGTAATTGGTCCACAGCTCTCCAGGCAAGGGAACAAAGAGTCAGGTGGGAAGGAGGGGCTGGGTTGTTAGACTCCACGTGTACCCTCTAGTCCTACTCTACAGCTTGGCTCAATGTCCAAAGGCTCCCAAAACAGCACCGTCAGCCAGGTGAGGTGGCACGGACCTGTGATTTTTAGATACTTAGGGGACAGACTTAGAAGAGGCAAGACCTGCTTGGACTTAGTAAGACCCTATCTCAAATTAAAATGGGCCAACGATGTGACGGTATGGTAGGGTTTCCCTACCATGAAATAATCACAAGTTGGAGAAAAACCTAGCAATGTCAGCTAAGGACCAATTGTTCAAAAACATACAATTTTGTGTGTGTGTGCGTGTGCGTGTGCGTGTGTGTGTGCGTGTGTGTGCTGGTTAGTTATGTCAGTTTGACACAAACTAGGAAGGGGAACCTATATTGGGAAAATACCTCCAACAGATGAGCCTGTAGGCAAACCCGAGGGACATTGTCCTGACTGGTGATTGATGTGGGCAATGCCATCCCTGGGCAGGTGGTCCTGAAGTGTATAAGACAGCAGGCTGAGAAAGGCAGGGAAAGCAAGCCAGTAAGCATTTTTCCTCCATAGCCTCTTCTTCAGTCCCTGCCTCCAGGTTCCTGCCCTGCTCCACCTTCAGTGATGGTCTGACTATAAAGTAGAGCTCAAAATAAACCTGTCCCTCCCCAAGTGTTTTTTTGGTCATGTGGTGGATGAATAAGAATGGCCCCCATAGACTCATGTATTTGAAAGCTTGGTCACCAGGGAGTGACATTATCTGAAAGGATTAGGAGGTGTGGTCTTCTCAGAGGAGGTATGTCACTGGGGGTGGGCTTTGAGGTTTCAAGAAGTACAAGCCAGGCCCAGTGTCTCTCTTCCTGCTGCTTGGGGATCCAGATGTAGGACTTTCGTCTGTGTCTCCAGCACTGTGTCTGCCTGCATGCTGCCATGTTTCCTGTCGTGATGGCAATGGACTAAACCTTTGAAACTGTAAGCTAGCCCCAGTTAGATGCTATCTTTTATAAGAGTTGTCATGGTCATGGTGTCACCGACAAAGACAGTTACGGTACTTATTACACAAATGAAGACACTCAACAAGCCAGCTCTTCTATTTTTGAATGTTTACACACATGGATATCTACCCTTATGCTACAATTTTCTATAGTATTTGACAGAGTAATGTGCTGTCTTGGTACATAACCCAAGAGAAAAAGGCTGCATTACACAGCTTAAGTACGTAGTAGGTTACCCATTATCCTGTCTAGGTTTGTGTTAGCGTACTATGATGTTTGCACACGATGAAATTGTTCTTATCAGAACATACGTCAATGTCCAGTGACTCATTCTATTAATCAGTTACTGAAACTTGAGCATTAGCAAAATTTACAAATTGTTAAATTAATTGTTTTTTTACATTTAATTATTGGGTGTATGTGCAAATGCTCATACTTCATGCATGAGTTTTGAGGTAGGACAGATGCTAATTTTGGGGAGCCCATTCTCTCCTACCATCACATGGGTACTTCTACACACAGTTACTGAAGATTAATTTCAGGTCATCAGATTTGGCAATAAGCACCCATCAAATTGTTGATTGTTTTGCTTGTCTGTTTGTTTGCTTTTGTTATCAGGGTCTCACTATGTAGTTCTGACTGTTCTGGAATTTACTATGTAGATCAGGCTGACCTCAAAGGCACAGAGATCCGCCTACTCCAGCCTTCTGAGTCCTGAGGTTAAAATGATATGCTGCCAGAACCAGAACAAATTGTTAAATTAAAAACAACAACAAAAAATAAACAACAGTTATTTCTAGGTATGATGGCCCAAGCCTGTGATCTTAGCACTCAGGGTCAGCCTATGCTATAGACTGACTCTGTCTTTAAGAAAGAAAAAAAAGCCAAGAAAAAACTCCCCTTTGACCATCAAACTCTTTTTCCCTAAGTACTTTAAAATTGTTTTTTCTTTGAGTTTTATCATTCCTTCTATGTCTAGATTTATTCGAAAAAAGAACTAGACACATGTACACAAACCTATGCCTGCCTGAGTGAGTGTGAATACACCATATGCACACACACAAGCACCCATTTAGCAAATCGTTCCTGGGGGTCTACCCTATGAAATGATCCATCCCAGATGCTTGAACACAACAATGAGCTAAACCAATGTCCCTGCTTTGTATAGCTCAGCTCTCACGGGGCCTGGAGACTCACAGGGAACAGACGCTTGAGTTCCTAGAGAAACACAGCTAACTCCATTGCTAATACGATGTCACATTCCTTGAAGGGCAGGGATGATTCACCCCTGTCGCACAGCCCTAAAAATAGTACTCGGGGACCACAGTCCATGTGCATTCTCTCCAGGACTTTGCTGAAAGATTGCACACTTATTTTACTTTATGTGTAATTGTGAGTGTCTGCCCCATGTGTGGGTGTCAGAAGAGCGAGTGATCCTTGGAGATGGGAGACAGCTGTTACCAACTGTCTGATGCAAGCGTAAGGTCTTCTGGAGGAGCCGAGAGCTCTGAACCCTGAGGTAGCTCTACAACCACATTCTGAGTTTTTGAGGCAAAGTCCAGCAAATCCTAGGGCGGCCTCAGACACCCTTTGTGGGTTGGAGGCTTTAAACTTCTGATCTTCCTTTTCCAGGGATTATGGCTATGTGTCAACTTGCTAGGAACTGACACAAAGGCTTCATACATGTTGAAGCATGGACAAGCACTTTACCTACTAAGCCATACGCTCAGCCCTTTACTGGAAGATTTTTTTTAATGAAGTATATATGTATCTCTTTATGGTGCTTTGAATAAAATTTCTTTAAGAAAAACTTATGTTTTTAGTAATCTTATGTCATTTAGAGGCATTTAGTCAGCGTTCTCTCTTGTGTTAGAAACCGGATGTGAAGTAGCTTAGGCCAGAAACAAAGTAAAAACTTTAGGAGTGGTTATTTTATTTTATTTTGTTAAGGTAAAGTTTCATTTAGTCCGGGCTAGCCTAGAACATGCTGTGTAACCAAGTGTAACGTCTCGACCCTCCTATCTCTACTTCCAAAGGACTGAGATTCCAGGGATAAGCTACTGTGTATGCCCAGGTAAAAATAATTAAGACAACAACAGACTCCACTGTGCATTAATAAGGGGTAACCCCAGTGTTCTGAAGGACATGTGAAACCCCAGACTCCAGTTCACAGAACTCTGTCATCTCCCAGGCTGTAAGCTCACCTCTCTTTTTCTGAAACCAGCCTCTTTTGTAGAGTAAGGATGATCACACTTTCAACTTTCAAATCCCATATTCTTTTGCAAGGGAACACAGGATTCATCACCAATCCCTAATCTGAGAAACTCTGAGGCAACTGTGCTGGAAGCCAGTGAATCTGCTACAAACTGTCCCAGTAGCTAACAGACTAAGTCAGCAGGGAACCCTTGACCCCAGGGCTTGGAAAACTTGACCCCGGGGGCTTGAGTCTTGCACATACTGGACATACGGACATACTGGACATACAGACATACTGCACATACGGTCTGCTGTGATAAAATCTCTCATCAGTCCCCTTCCTGAGAAGGCATAGTCAAGATTAAGTGAAATATAAGAAGTGGCCTAGAAAAGAGTAGATAGACACTGCTAGCCAGAGTCAGCTAGTGAGCCATAAAATCGCAGTTAGGTGTCTTTTACATACACGAGTCTATGTGTCTACAAAGTATCCAGCTCAGGAGTTTTTTTTGTGATAACCAAAGATTGTATGTAAAAAATACATAAAGATATACATATTTAAAAACAAGAAAATGGTGACTGGAGAGATGGCTCTGCAGTTAAGAACACTTCTTGCTCTTGCAGAGGACCCAGATTTGATGCCCACACCTCTGTGGTGGCTCACAGCTATTTGTAACTCCGTTTCCAGGGAATGCAGCGCCCCTTCTGGCCAGAGAAAGCACTGCACACATACACTGTACCAGTCCTACATTAGGTAAAACACCCCTACACAGAGAATACAAACGAACAAACTAAACGTTTCGAACCTAAGATGTTAATGTAAAAATGTTCAGCAAACACGGATTCCATTTATTTAAAAATATCAATGTCCGAAGAAAACAGCTCTGAGTTTATCTTTGTTTTCCTCTTGATAATAAGTGCTTTCTCCAATAAATGAAACTGTATAGGAGCAAGTAACTGTCTCGTTCCTCAGTGGCCAGGCTGAGAGGCCTCAATTGGTTCCAGGGTCTTGACCTTTCTGCCAAGCATTTGTACGTGAGGGCTAACAATTGGGATGGCAGGGCATGGACAGTTTGTCTGAGTCTGGTGAACACGGTGACAGCATGCAGTCATACAGGTCTCATTCAAATATATATATGCTAGGAATGACAGACAGTCTCCTGCAGCATACAGAGGCCCAGTTTCAAGCTTCAATCTCCAACTGCGCTGAGCTGAAATTCAAAGCCTTTGCCGATCTCCCTGAAGGCTTCCGGCTCATCTTGGGACCGACTGTGGACTCCTGCCCCGCCAGCTGCCTATTTTTACTTTGGCCAGTCTTTCCGCTTGCTTCAGTCACATCCTTGACGGACTCACCAAGCTCAACTCCTTTCTTCCTCTTTCCTCCACTGTAGTTTGCAATTCTCACGCGCTTATTTAAGAAAGACTGAGCCTCAAAGTAAAAGGCAGGCAAAATGGCCAGGCCATTGCTGTCCTAGTCCTGCTTCCAAATTCCACAGATCCTTCTTGTTTCTTTTAACTCATCGCCTCCTGCATTGAGAGGACCAACGGCAGGAAGGGTGGTGACTCAGATCCAGGGCCCCAGAAAACAAAACACCCACGAATGACTCAGAAGCTGGAGCCGGGGAGATTCCAACGTTTTCCTTGTTAAACCTTCAAGTGTGAACAGCACCACCATAGCCCGGGTGGACTGCTTGCCCTGGCTCTACAGAGCTGGCTGCGGTTTAGCTGCGTCACCCGCCTGGGAGGGAGTTTACTGGGTCGGTGGATGATGGCTGGGACTCGAATTTCTTTTTTCCAAATGTCGGAGAAAATCCAACATATCCTGTCTGAGTCAGTCTGAGCGCTTCGCAGCTGGTTTACGGAGTCTTAGTCACAGCTCTCACCCCCTTGTTTTAATTGTGATTTTAATTAGACACAGGCCGTCGGAGTGGAGGCGAAGGGCTTTCATCTAAACCGACTTTTTTTTTTTTTCCTGACTGTGTGGTCTTTGGTTGGCCACTTGGATCTTATAATGATAAAGGAATTTTATTTTAACACCTTTTTCTTCTCTCTCTCTCTCTCTCTCTCTCTCTCTCTCTCTCTCTCTCTCTCTCTCTCTCTCTCTCTCTCTCTCTCTCTCAGAAGTTTAAAGGACCTTCCTGGACTTCGCATTTACATTTTTTTAATGGCAAAGATGAAGGTTTTTGTGGCAAAACGCTTTGAATTCCCGAGATGAAAGAGAGCTCATAAAGAGACGTTGACCTCGTTTAATTTTTAAAACAGCCTCTCACATTCGTGTGTGGACAGATGTAGCTCGAGGCAGCTGGGGTTAGGTTCACTGCGGGGATCTCCCTGTCTCTAGCTGGTTCTTTTCACGCCTGTTTCCTGAGCCCAAGCCTGTGTGGTCGGCTGGTACTCAGGCTTGAGCTACGGAAGTATCCCTCACCCACTCCAGCCCCGCACCTAGGCCTGGTACTTCCGCGGGCTGTCCGTGGGAATGAGCACACTCCTCTTGGGGGAAGAAAATGAACTGTAGGTCAGAAGAGAAAGTGCGCATTCGGAAGCTCTTGCTGCCTTGGCCTCCAAAGTCTCCCTAATTCTCGGGGTGATACTCGACTGGACACGCTGTCTATCATTCATACTGGGAAGACATTGAAATATCCCTAAGCAGTTTGGGAGCAACCATTGCCCATGTTCGTAACCTGCCATAGACAGTAATGTCAGTTTCTCCTTTGCCTCGTTGAGCAAGGACAGCGTTTTTCTTCCTGGTTCCTCACATTACTAACATGTTCTGCGTATGAAACATGCAGATACTTTTAACCTCATGCAATACTGAATTGCAGTAGGAAAATGGAAAATTCCAGCTGCTGTGTAGACTGTGGGGTCCCGAGGTCCCTGCTTGATGATTCTTAACATTTTCTGTTTTCCTGAGAAGATTGAGAACTTGAATTTCACGACTGACTCTCCTTAAGGTTCCAAAGTAATGAAGTTGTACAGTTTAAAAGATAGATGGTATTTGTTATAGAGAGTAGGAGTCTGTTTTGTTTTTGTTTTCCTTCCCCAGTGCCCACTACCAAAGACATCTAGTTTATCCTCCGCGCTGCTCTGTGTAGGTTTATCTTGTGTTCTGGTTTGGGTATAAGATGATCCCACAAGGCTCCTGGATTCAACTCTAGCTGGTGCTTATTCGGGAGATATGGAACCTTTAGGAGGAGGGGCAGAGCTGGTAGAAGTGAGGTGCTGGGGGGAGGAGGGAGGACAGGGTGAGCAAGCTATAATCCTTCCTTCCTGGTGGACTGGGTAGCAAGCCCATGCTGCTAGGTCCTGGGCAGAAGCAGCCCTGCAGGGAGGTCTTGCACTGTCACCAACCATCCCCTCCTTCAACCCCAAGACTGCATTTTGTTTCTTGAATCATTTTTGTTGCCTTTAGATTTATCCTCAACTTGTTTGGTGTTTATTAATTTGTTGTTGATGTTGCTTTTGAGACAGGATCTCAGTATGTAGTTTATTCTGACTCAGAATTCACAGTAGAGCTTAGGCTAGCCTTAAACTTGGGTTTCTCTACACAGCCTCCCAAATTTTTCTCTTCTGCCCCCTCCTCCTCACCCCCTTTTCCCAAGCAGGCGCATCTTGCATGTGTGCTGTATGGCGCCTGTACACGCATGTGCAGATGCACATGTAGGCGAGAGACTGATACAGAAGGCTTTCCTGGATTTCTCTCTGCCTCTATGTTTGGGGACAGGGTCTCTCAGTGAGCCTGAAGCTCATCAGTCTTGGGGTACAAACTTACATTATCCATTCATTCCAGGCACTTTACTGAGCAGACGTCTCCCCATTCCAGCATGCCCATTTTCTTCCTTCTTCTTATTTAAGAATTTTCATGTAGTACATTTTGAATATATTCTTTCCCTTCCCCAATTTATCCCAAATATCCTTCCTACCTCCATATCACCCAACTTCATTCTCTCTTTCTTAAAACAAATAAACAAACAAAATGAACATGAAACAAACAAAAAAGAGAAAACAGATTTTAAAAAATGAGCAATAACAAAGTACTAGAATAAAAAAATGTGCAAAACAAAACAAACCAGGAGAAAACCCCACAGAGTGCATCTTGTGCTGGTCAGTCACTTGTGGGCACAGGGCCTGCCCTGGAATATGGTTGCTCTGCCCAGTGATACTTCACTGGAGAAAATTCATTTTCTCTTTCCCAGTGGGTGGGATCAGCTACAATAGGGATGGGGCCTGTACCCACTTTCCCTTCTCAGTGTCGGGATTTTGTCTGGTATGAACCTGTGTGGGTCTTGCACACGCTGTCACAGTCTCTGTGAGTCTGTGGGTAATCAGTTTTGTTGCGTCCAGAAAATGCTGTTTCCTCGGAGTCATCCACCACCTCTGGCTCTTATGATCTTCCTGAGCATGCGCATTTTCACAGGCCCTTCTGGGGTTTAGTTGGTTCCCTTTCCAATAACAATATTATCTACGAGGGGCTTAATGGTTTTAACAAATTTGTTTTCTAAATGTAGATTCTAATGCTTATCCATTTCCATTTCCAATAGTGACAGTTCCTTGGCATTTTCTTTCTTTCTTTCTTTCTTTCTTTCTTTCTTTCTTTCTTTCTTTTTTTTTTTTTTTTTTTTTTGGCTTTTCAAGACAGGATTTCTTTGTGTAGCTTTGGAGCCTGTCTTGGAACTAGCTCTTGTAAACAAGGCTGGCCTTGAACTCACAGAGAGCCTCCTGCCTCTGCCTCCCGAGTGCTGGGTTTAAAGGCATGTGCCACCGCCACCCAGCTCCTTGGCATTTTCTAATGTCATGGGTTCAGATTCTGAGGTCTGGCTTTTGCTATGCCTTCTCGGACAGCATTTGGTCATGGTGTTTATCACAGCAATAGAAAGTAAAGTAGGGAAAGAATGGTTACTCTAAATTAAGTAAACTTTTGTGCATCCAGGGTTTGTTCTGCTTCCCTATTTTTGTCCACAGAGGGCCTGGTGTCATCGAGGCTTGGCATCTCACTTTGGATTTGATTTCATTCTGTGAATAACTAATCCAAAGTAAGAGCTGCTTTGAGCATGATGCTCAAGCAGAAAGACAGAGCTCATCCATGATGCTCAAGCGGAAAGACAGAGTTCATCCATGATGCTCAAGCAGAAAGACAGAGTTCATCCATGATGCTTAAGCAGAAAAGCAGAAGTTGATCATGCCTCAGATTATGAATCTTGTTACTAGATGTTTCCCAAGTGCTAGAATTTAGATATGTATGGTTTGGGAGGGTCTGGGAGTTCTAGAAAAGGGAGGTGCTTAAAGTAAAATGGTAATCTGGTCTGGCAGTGCTTTCAGGTTCCTTGCCAAAGCAGCAGTGTGTGTGTGTGTGTGTGTGTGTGTGTCTGTGTGTCTGTGTGTGTCTGTGTGTGTGTGGTGTGGTGTGTAGTGTGTGCATGTGTGGTCCAGAATCAGGAAAACTAGTATAGTTGAAGCTCAGAACCAATTTTTAGCCTTTTGTCTGGGACATTCCTGAGTAGGCTCAGGATTTGAATGTCCTGTAAAGTTAGACCAAAGCTTGGCACTTCACCTGGTGTCTGAACAAAGTGCAGCCCACAAATGCTACGTTGATCTGGCAGAATGTTACTTTCCCCCTTATAAAGGAACCCAGACTCTTTTTCTTTTTCATATTTTAGATTTTGAAGTGTCCATCCCCAAAGTCTTTTCAAAACTTTTTTCCCCCTGATTTTACAAGCATTGAAATAATCTGCAACTCAAATTGAATAAAACTTTTGTCAGTTTATAGAATGCTTTCTCTCTCTCTCTTACACACACACACACACACACACACACACACACACAGAGCACACACCCTGGATACACAACTTGCTTGTTTTCTTTAATCATACTCTGAGATGTTGATATGAAAGGACATGACCAAATAAGATTCAGCCAATCTGGTGATTTGAAGTGTCTCCCTAATGGTGATAATTTTTAATTCATTAGACACTAGAATATTTTCTAAAAGTCCTGGACTGTTCTGGGCACTTGCTGCATGAAGTTGAAAAGAATAAGGAATCTGGTTGTGGAGGAGACTCCAGGAATAAACTATAGTTCTTTCTGTGGGGGGGGGCACCTATACACACATGAGTAGGTGCCTGTGTGTATGTTGAGATGTATTGAGAGACCTGGTTCAATTTTGCTTTTTTGAGACAGACTCTCACCACAAAGTGGCGTCTACTATTTAGGTTAGCCTGACTTGCCCGAGAACTCCAGGAATCCACCTGTCTCTGCTTCCCCAACCCTGGTATTACCAGCGTGTGCCCCTGTTCACAGCTTTTTGTGTGGGGTCTGGGGATTTGAACTCAGGTCCTCTTGTTTGCGCAGGTATCACTTTTTCTATGTGAGCTACACTATGTTCCCAGCACCCGTTTAAGACAGTTCTGGAGGCAAAAGCTGTAAGAGACGTTGGAGCACTGTACTGAGGGGATATAATTAAGTTGCTTACCTTGGATGAGAGGCTTCAGGGCAAGGAAGCAATCCCTGCAAGCATATCCCAGTTTAGGAGAAGGTCATTCATGGTCCAGGAGCAGGTAGGCGATACCATGCACCAGCAGAGATTGACCCAACTGCTTTTGGTGCAAAAATATGAATCAGTTGATTCACAGAGTTGTTCTTGGCATCATCTTAATCTCCTTATTTCTTGTCCATTCCATCTTCAAATAGTCAGTAAACTCTATTGGGAAAAAATTTAAATGTTTCATGTTTATAATCCTAGCATTCAAGAGGCTAATTTAGGCTATATAATGAGACCTTTTCTTTTTCTTTTTCTTTTTTTTTTTTTTTTGGTTTTTCGAGACAGGGTTTCTCTGCAGCTTTTTTAGAGCCTGGCCTGGAACTAGCTCTTGTAGACCAGGCTGGCCTCGAACTCACAGAGATCCGCCTGCCTCTGCCTCCCGAGTGCTGGGATTAAAGGCGTGCGCCACCTTTTCTAAAAAAAAAGCTGTCATCTTTTTGTTAAAACACACATACACACACACACACACAGTCTCACACCTCCATGACAACTAGCCTCATTTAAATCACCTCTTGTCTGGACTACGACAACAATTTGCTAATTGGCTGTATTAGTTTTCTGTTGCTGAGAAACAAATTCTACAAATGTGATTGACAGCTTCAAACCATACACATGTTCTGTGTCACGTTCCCTGGGTTGGAGTCTGGACATGGCTTAAGTCACACACCCCCTTCAGGTCCCAGTCTATAATGAAGGTATTTGCAGGTCTCATTCTTAACCCTTGGTCCCACCAGGAAAGAGTGCACATCCAAGCTCACTCACAGGCTGTGAAAGCCAGCTCTCTGGTTATTCAACAGAGGCACAACTCCTTACTGGCTCCTGGCTAAGGGCCTCCTTTGGGTCTGAGGTGCCTCTCACAGCTCCTAGCAAGTGGCCTGTCCTTGGGCAGCTCACACCAAGATGGTTGTTTTATGATGTAACCAACAATCTCCAGATCGGCTCTGCTGGCGTAAGTCTTGGGTAGCATGACCCAAGCATGAGTGTGATAGTCACACACACAGGAGAGAGGTCCAGTCCCGGGCAGAACTTCCTGGTTGCCACTAGGAGCTATGGCCACCATATTAATGTCTCAACCTCTACTCATTCTGTCCTATATTTTATCCTCCAGAGATGACTCATTGCAGCCCTGCTCCAACGTGAAACTAAATGGCATTCTCCTGCCTCATGCTTATGCAGAGATGACCACTGACCACACCATTTGCTTCGTTTCCAGGTGGTCCTCCCTGGCCCATCCCTCCACAGTCGCACTGTAGTGAGCTACCTTTCCTGTCCTCTTCTCTTCCCTCTTCCCTAGCCGTTAGTAGCCACCACTCTCTTCTTCATTTGCCTGAGGCCACTGTTCCAGAGTCCACATACTGGTGACACCGTGTGATAATCTTTCTTCGCCAGCTTGCTTCACTGAGTGATCCCCAGTTCCATACATGCTGTCACACGTGACAGGATTTCACTTTTTATCCCTGAATATGATTCCATGGTAGATATTTATCAGATTTTCTTTAGTCATCCGATGATGGGCATTTGGGTTGTTTCTATTTCTTTGCGACCATGAAAACTGCTGTCATAAATATACGAATGCAGAAGTCTTTTTGATGTACAGATTGATTTCCTTTGCACACATGCCCAGCTGTGGCATTGCTGGACCACACAACAGTTCTAAGTTTTGTATGGATATGTGTTCATGTGTGTGCATACATATGTGTGCAGGTTTGCGTGCTTGTGTGTTTGCTTGCATGTGGAGGCCAGATGTTAACGTCAGTGTCTCTCACAATCTTTCTTTGGAGTCAGAGTCTCTCACTGAACCTAGAATTTGCTAACTTGACTAGCCTGGCTGACCAGTAAGCCCCAGAGAACCTTCCGTTTCCGTGTACCCTCGGGATTATAGGCACGCACCATTGTACCCTGCCTTTTTTTTTTTTTTTTTTTTTTTTTTTTTTTTTTTTTTTTTTTTTTTTTGGTTTTTCGAGACAGGGTTTCTCTGTAGCTTTGGAGCCTGTCCTGGAACTAGCTCTTGTAGACCAGGCTGGCCTCGAACTCACAGAGATCTGCCTGCCTCTGCCTCCCGAGTGCTGGGATTAAAGGCGTGCGCCACCGCCGCCCGGCTGTACCCTGCTTTTGATGTGGATTCTGGGGACTATACATAGGTCCTTCTGAATGACATAGAAGATTTCTTAACACAGCTGTTGGCTACTCATGTGATTTCTGTTTACATGTATTGTTCGTTTTTTTATTTGTTTTAGGATATTGAGTTTCTTCGGGTTTCTATACACTCAGGATTTTAACCCCTGGTCAAATGAATAGCTTGCAGATATCTCCCATTCTATAGACTATCTTTTCCCTTGCTGAACAGAAGTTTTTCGATCCAGTGTTGTTCCATTTGTTTATTTTCTCTCTTGTTCCTGATGTTTTGGCATCTTGCATTTCAAGGTTGAGGAGAAGAAAACAAACAAAAAAAAATCAACAAAATGCAAAGTTGATCCTTTGGAAAGATCATCAAAGCTTGACCGACAAAAAAAAAAAAAGAAAAGAAAAAAAAAAGAAACAAAGCAGAGAACTAAAACCAGTATGAGTGAAAATGGTACCAGCACTGCCAACCTTGTGCGAACATAAGGGAAACTGGGCTTGCCGGCAGCAGTACAGGTACCAGGACTGTGAGTTTGAGGCCAGTCTGTACATAGCAAGTCTCAGTCCCAGGACAGCCTGAGTTAAATAATGAGACTTGGTCTCATAAAAAGACAACATACAAACAGGTAAATAAGTAAATAATGGTGTATTATATGAGGATGCTATAGACGGGTTTTCAAAGACGATAACCTAGACAATGTGAACACATGTCTATAAAGGCCAAAGCTGCAAAACTGATTTAAATATAGTCATTCTGAACAGATGGGCAATGAGCCACAAAGACTGATTGGTAATGGTCTATGAGACCAGGGCCAGATCACTCCTTAGGAGAACTCTACAAACACTGAAGAAGAGTTAACCTAAGTCCTCTATAGAAACTTGTAAAAGAAAGGATTACTTCACCCCTAATTTTAAGAGGCCAGCATTATCTGCTAGCAAAACTAGACAAAGAAAAGTATAGACAAACATCATCTATGAATATAAATACAGATGCAAAAAACTTTTTAAAAAATTGTTAGCAAGCTGTTAGCTGTATACAAAAACAGACGTTATACTATGGCTCAGTTGGGCTTGCCCCAGGAATGCAAGGTTGGTTCAGCCAACAAAGACATAAATTCAGTTGTACTTCATGTTAACAGACTAAAGGATAATACCACATGATCATCTCCATAGATGCAGCAAAGCCGTTAAAAAGAAAAATCTAGAACTCTTTCTCAATATAATCCATTCTTCATGTCTCTGAACTTTGCCTTCTTCTACAGTGACTCTGGGCTATGAAGGGGAATGCCCTGGTAGGAACTGAATCAAGCCAAGTTTACACTGATCCCTGGCTACATTCCAGAGATGCTCCAGTTTGATTCCTTTGATAAGCAGGAATTCCAGAAGAGAGTTTCTTTGAACAAAAGGTATTGCTGCTCTTTTAAAAAGAAGTCAGTAATGTGCCTACACCATGATTTAAAAACTTTCCGCACTCTTTCTAAAGCCTTGTAAAGGACGGAGCATGAATGAGTTAGCTTTCCCTGCCACCTTGGAAAAGTTTTGCTTTCTCCCCCCACATGACCAGTTGGTAAGAATCCAAGGGTAACCTGCAATTCACAAGACTGTCCAGGCATACACATGCTCTAGTGGGGCTCAACCATGACCATGAATAGGAACAAAAGTTCAATGCGTAGGCACAGTACCTAATATTGGGTCACAGGGAAAGGATAGGCACATTGTTCCTGTTGGAAAAGCATAAGTCAAGCACATGATTGGCTTCCTGATATGTTAAGGACAAAAAGCAGCCAGGCCTGCAGGCTTATAGAAGGTGGGTGGCCTTCAGTTAGGGTTTCTAGTTCCAGTATGGCTGTTTACTATAGCATGGTGTAGTCTTAGAACACATAGGTATCATAGAAATGGTGCCTGGCCAGAGGCTACTTACTTTATCTGCATCCCCAGTGTTCAGTTACCCACTTCACCAATATTTATTATGCTGGATTTACCAAGCAGTGTTTAGACACTGAGGGCATACATTCTTAGTCACTTTGGTCTGAGAGACAAACAAAATGCTAAGGAGTTATTGGGTACGAATGGCTGTCAAATGAAAGCAACAGAAAAAAGTGTGGTCCAGAGATAGGTTTCTTTTTTGGGGTGCTGACGGGAGGTTGGTAATGAAGCAGAGAAGCAAAAGAAGCAGGTTTCTAAGTCAAGTTTCCTAAGGCAGAGCAGAGAAGGAACCACAATGGAAGAAACCAGGAGAGGGACATCAGGAGGGTTATGAGTGAATGACTTCTAAGAAGGTAAGTGGAGTTGAACACAGCTCCTCATGCTGGACCAGGGCTCTATCTCTGAGCTACACTCTTGGAGTTTTGAGTCTGCTTCAGAATTTGAGACAGGATCTCATTCAGTTTCCCAGTCCAGCCTTGAGCTCTCTCTTTAACTCTTCCAGGCCTTGAGCTTGTGGTCCTCCTGCCTCTGCCTCCTGAGGCAGGATTGCAGGTCTGGGCCACCAGGACTGGCCGCTCTAATATTCGAAAGACCCACCCTGGGTGATAGGTTAACTATACAGGGACAGAGGTGGCGGTAGGGTAACTGGGGAGAGGGTTAATGCAATAACTTAGGCAGGAGATGGCAGGGGACTAGAAAGCAGCAGCCACAGTGGAAGCAGTGCCTGGATCCTGAACACACAGCCAAGACAGCTAAGAAATTCAACTAAAGATCTACAACTTGGGGCAGGACCAAGCCCCTCCTCTCTTATCTGAGCAAAAGCATTTCACGAAAGGGAATGGGCTCCAAAAAGCCAATTCATGCACTAGGGATAGATCCTGGTCCCATTGCCAGAAGACCCTCAACCAGGCCAAGCTACACAACTCTTGTCATGAGAGGCCTTAGCTCTTCAGAGGAGTGGATGAAAGGGTGGGCTGGGGGACAGGGAGCGGGGAGCGGGAACTGTGATTGGTATGTAAAATGAATTTTAAAAAGTTAAAATTAGCCAGGTGGTGGTGACACAGGCCTTTAATCTCAGCACTAGGGAGGCAGAAATAAGTGTATCTTTGTGAGTTTGAGGCCAGCCTGGTCTACAGAGTGAGTTCCAGGACAGGCTCCAAACCTACAGAGAAACCCTGTCTCAGAAAACAAACTAACAAATATACCTATATATATTTTACACACACACACACACACACACACACACACACACACAGTACAGATGAGCAAAGAACAAAAAGAAGATATAAAGACAGCCAGCAAATGAAAACAAAAGACATGAAAATTAATAACCAACAGAAGATGGGAAGGTGGAGATGCTCTTTGCTCTCCCCCCTTTCTCATCTCTTCTCTGTTGATTGCACAAGAGTGAGAACAGGTTGCCCAGGCATGGTGGTACAGGACCCTAAATGCTGTATGAGGCGTTCAAAGCCAGCCTGGGCTATATGTAGTGTGATTCTGTCTCCAAAATCAAGGGCCGGAAGAGTAGCTCAGTGGTAGAACGTTTGCGGGGTAGGTACACGGTACTTGGCTCCATCCATGGCACAGCAAACAGAAGTCAATTTCGTGTTTTGGCGAAAGACCTCAGGAGAAACACTGGGAACTGTTTTCAATGGGCCTGTAACAGTGGGAGATTGAAGGAGGAGAGGCTCTTTCTTTCTCTCTTTGTCTTTCTCTCTCTTCTCTCTTTTGTTTTCTTTTTGGAGACAGTGTCTCATATTTGCCATGTTGGCCTCAAACTTGCTAGATCCCCTGGGGTGGTGACCCTGGCCCCCTGGTCTTCCTCTCTCTAGCTTCCAAGTGCTGGGAGCAGGAGGGGGTAACAGCTCTGCACCACCAGGCCTAGTTTAATGCAACACCAGGGATCGAACCCAGGGCTCTGGGCTCACTACCAACTGAACTACACCCCCAGTCAGAGAGATTCATGATCTACAAGGAAAAATTAAGACCTGTGCAAAAGAAGGGACTATCTGCCCAAAGGTATAGATAGATTCTATTGATCTATTAATTATCGTTTTTGATGAAAGTTAAGTAGTGGGTGCTGACCCAGAATACTTGCCTTCCACCTTCCAGGAGAGAATAATCTAATTTACTTGAAAGAAAAACTCACTATCTATTCCAGATCCCCCTGTACAATCTTACACAGCAGGGTTTCTGGGTGGGGGGAAGGGTTGTTCCATCCACTCACAGTACCCTTGGGAGGGAACCAGAAACAGATGCTTTCACGCATGGGAGAGAACACGTCAAACAGAAGTTGCAGCTTCCCCCGGATGCAACCCTTCTACGCCTTATAAGCCTGTCTGAGGAAGGCTCCCTGTCCCTTGCAGCTTTTCGTGTTTGTGAAGGAAGTTCCGGTGATAAATCTTGATGAAAGATTACAGGAGTCTGCGATGTGCGCAGGCAGGTGTTTGACACAATCATAAAAGGCAGGAGGATCCTTCCTCTAGTTTTATCTCCTGTCCTTTGCTGCTAGCATGGGTGCAATAAGCGGGCTAACAGCTGAAGGAAAGCGGAATGGAGAACTGGTCTTGTAGAGCCTGGCTACTCTTCCTCTCCTTAGAGCATCCCTAGCCAACATTCCAAAGACTCACACAGACTCCTGTTGGTGTACATTTGGATCTGGTCAATAATGTTTCTTCTTCAGAATTTTTAGTGGTTCAACTGGAATATTTTATATAATAATTTTTTTTTCTCCACTGTGACCCTGTGGCCCATTTACAAAATGCTTCAACAACTGAGATGTGGGAGGGTGGGGGAGGAAGACAGACCCAGCATTCCAATGCTTCGCTTGCTCTCAGCAGTCCCTTCTGTTTTGTTTTACATTGCTGCCATTTTTGCCTCCCTGTCCTCCTAAGATGGGCAGTGACGAGCAGCAGAGGGGAGTTGAGGTGAAGCAGAAAATCCCTCGCTGCTCACACACAGTTCACACTCTGCTCACACACAGTTCACACTCTGCTCACACACAGTTCACACTCTGCTCACACACAGTTTCACACTCTGCTCACACACAGTTCACACACGGGAGCCTTCCAACAGAATAGCCTTGTTAATAGCTTTTCTGGAAGCTGACCTTCCATTTTCGTGTCTTTCTCTTCTGTGAGGACAGAATGCTAACTGCCCATGGTTTAACCTTGATCCGGTCTTTAAAATAAACAAAGGCCCCTCAATCACCCACCCAACTAAGGGTTCTCCCTCTGCCTTTTTTTAACACATGGGCAATCCTCTTTCTTGTATCCCTCCTCCCTTTTTAAAGTAAATGACTCTCTCTGTCATCTTGGGTTTTTCTTTTATTCTGGACTCTGGGTAGCCCTATCATTTTGGCAGAGGTGCTCTGAGGCATTGAAGAGCTTCCTCAGCAGCAGCTGTTGCTCTTACTAAAGTGTTCCAGCAGCTTGTTTTTATCTGGGTGCATGTTGCAGATCCAAGAGCAAAGCCCAACAACAGCCAAGGACTTGGAATCACTCCTTCCCAGATTTCCCGTTGACTTAATCAGAAACTCACTGGTGATAACCAGGCAAGGAGAGGAAGCCACAGGAACTGCAGAAATCGGTGTCAGTCATACAGCCTACAGGGCCTTGGGGAGAATGCCAGCATTTGCAACTATAGCTTAAAGCATAGCACTAAAAATGAGGTTTCATTTAATTGTATGGATCTGTGTGATAAATAATTCTGACCACTCTTTGGTTTTACCCAGCATTCCACCATGTCCTTTCTCTCTATTTCCTGTCTGGATGATTTCCTCTCCCTGAGGCATCACTAGGGCTAGGAGCCTGCAGGGGCCCCATCCCCCAAGGAGAAACCACAGGAAGACAAGGAGAATGTTCTGCTGAAAATGCACAGTGGACCGGAGTGAACAGCGGTGTGGCGGTTTGAATAAAAATGCCTTCCTCCAGTAGACTCGTATTTTTGAACGCTTGGTCATTAGGGGAGCGGTGCTACTTGAGAAGGATTGGCAGGTGGGCGTGGCCTTGTTGAAGGAAGTGCGTCACTGGGGGTCAGCTTTGGGGTTTCAAAAGCCCAAGCCAGGCCCATTACCTCTCTCTCCCCACTATGTGCCGATGCAGTTGAAGAACTCTCAGCTACTGTCCAGGACCATGTCTGTCTGCGGGTGGCCACGTGTCCTGTCATTGATGACAGTGGACTGACCTTCTGAAGCTCTAAGCAAGCCCAAGTTAAATGCTTTCTCTCATAGGAGCTGCACGGTCATGGTCTCTCTCCACAGCACTAGAACAGTGGCTGAGACAGATGTTTGTACAGGGTATCTCTGTGGCAGCCCTGACCATGCTGGTGGTTGACAGAATGTGGACTTTGGATTAGGGAAGCAGTTGAACAATTTAAGCTGGGCTTAGTGGGCCATACTAGTAGCTGTGTGGAAGGCAGTGGTGTTGAGAGTAGATTATAATGGCTAGGATCAAGAGGCATCAAAGGAGAAGAATATTCGTAAGTGAGCCAGAGACCATATTTGTGATATTTTGGCAAAGAATGAAGCTAGGTTTTTTTTTCTCTCTTCTCCCCAAAACTGCCTAAGGCTAAATTGAAGGGTTTTGGATTATTGATGTCATGGGCAGAAGAGATTTCAAGCCCACCTACTACTGACTAGATAGTGTGGTTATCAATGGCTACACTTACGCTGCTCTATACTGAAAAGAAGCGAGCTGAACAAAGAGATGTACAAAATACAAGTTTTGAGGAGAAAAGAAGCACCAGAAAAATGTAATGCTGGAGCCGAGTCCAGTGCTCAAGGGAATAAAACATTTAAAGAAATGTCTCATGCTAAATGGAATAAAAGGAGTGGTGACCTCAGGGCAAGACCTCATCCAGCTAAGCTTCCAACTAGTGGAAAGGGATTAGTAATGCTTAAGCAGCGAGGGAAACCGTTGAAAACAGAAAGCTGGTACAATTGTAACTGAACGAGGGGACCAAGTTCTAGCTCATCAACAACAGAACTTGGCAGCTTCTGTCAAGGATGTCAAAAGGGGGCTGTGGAATCGCCCTCTATGGCTAAGAAGTCACTGAGGCCAGGCATGTGTCAGGGGTGTCTCTGCATGGAGGCCCAGTGTTTTAGTTAGGGTTTCTATTGTTGTTATGAAGAAGCACAAAGACCATAGCAACACTTATAAAGAAAACATTTAATTGGAGCTAGCTTGTAGTTTCAGAAATTTAGTCCATTATCAGCATGGTGGGAAAAAATGGCAGCATACAGGCAGGCATGATACTGGAGAAAGAGCTGAGAGTTTTACCTTTACATCTTGTGGCAACAGGAAGTGAACTGTCTCACCAGGCATGGTTTGAGCTATAAGAGACCTCAAAGCCTGCCTCCTAAGTGACACACTTTCTCCAATAAGACCACACCTACTCCAACAAGGCCACACCTCCTAATAGTGCCTCTCCCTTTGGGAGCCACTTTCTTTCTAACCATCACACCCAGAGAAGCCGTTTTCGGAAGCTGTGAAGGTGAAACCTGAATTGCCTTGGAAAAACCCTGAGATGTCGAAGATGCCAGCGTCTGCTAAGGAGAGCTGCTGAGAGGGAGTGGAACCAGCACAAGAGAGAGAACTGTGTTGCAGACAAGAACGCTGAAAGGAAGTGGAGATCTCAAAAACTCTTTGACATACAACATGGAGATGAAAAGTTTGGTGTTTGCCCGGCTGGTTTTCATTCTTGTTTTGGTCCAGTATACATTCCATTGCTATGCTCTGTTCCCACACTTCTGGAATGGTTTTGTATGTCCTGTGCCACTGTGTATTGTGGTATGTGATCTTTTCTCTGATTTTCATTTTGCAGCCTAAAAGATTGCCTTGAGCCTCTGAAGAGACTTTGAACCTTGGACTTTTAAACATTGAGGAGACTTTGATAGACTATGGGGAAATTTTGAAGTTGGATTGAATGCAAATTTGCATTATGGTATGGCTGCAAGCCTATGGGGGTCAGGGAGTGGAATGCTGTGGTTTGAATAAGAAGCCCCCCCCCCAATAGGCTCATATATTTGGATGTTGAGTTATCAGGGAGTGACACTACTTGAGAAGGATTAGGAGGCGTGTCCTTGTTGGAGGAAGTGTGCCACTAGTGGTAGGCTTTGAGGTCTCAAAGTCCAAAGAAAATGCCAGTATCCCTCTCTTTCTGCTGCCTTTGGATCCCGATGAAGAACTCTTAGCTACTTGTGTGCTTCCCAGGTCTCCCCAGCACTTTGTGCCTGTGTGCAGCCATGCTCCTCACCATGATGATAGTAGACTAACTTCTGAAACTGTACGTGAGCCCCAGTTAGATGCTTTCATTCACAAGTGTTATACGGTCTCTTGGTTACAGTCATACTATCTCTTCACAGCAATAGACCGCTTACCAAGACAAAAGGGCTGAGTTTTTGAAGAGCTTATCATATAGAAGTCGGCTTTTTAACCTGCCTGAAAATAGTACAAACTTGATACAAAGTAAGGACATATCTCTGCACTGACAACCTGGCTAATGGCTGTGCTCTTAGCGGGTCAGTGAGAGCCAGGCTGCATGGCTGTCAGGCAGCTGCCTTTCAGAATGCAGCCAAGACCGAGTAAAGGAAATTACACAGGAAGAGGAGATCAGCAGCGTCTTGGATCAAAACCACTCGTGACAGTAAGTCTGACAGCTTCACCTGTGACAGTAAGTCTGACAGCTCCACCCAGTGACAGTGTCTATCATGCTTCAGTGGTTCCCCGGCCTGGCAGCAGGAGGGTCCATGCTTCACACCATCCGATGACAGTTGTTTGTCTGTGTGCATCCATTACGTTCTCAGAGAACTCACCGGCAGCCGGAAGTTCCCTCATGTGTAAATAGCTGGCAGTGAGCCTCATAACAAGATACGAACTCTGGAAGACATGACAGCTGATGAACAAGCTCTTAAAACGCTTGTCGTCTTTCCTGTTAGACATTCAGAACTCATCCTTCTTAACAAAACAAAACAAAAAGGATGAAGAAAAGAGACAAGAATGTACATGTTATTTTGTCTTAACTTGAATAAAACTAACTTTGCAAAAGAAAAAAAAAAACCTGGTTTACACTTAGAAGCCCCGTTTAACAGCATGTGGTTGCATTAGTACTAAGAATAATGGGGAAATGTGCCCCATACGCCCTGGAACAAGGCCCCACTATATAACTCAGGCTGCCTTTGAACCTGAAATCATCCTGCCTCAGCCTTTGGATGCTGAGATGGTTTCTTATTTTCTTAGTGGCATGTTTTTCATTTGCCCACTTTCAGATGTACACTGTGGACAGAGCTGTGCATCCAAGTGGGATGCTACCAAGGCCACGTCCATCGGCAGCTGCTTCTCCTCTCTCACCGCAGATGCTAGGCCAAGGCAGTGGCACAGCCTGTTTAACAGATGTGTATCAACTCACTGAGCCCCTGCTACCCATTTCTGTCCAAATCCTCTAGATCACACATTCTTCAAAATGATATCCTCCCTTCCCTCTGGGAGTCAGGGAATTCTTAGTTTGCACAGTGGTAACCTGTTGATCATGTGCCGGGAAGCCTCTCTCTGTTGCAAGGAGCTGCTTGTTTGTCCCGGCTGTCCAGAACCGAAATAACAACACAGAAACTTTATTAATTAAATTACTGCTTGGCCCATTAGCTCTAACTTCTTATCAGATAACTCTTACATCTTAATTTAACCCATTTCTAGTAATCTATATATCACCATGAGGTCGTGGCCTACCAGCAAACTTCCAGCACGTCTACCTCTGGTGGCAGGTCCATGGGCATCTCTCTCCTCCTCTTCTTCCCAGCATTCTGTTTTGGTTTCCCTACCTAACTTTGTTCCCCTATAGCTCTGCTATAGGCTCAAAGCAGTTCCTTTATTAACCAATGAAAGCAACACATAGACAAAAGGACCTCCTACACCATCCTCCTTACTGTGACCCCTCTAAGAACTAAGAATTAAGGCAGCCATGTGAAGACTTCGTAAAGACGGGGGTAGGGGGATGGGGGAAGGAACTCTGAGAGAGCACACTTAACTTTTCCTCTTTGCCCGAGGGCCAGTGAGCACAGGAGTCTACTCACCTCTGAGGTGCCTTTCAGCTACTGGTGTGGAGGCAATGACCAATGCTAAGCTGATGTGGCAAGGACCAACTCTGAGACCCTGTCTGTTTGCTCTGCCCAGTCCAACATGGCGGAGGCAGGTTCACTGCCTCTGTGAATCATTCACATCATGCCAGCTCCAGGGATACAGCGGGTCTATGTTGCCATTAAGCAATTGGTAGCATGCCGCTCACAAACCCCATTTTAGTGGGGTGCCTCCAAAAGAGCCAGAGTTTGTTCAGCCAGCACAAACCAGGAAGCTGGATCTTAAAGAAGCCATGCAAACTTTTGCTGCTAAGAATGAGTCAGGAAGACTTCTCTTAAAGGAGCCATGCCTCTCCTTGCCGCCAGCAAATAGAGTCTATCTGTAAAAAATTAAATGTGGCTACTAAGAAACTGTGCTCAACTCTGTTCTTTTGCATCTAGAAGATCTTCCCAAGCTCTCTCAGTTTTTACGTGGATGTAGTTTTCCCACATTGGCACACCATTTTGTAGGCAGAGTCCGCTTGTCTATTTCCTGGCCACCCAAACCCAAACAATCTTACAGAAACTGTATTAACTACAACACTGCTTGGCTTATTAGCTCGGGTTTCTTCTGAACTAATGTTTACTTATTAAATTAACTCATTTATATTAATCTGTGTATCGACATGAGGCTGTGGCATACTGGTAAGGATGTGGAATCTTTCTTCTTTGGCAGCTACATGGTACCTCTTTGACTCCGCCTACTCTCTCTATATATCTCTTTTCGAATTTCCTGCCTGGCTTTACTCGCTAAGCCATTGACTGAAACAGCTTTATTCATTAACTAATAAAAGCAACACATATACAGAAGGACATCCCACACCAATAGTGTCTTTAGTAATTCAAGATCCAGTTAATGAGATAGTACCTAATCCCAACAAACAGTCTCTAAAACATTGAAGCAGAAACTGAGGCTGAGCCTGTGGCTTCTTTAGCAGAGTGGTTGCCTAACAAGTGAGCAACTGGGTTAGATCTTCAGCACTGAAAGAAAAACTACCACATTTAGGACTTAAAAGTAAAGATAAATGGGTAAAGAGATGGCTCAGAGGTTAAGAGCACTAACAGCTCTTCCAGAGGACCCAGGTTCAAATCTCAGCACCCACATGGCAGCTCACACCTGTCTGTAACTCCAAGATCTGACACCCTCACATGGACATACATGCAGGCAAAGCACTGATGCACATAAAATTAATAAATTAAAAGAAAATAAAAAAGATCAGCCAAGTGTAGTGACACACACTCTTAATTCCAGCACTTGGAAGGCAGAGGCAGGTTGTTTTCTGTGAGTTTGAGGCCAGCCTGTTCTACAGAGTGAGTTCCAGGACAGCCAAAGCTACACAGTGAGTCATTGTCTTGAAACTAAAAAAGTAAAAATCAATACCAGAAAGCACAAGGGTGAACTGTGGACCTTCAGGCCTGGTTTAATTAACTGTACTTTCAGCCTAAAGAGTGACAGTTGACTAGTTCGCAGATAAATTAATTTTAAGATAGGCCATATTAAGGAGATAAAATCAGGTTGAAAAGGTTATGCATTTCCCTTTTATGACCATGACAGGCTGCTTTACTCTTTCTATTTTTATCTTTATTGAAGAGAGGAAATGCATGGCCTTTTGATGAGTTTTGACAAGCGTAGCTGATCATTTAACTTTGGTCATCATCAGGATGGCAAATGCCCACTGTGCTCATGGACATTTGTGCTTTTTCTCAGGCAGTCCTCTTGATTTTTCAGCATGAATTCCCTGTCTTCCTACAAGGAATGTCCGTTTCCATTGGTGCCTGCTACCCTTTGCTTAGCATTGTGTTGTTCACATATACATGCCCCACTGCGTATACTATTAGTTTATTTTTATTGATCAGCATTGGCAGCCAATTGTTCACTTCTATTATGTATTACCTTGCATATTTTGGCGAATTTAGTCCTTGGCTATAAAAATAGCTGTTGTGAATGCGTTTACATGTGCATTTTTGGGAATATGTTTTCATTTCTCTTAGGTAATGTTTGGAAGTAGAATTTTATACCCCAGAATACCTACCTAGCATTAAAGTTATAAGAAGCCTATACTTCCCTCAGTAATTGTTTGAGTACCTCTTCTTTTCACCCTTTGTATTGTTGACAATATCCTATATGCATATAATGTGCTGTGACTGTACACACCGGTCCCATTGCTGTGAAGAGACACCATGACCACATGACCACTCTTATAAAAGAAAGCGTTTAATTGGAGATGTCTTACCGTTTCAGAGGATTAACCCATTGTCATAGCGGCAGGGAGTGTGAAGGCAAACAAGTAGACATGCTATGGAAGGGGCTGAGAGTTCTCCATCTGGATCTGCAGGCAGCAGGAAGAAAGAAACTATGGGTTTTGAATGGGCTTGTTGAAAACTTAAAACCCACTTCCAGTGACACACTCTCTCCAACAAGGCCACACCTCCTAGTTCCTCTCAGGTGGTGCCGAGCTCCACTGACAAGGCACTCAAATCTACAATCCATTCCTATTCACAAACCACCACAGCACCCCTCATTACCCTGCCATAACCCCACTCCCGCTAACTCCTTTCTTCCTGGCTGTCCTTCCTCTGATGGCTGAAATGAGAAATTTCCCTATAGGTGTATGTATTCAAACACTTGGTCCCCAGTTGATGGCGCTATTTGGAGAGGCTATGGAACCTTTGAAAGGCAGAGCCTTCCGTCAGGAAGCATGTCACCGGGTTTAGGCTCTGAGGGTTTCTAGCTTCACCCACTAACTGTTCACTTGCGGTTTCTTGCGTGTGAATACAATGTGCTCGGCTGGCTTCCTGCCCCATGTGTCGTCCCATGCCTTTCCTGAAATGATGGACTCTGTACCACTGGAGCCATGAGCCAAAATAAACTCTCTCTTTACTACAGCATCAGCAAAGTAACCAATACGCTCTCCAGTTTTATGTCTTTTCTTCATGCAGATGTTTTTTATACATTTTTTATTGATATTTATTGATCTCTACATTTTTCTCTGCTCCCCTCCCTGCCTCTCCCGTCCCCTTCAAACCTCTCCCATTGTCCCCATGCTCCCAATTTACCCAGGAGACTTGTCTTTTTCTACTTTCTACTTCCCATGTAGATTAGATCTATGTAAGTGTCTCTTAGTGTCCTCATTGTTGTCTAAGTTCTCTGGGATTATGGTTTGTAGGCTAGTTTTCTTTGCTTTACGTTTAAAAACCACCTATGAGTGCATACATGTGATAATTGTCTTTCTGTGTCTGGGTTACCTCACTCAAAATAATGTTTTCTACCTCCATCCATTTTCCTGCAAAATTCAAGCTGTCATTATTATTATTTTTTTCTGTGTAGTACTCCATTGTATAAATGTACCACATTTTCTTTATCCTTTCTTCGGTCGAGGGACATTTAGGTTGTTTCCAGGGGGTGATTATTTATTTCAGGTTAACTCAGGTGGGATAAGGCACCTTAGCTGTGGGTGGTGCCATCCCATGGGATGGAGTCTGGATTGAGAAAAGAGAGAAAGTGAGCTGAGCACCAGAACCCATCATTCTTGGCTTCCTGACTGTGGATGCAATGTGGCAAGCGGTCTCAGTGGTTCTGGCCACTGTGACTTCCTCCTGCTAGGGAACTGTCTTTTCCTCACATTGTAAACTCAAGTGAACCTTTACTAGCTTCCATTGCTTTTTATCTGGTATCTTGTCATGGCGAAACAGTAGCAAGAAAGTAATCGTGCAGCTTATCTCATATGGTTGTCCACGTGACTTATGTAGGTTTGGGGCCAATTTGGTTGGCTGTCTACGTGACTTGTGTAGGCTTGGGGCCAAGCCTGTGTGCCTTCAGCCTGGTTCCCTCACTGATCGGGAAACCTTTCTTGTGGTCATCTGGGGTTCCTTTCTACATATCAAGGCTCATTCCATTTTGACTGTTCTCGCCGAGTTCTTATCTGCCAGTGTGAGCCAATGAGCATGGGATCTCCTCATGGGCCACCCAGTGGAAACAGCTGCAGGGTGCTGCAGAATCTGTTTTATAATGGAAATCCAGACGTAAGCAGCGGATCTTATATTCAGAGGAAATGCCTTGACATGGCCCAAGTTCCCGCTCTAAAGGGAGACCATTCACACACCAGACAAACCATGGGGCTGCCAAAGGATAAAGGGGTGCTTTGTTTGCCCCCATCCTCCCAAGCTCAGTCCCAGGAGAACTCGGGCAACAGCAGGGTTTTGAATTAAAAAGAAACGAGAAGCAAGTTCTGTCTGTACCCCAAGTGCAGTATGCATTCTTTCTCCACCCCTTTTTACAACCACGGGACAGGAGGGGAATGATTGTAATTAATGACCTTTAGCTTCTGAACAGGAAACTGTCCTTTATATCACATCTTCTAGGAATTTCTGGTACGTAAACACATATGAGCAAACATTCTAACATTTTACCTTCTGGCGTTTCTTCAATTTTCTCTTCTTCTTCTTCTTCTCCTTCTCCTTCTCCTTCTCCTTTTCTCCCTCTCTCTCCCCCTCTCCCTCCCCCTTCTCCTCCTCTTCCTCCTCCTCCTCCTCCTTCCTCTCTGGCCTCCTTCCCCCCCACTATCTTTCCTTAGCCCATACACTTACATGACATGAAAAGATTGCAAGTGAGTCTACCAAAATTCATTTCAACAAGCACGGGTTGGGCTCTTCTGTGCAGAGGTAGGTGTACACAAAATGAACTACACAAACATCTGCCTTTAGAAGCTTAACGTTCCAGAAGGATAAATACATGCAGACAAATCAGAATGACTAAGGCACAAAATTTACAATAAAAATGCAGCCAATAGAGGACAGAGGGGATAGCTCAGTCAGCAAAGTGCTTGTCTTGGGAGCCTGAAAACCTAAGTTCAGATCCCCAGATCCCATGTATGCTGGGCATGGCGGTTTGCACCTGTAGGCTCAGTCCTGGGGAGACAGACAGGGAGATCCATGGAGCTCACTGACCAGGCAGCCTAAGCAAATTTATGGGCTGTGTTCAGTGATGAGAGATCCTGCTTCAAAACTAAAGCAGAGAGCAACTGAGGAAGACGTCCAATATTGACTTCTGGGTCCACATGTATGTGCATACACATGTACCACCGGTGCACATGTGAATAATCCATACATTACACATATTGTATACATGCAAATAAAACATATAACCATAAGGATAGGCACATTTGATGAGGAGTGGCTTCCATGTGGGACTTGAAGCCCAGTGGTGCTTTAGACCAACAGCAGTGTGGAAGGGAGCTGGATGCCAGAGGTATTTTGCTGAAAGAGGGTTTTATAGTCCAGGCTAACCCTGACTTGTGATTCTCTGGCTTTAGCCTCCGGCGTTCTGGGAGGAGAGCCCTGCACACATGCCTTGCTTGATTCCAGAGTTTTGCATGGTCTCTCAGAGTCCACCTCTGCCATCCCCTGAAGAGTTACTGATTTTGCCTGCTCTGAGTTGGTAGTGAGCATTTGGTGGCAGGTTCAAACCTGAGAAGTAGCTTTCCCTCATATTCCACAAAGAAAATTCTGTAGTTCTAAGAGGTGTTTCAAGTAGAGCTCAGGGTTCTCCAGACCCTCTCAGAAACATTGTATCATTTCTTGGTAACACAGACATTGATTTGACCTGTTCTGTAAAGTCCACCCCTACAAATGTGTTGGTATGGTGTAAAGAGACAGTCCATGATGATGGGCGATGGGTAGGACACATCACTTTGCTTGGCCTGCTATTTGAAGGGGAAGAAAAACCTACAAAAACAGGCTTGTGTGGATGTGATCAGCAATATTATGGTTGGACTTGGCAAGACTTCTTTAGCTACAATGATATCTTTTATTTTATGGGTATGGGGTCTGGACATGATGTGTCCATGGAGGCCAGCAGTTGCCATCTGTCATGTGAGTTTCTGGGAAGCAAACTCTGATCCCTGGAGGAGCAGTTGGTGCTCTTAATGGCTAAGTCACCTCTCCAGCCCTTAGAATGATGGTATTTTTAAATAAAAAATGTTATCACTCGATCTTAGGGAGTCTGTGTTCTTGTCAGATCACTGCTTCTCTCTGACATGTCAAGCTCATGCGTTCTGTATGTCATTACTTCATTTCTCCCATTGTTGTTTTGTTTTGTTTTGTTTTTTAGTTTTTTCGAGACAGGGTTTCTCTGTAGCTTTGGAGCCTGTCCTGGAACTAGCTCTTGTAGACCAGGATGGCCCCAAACTCACAGAGATCCGCCTGCCTCTGCCTCCTGAGTGCTGGGATTAAAGGCGTGCGCCACCACCACCTGGCCATTTCTCCCACTGTTTAGCTCAACAAGGATTCAAAACAAACTTGGCAAGAGTAAGCGCCACAAATGTGCGGACATATCGATGACTCACTTCTGCCCACTTCTAACGTCTCCTCCTCATATCTGATATTTACAGGAAAAACTAGGCTTGAACTAATAAAGGTAGAGAGCTACGTAGAGAGCTCCAGGTTCAAACATTCTATTATCGGATAAGTCCTTAAGAATTGGGAAAAAGTAGACATCTGATACAAATGATCATAGATGGATATTACAGAAACTTTTGAAAAATAGAAGACTCCTAGACTGACAAGGTCAAAACCACTGGGAAAACAGAAGCCATGAAGGGAGCTTGCCAGAGAGGAGTCCTTTGTTCTTGCCATCTCAGAGAAGTGTTTGTGGCCATGGGAGACTGCTTCTGGATAATATTTGGAGATATTGATTCTTACAACTTTTAGATCTAGGGCACCGTTGTTGGCACCAAGCTATCAGTGGTAAGAGTTGTTCACCCAGACAGAGCTTGTCAATCATGCCCAAACCATGCTTGCCAACATTTTACCCTAATTTTGCTGAAGTCTTCATATTTAGTTATTTGTTTGTATGCTTGCTTATGTGCGTGAGTGCACAAGCATATGTAGTGCACACATATGTGAATGCATGTGTGGGTATATGTTCATATATGTATTCACATATATGTGAATACATGTGTGGAAGGCAGAGAACAGGCTCAGGTATCATTGCCCAGATGCCATCTACCTTTTCTTGTGGCCTGGCACTCATCACATAAGTGAGGCTGGTTGGCCAGTGCGCTCCTACCTGCCTCCCCAGTACCGAGGTTGTAAACATGCAACATCATGCCTAGCTTTTCCAGATGACTTGCACTGTGAGGCTCAGACTCAGGTCCTCATGCGTGTGTGGTTAGCATTTTACCTACAGACCTATCTCCCCAGCCCCTGTCGCTGACTTTATGATTATAAAAAAATAATCAGTTACATATAAAGAGTAACATGTGCTTATTCTGGACTATTTTATCATATTAAATAAAGCTCTACCAACATCACTACATTGGTTATGCCAACAAAGTTTAGAGTTTAGTCCTCCTACATCTCGAAATTGTGAAATCAAATTCCAAGTGACCTGCCACTGTCTCGTGCCCTTTGTGCTCGCAAGGAAAGTACTTGGGTATCACTGTTGTAGGGAAAATGGCGGCTAGCGATTCCCAGGGTGACATAGAGTCTTTCTCTCTTACAGAAATTTGGAGCCCCAGGGAGGAAACGTGTCTGGACTGAGTGTGGTGACAGAGTCTAAGAGAGCCTGAATGACAAAGGAACAATTTGGTTTACTCTACTGTGTTTTCACATACACTGGCTCACACATGGCTGTTATGCCTGAAAGGCATGTCTGGTTAGAAGAGAGCTGGCTGATTCTGCCCCAAGTTTCAGGACACATGCATAACCCTCTGCTAACCAGACTTGGTTGTATTCACGACTCCCCATTCTTCAACTCTTCCCCTTCACCTCTTCCCCCTCTTCCTGCCACAGGGAGTGGATGTACAGAAAGCCATTTTTGTCTTGGAGCAAATGATCTGGGGACACACTGAGCCATCACTCGATGCTTTCCACTGCCTGCTCTGTGGGGTGACACTAAGATATCATTGTCACTCCTGTGAACAAACTGTACTAGAGCTTCGCTAGACAGTTGACAGCCTTAGTCACGGGCAGGATGTTTAAACGTCTGCTCGTGCGTGCTTTGCACAATTAAAAATTCAAGTTTTCGGGCAGAGTGGTCACATCTGAGGACTTCAGTAACCTCCCCTGTCAACATCCTCCTCAATCATTGTAGCGAGTTTTATTACGACACCAAACTTATAGTCCCTGAGTTCTATTACTGCACTACACTGAGGAACTCATAGCTCACTTTTCTTTCTGTGTGTATGTGCAAATGTGTGTGTGAGTCCAGGTGTGTGCGAGTCCAGGTGTGTGTGAATGCACACGGCTGTGTGGAGGGAGAATCCAGCATTGGGTGTCTTTTTCAATCACGTTTCACTGTATTCTTTTTGAGACGGGGTCTCTCATTGAACCTGAAATTTACTGTGTCAGCCAGACTAGTAGACTAGCAAGCTCCCAGGATCTTCCTGCCACGCACGGTGCCCCCGTATCTGCATTCGGTGTGGGTGTGCTGGCACCCAGTTCGCGAGATTCGGGCAAGGGGCAGGAGGTTAAAATATACACACACACACACACACAGAGAGAGAGAGAGAGAGAGAGAGAGAGAAAGAGAGACACAGACAGAGACAGACAGAGACAGAGAGACAGAGAGAGAGGAGACACGAGTCATCCTTGAATTCCCCAAGAATGCCCCCTTTATTGTGTTCAGGGGCAGATTATATAGAGATAGCCACGCCCCAGCCAAACCCACCAGAAACCACTCTGCCATCAGGAACTCCTGAAGGTCTCGTGCTCAGAGCAGCTGAAGGCACTCAGATCAGGGGATTACAAGAAATTCAGGATCTGGGGTCTCACTGCTCCCAACATCTCCCCCCTAATTTTTTTTTTATAAAACAGTGTCTGATCTTAAGTATTCGGGGGGATGAGGGGTCAGTATTTCCAGGTAACATGTACTTCGTGCACTGCTGTGGCATCTGCCAGGCTAGGCACAGACTGGGCTGAGGCAGTGTGCCTTCCACCACAGCCACTTAGCAAAGCTCTGCGAAAGCTGCCTTCTAGGCCCAGCTGCATTCGTTCTGGGTCCAAACTGGTGCATGAAGTGGAGCAGAACTCAGGGAAGCAGGCTTGCTGCTCTACAACCACTGAAGGGGCCCCACTTAGGGAATTTGGGCGTTGTCAATCTGTCTGGCTACTTCCTGCTGAGCGGGGACGCTGCATTCTTGGGGGTATTTACTGCAATTCATTGCCATTTTCCAGTCGCGCTCAGACGCAAGTCGCAGTCATGCTGCGCTTCTGCGCCCTGAGGCCCGCGCTGGAAGTGGGCCCAGTGTTCTTGCCTTGCGGGTCCTCAAGGCAGGTCCCAGGGTTTCGCAGCCCCTCAGCGCTGGCCGCCTGAAGCCGCTTGGCTCCAACATCTTCCCATCCCTCTGGAGCCGGGATCACACGTGCAACACTATGCCAAAATCTCTAGTTAGGTTCCAGGGTTCGGAATTCAGGTCTTCATGCTCGGGTGGTAAGCACTTACTGAGCAAGTCATTCCTTCCACCCCTTGCAGATCTTTTCAGCCTTTAATACTCCAAGACTCAAAGACATGCCATGTATGGGGGGGGGGGGGGGGGAAGAGTTCATCACAGACCAAAAAGCAAGCAAAACATTTTAAACTCCGCATGATTTAATATTGCTGTAGAAAAAAGGACATGTATTAAGATGTTGAGACACATTCAAAGAAAACACACACACACGCACACACACAAAATGAGAAAGTGGTGATGTGAAGTTTTATTCTGACTAGAGTGACCTTGGAAGAAGAACATTTAGATCTAATGTGTCAGCGCCGCCACCCAATCCAGGAGGCGGTGTAAACGCATGCGCCTTGTCTGCATTGTATCCTCTTTAACTGGTTTCTGCACACAGTGATGGCCAGTTTATCACCATTTCCCCCTCACACTGTTGCCAGAGACAGGGTCACCTCCTCTGATGTTGTATGTAAGCAGAGCCCCACCCAGAAAACCAACCCCTACTCCCTGAGGTCGTGACTGCTTCCTCCATCTGCAGCAGGGTTCACAGAAGAACGTGGTAATGGGATGTTTCGTGGAGATCTGTGGGCATGCGTGTGGCATGCTGCTATCAGTAAAATAGCAACACCTGCATACTATTGATCATTGTGTTGTTAGCATTTCTGCTACTAATAAACTGCATTTGTGTTCATAACATCCTTGAGATTGGGCTCCGTGGTATATATCTCAAGATTGATTCAGTTCTCAAAGCAAGCCTGGATCTTAGAAAGGTATGTGCCACATCCAGAATTCTTCACATATCTGAAAACCTTCCTGTTTTCTATGACGTCACCTTCTACTTCAAGAGCAGAAGCCCGTAAGTGTTGTAGGCCACGTGGATTACGACCCATGAGATCTGCTTATCCATGTATGTGTTAAGACAGTAAAGACATCCCTGGTGCTGGACAGTCAATGGGCAATGATCCCAGCGGGCTGCTGAGGAAGGGCTGCCCAGTGGACACCAGCAGATGCAACTGTCAGTACAGCGACTCAGCACAAACCATGCTTCTCACTGCAATAGCGTCAGCCGCGAGAAGACACTGACCAGGAGCCTACACAACTTTCTGGGGTCAACAGCAGGCAATGTCTGTACTCAGCATCCTTGTGCCAGCAGCTGGTAGAGATTAGTGGACAACAGATTTCCACAGGACCACCTCAGTCTGATTTCTCTACCCTATATCCTATGGGCATTTTCCAAAGGGTGGTTAAATACACACACACACACACACACACACACACACACACACAATAGTATGTTCCTTAAGTTCGTAAGCTGCTCTGAGGTTGAGTGAGATGTATGTGTCTCAGTAAGCACAGTGCCCAAACACAGAATGAACACCCCCTGCATAGCGGCTATCATGACTGTGCTCATCTCGGATGGCAGTCTATTAGGTAGTAGTAGCAAGGCTAACACAAAGGCTGGGACTTAGTTGTGAGGCACATGTGTTTCACAGCTTAGGAATGTGGTTTGGACCATGTATGTAAGCATTATGGAATAGCGTGGATACAGAATTGGCCTAACCAATCACGCCTTCCCCCTCCTCTTGGAGGTGCAAAGAAGTAGTGAGAGGCATTGAAGGGGATATCTGTGAAGTTGAGGGGAGAGATTGTTGGATGACTTTAACCCAAGTGAGGGCTTGGCCATGGGAGAGTGTGTGTGTGTGTGTGTGTGTGTTTGTCAGAGAGGCTTGGGTTTAGTTATGTCTTGTAATGGGAGCATAGGATTGGTTAGACTGTTTGATGTCTGAGGACAGCTGGATGGTTAATAAATTTAGGGGAGTCAGTTGGTGGTGGATATTTGCTTACCATTTGGGCAGAAGAAAAGTAGGTGTATGGGAAGAGAGATGAGATTTGTGGGGAGTGGGAGATCTTGAGGAACCAGGAACTGGAAGAAGAGGATTGAGGAAGATTGATAACGGAGGGATCCGATTAAGAAAGTTGCTTAAAGGATTCTTCTAGTGACCTCATCCCATTTATTACACACTTCAATGGAGAGCAAGACGAAGGGATGAGAGGAACAGTTGGGAATGTCACACAGCCTGGAGACTTCCTGCAGGCAGAGGTTGGAATGTGGAGCTCAGTGGCCCCGTGTCTCTCACCTGTTAAAAAAAATTTCTGGAAGTGGTCAAGGGTCACAGCTACCACAGATAGTGGTAGCTGGGGAGTCACTGCCAACTGAGAAACAAAACCTCTACCCAAATAGGTCCAGGAAAGACAGTGAAATCAAGACAATACAGCCTGTCTCTCGCATCTAGCTGTTTGTTTTGCTCCGAATGGAACCAGTTCAAAAGTCCTAGTCAGACAGAATTCATTTAATGTTGACAGGGGAGTGGAGTCAGGATTTGTGATGATTACTGAAAATTACTCCCCTAGGCTAGAAGGCCGGTCTGGGCTATCATGGTCCTCTGAAAACCTCAGAGTCATTCCAGAAGAGTTGCTTAAGCACAGACCTGGCCTCTGGGCTTGTTTCCTGTCTGTCTTTTTCATCATGCAGATCGAAGACCATTTCTTCATGGATTGGCTGCTTTTCTTCACTAAGGCCGAGATGAGTAAGTCTAGCCTTCATCTTTGTGGTAAACAGTATCTGAACGGAAGCTGAAGCCCCAGAATATCTGTGGATGTGTTGTGCAAAGAGATTTGGTGTGTGGTCTTACTTCATAGAGGAAGAATAACCTAACAGTGGCTGCCTGCGTGCGGGAGAGGTAAACAACAGAGCAGCTGTCCCATGTAGGACATAGGACACCTCAGCAGTCCGAGCCAGTGCTGAAGGCACGGGAGCAACTAGGGAGTCACCGGAGTTGAGTCCACATTGCTATACCGAAGAAGCTGGAAGAAGTCTTCAGAGGATGGCAGGAGAGCTTGGACTCCCGGATTAGTTGAGTGTGACCCCTTCCTCGGTGACTCTCAGCTGGGGGACATGGGACAAATCCCTAGCCTTTTCAGGCCTCTGTTTCCCCATATGTCAAAGTAAAGCCAAGAGAATTCCTTTTGTGAAGTGACTGGAAAAATTCCATGAGCAAAGCACGCCCCGTCTTGGGCGCGGTGCCTCCTCTGCAGTAGGGCAGAGATCATTGACAGCCCTCAATTATTCAAATCTCTCACTGTGAAAATGCTTGACAACCAAGAGGCCAAGGACAGGCTACAGCGAACATACTGGAAAACTGCAGACACCTGTATTGTAGATATTTTGAATATAGCTCCTGGCATAAGAATTCAGTAAATGGCTGTTAAGACTACTTTTCTTGCTCTCTGTCAAGGAAGGGAAGACAAAAGAGAACAAATCTTCTCAGGTTTTCTCGTGGTGGCAGAAGTTTCCATCACCTACAGCAGGGAGGGCACCGTGGCAGGAGCGTGTACCAGCTGAACCCCTTGCCTCTGCAGTCTGAAAACAGAGAGAAGTGAACTCTGACACTCAGCTCACCTCATTTTTATTTAGTCTGGGACCCTAATTTGTTTATTTATGAAGGACATATAAATGCTGACTCTGTGGTTTCTTTTTCTCTGGAGAACCCTAATTTACATTTAAGAAATATAACAATAATTTTATTTGCAATCATAATACTAACAGTCATTGATTACTGACCAAGTTAGCATTTATTTATACAGGATTTGGGGCCTTTATGATTGTTGACGAGGCCATTATAACTTTGCTGTTTGCTTATAGGTCTTCAATTTTTTTTCAGGTGGTTGATCAGTCAGTTTTCCAAACAGAATCTCACAATATAGCCCAGGCTGGCCTCAAACATCTGATCCCCCTGCATCAACCTCTTTAGAGCTTGCCTCGCTGGTTGTTTTATTTTTATTCATTAAAGTTTTTCATTGAAATAGTTTTTTTCATACAATATATTCTGATTACAATCTCCTTACTCTGCTCATCCCAGTTGCTCCCCACCTTTCCTCCCATCCGATCTCATTAGAAAACAGGCATCTTGTTTAGCTGGAAGCCCTACCACCCTCCATCCATACCCCCAAAGGTTGGGATGTTGGGGATCTCTAGGGAACCTATCCATGCTCTGGTCCCACTCCTCCCATTCCAACTCCACCCCTGAGGAAACCCACCAAAAGTCAGCCCCTCCCTGGGGCTTCTCAAATTCACACTTACAGGCTGTATAAGATCAGTAGCCATATTTGCCGTGTGATCTCTCCCCTGCCTTTCCAAAGGTCACCCAGGAGTTGCTTTGCTCTGTTTATTAAACCTGGATTTATCAATTTGGTTTGATTGGCTTGTTACATTAGCAGCATTGGATACCCAATAGCCGGGGATTCAAAACTTATCACAGCTAAGGGATAATAATAAAAATAAAACCAAACCAAATCAAACAAATCAGAATAGGGCAAAGCAAACAGAAGGAAAAGAAAAAGAGCCCCCCCTCCCCCTCAAAAAAAAGCACAAGAAACAGATATAGATGCAGAGACTAATTCATCCGCACACTCAGAAATCCCTCAAAAACACAAAACTGGAAGCCATAATATAGACACAAAAGACCTGTAGGGTTAAAAAAAAAAAGAACACAAATAAAAAATTAAACACGCATACATGCATACACACACACACACACACTATGAGACAAAGAACCTCAAAACTCAATGCTACCGAGTTTATTTTCTGTTGATCATCAACTGAGCTCTATCACTAGCTTGGAATTGACACCTCTTCTCAGGTGTTCTCCTTAATTACAAAGAAAGGAGCAACACAACATCAGCATATCCTGAGCTCCAGAGACAGCCAGTCTGAAGACACTTTTAGCACCTCTGTTGCTGCTGTGGCTTGTGAGGCTGGCTGCTGATACAATGCAGAAATATGTGGCCTGTATAATATTGCCCCACGCTGGACATACGACCCCA